>NW_026000174.1:4291169-4351212 GCF_001458135.2 Marmota marmota marmota
TATTATATTATATTATATATTTTATATATATATATATATATATATATATATATATATATATATATATATATATACACACACACATATATATACATACTGAGGTTGCAAGTCTCTTATCAGAATTTTGATACACAAATATTTTCTCCCATTCTGTGAATTAGTTTTTCACTTTCTTGATGTATTTTAAAGAACAAAAATTTTAATTTTGGTGATGTTTTATGTATCCCTTTTTTTCCTTTCCTTCTGGGATTTGAAACTATATACGTATTTTTAAAAAATTATGCTTTCCATCAAAAATAAAAACTAAAAGTCAAGATAAAACATTGGTTCATTCAAAAAGGCACTAGAAAAGTTCAAAAGTACAGACTTTGAAGCAATAATGTTGTGTGTCTGGATCTATATTATTTACTACCTTTATGTGCTGGGGAGTTATTTAACCTATGATGCTTTAATTTTCTCATTTTTAAAATGGTGATAATCATTCTAGGTATTTCTTCGAATTGCAATCAAGAATATATGCACTAATATTTGTGAAGCACTTAAAATAGTGTGACCTAATATTTTGTTAGATAAATAAACTTGCATTTATTAAGTACCTCTTACATGCCAAGGACTATATTTATGATTAGACTACATCAATTAGTCAGAAAGACATGGCCTTTATCATCAAAGACCTTGTAATCAGAAGATAAGGCAGAACTTGAATGAATAATTAGAAGTGTAATGATTATAAAAAAGGAAACTACTGAGGTAGTTGAGTGCCATAATAAAAATTTTACAAATAGCATCTATTGCTTTACTTTCATTCATTTATTCATTCAACAGTTGCCTGGTTAGTGCCAACTGCAATGTCCACACAACTGTTCTAGGTGCAGGGGGCAGGGCGAAAAGCAGTGCAAAAGTAGGCAGTGTCATAGTTCTTTTGAAGTTCAAGCTTTGTAAGATGAAGAGACTAGCCAAAGTAAAAGTACAAATAATTATAACAATATCAGATTGTTATAAATGCTATAAAGGAATTATCTTGGGAAATTTCATACATTATAACTGAAGAAAGCACAGTCAGCAAAGACCTGTCCAAAGAAGTCACATACCTCAGCATAGCTTGTTCCTTCTTATTCCCTGAGACTTGGGGAATAAGAAGGAACAAGCTATGCTGAGAGATGAGGGAAAACTATTCCTAGATGATGCATCCACAAATGGAAACACTCCTGGGCAACAAACGGATCAGTGATCAGTATGACAGAAGGTGGCTGTAGGTAGGAAGGGGCAAGTAGTGTATAGGCACTTGGATATAAGGGGAAAAGTTTTATTTATTTTGATTTTGGGTTGCAGTCTATATGTAATGAGAACTCTTTGGTCTTAGGTGCTGATTGCTTTTGCTGATGCTGATTGATGTTTTACTTTTGCTTAGCAAACTATTCCAAAACTTAGTTGCTTTGAAATAATAGCCATTTTATCATCTCTCACTGTTCTGTGGGTTGACTGATTTCATCAGGACCCTTCTTTGGTCTAATTTGGACTCTCTTATACTGTTTCAGACAATTCTGGGTCTAGACTTCTTTGGAAGATTATTTCAGATACTGAAAATATAGCCTCTCACAAGGTTTCTCTTAGTATCTTCCCTTTCTGCTTATTTCTCCATGTGACCTCTCACTGTGGGCTCTCTAGTTGGCTAACCAGACATCTTTAGAGATTAGCCACCATAGTTAAACTTTTGGTCACATATAATCGACATGCCTTCTGTGTGGAAAATATCCTTTCTTCTATCCAAAGGCCTCAAGTCCTGTTCCATTAACACATCAGGCTTTACCTTAAAGTCTGAATCTCATCAGCTAAATCATTTATAGGTACAGATAAGGTTCCTCAAGATTGAAAACCAGTGAAGCAGGAACACAAGTTGTCTGTCTTTGCACACTCAGCATAAAATGCTGAGACAGAGATATGAGGACCAAGATAGTTACTCCTATTAAGCAAAATGGGATGGAGAAGGGGTCATATAAGTAGTCACTGACTTCTGATAATCTAACAATTCCAAAATCTAGTTAGGTAAATGTCACCAAAGCACTGTTGCATTTCAAAGAATGTCAGTTGATTAGAGAAGAGTTTTGACTCTGGGAATAATTTTCTTCCATTCTTATCTCTATTTTTTGGTCTCCTGGATGCATCTTCTGATTCATCTTTTCTTTTCCATAAAACAATGGCACATGTTAACAGCAGAGTAGATTTTTCATCCTCTATCCATAGGAAGTTTAGGAAACAACATTCTCTTTTCTTTGAACTTTCTCTGTCCCTTTTCATCTAAGCTTACAGAGTTCTTTTAAAAACTTTGTTGGTTTCTTGTACACCAGATTGTTCTGAACTTTCAGAGATAGAAGGCACACCCATAATCTTCGAAATAGGATCCTATCAACCTTTGGCTTAGAATCTTGAGTACTGTCACAATATCCTGAAGAGTCTTACAAGCTATATTTTCCAGTCAAGAGGGTCTGTTAGGTATAGCCTAAGATTTTTCTGAGATTTAATAACCTTGACTTAATCTTTACCCTATGGCCATATTTTTGGCAGCACCATGCATTTATTTTTTGGACTAAAGCCATTTTTTACTTTGAGAGCATTTTGCTGGCTGGCAAAGCTTGGAATGAGAAATGGTTTTATTTTTTTAATCTAGCAAGTCCTGGATTGATAATATCTCTTATAAATTTTCCTTGAAAATAGAACACTTCCTTCTTTAGTTCACAGATATTAGTACTTATCATATATAGCTTTAAAAAAAAAACAAATAGTGGATGCTACCAGTATTCTTCCTGAAAATCTTCTTAGCCAAATGAACAAGTTCATTGGTTATATTTTCTTTTTTTGTGTTAATCAAGATAATGTCACATTTCCACTGAAATATAGTAGAAACAATCTTCAATTGCAATGTCCACCCTTTCCTCTAGACCTCTGTAACAATATCCTGCAGGCTGTTCTCCTGAGACTTTACCTTGCTAACCAGTTTCAAAGCCAGTGCTATATATTTTAGGTTTTTGTTAAGGTAGAACCTACTTCCAGATATTAATTTTTATTTTGGTTATTCATTGTTATGTAGCAAAACATCATTAAACCTAATGATTTAAGATAACAGTTTATTATGTTCTCTCAGGTTTCTATTGGGTTAACTAGCCTCAGCCTGGGAATTCTTCAGTGTTCTTGTTTGGTGTCTCTCAAATGTTTGTATTCAGATAGCGTCTGAGGCAGAACTAACCCAGGAGCTGGACTGAATGCTACAATGGCTATGTCTCTTTTCCTTAGTGTGTAGTTCCACATCTTGGCTTCTTAAGTATACATAAATGTCACATGTATGAATTAGCATGTAATGTCTATGCAGAGGATTGCTAACACAGTAGCCATAATTCTTACATGGAGATTCATGGCTTCCTAAAGCAGAAGTTGACAAACCTCCTTAAGGCTTAGCTTCAAAACTGGTATAAGGTAACTTCTGATAATTACATTAAAGTAAGTTGAAGATCAGTTCAGATTTGGTGTGGAAGGGGACTGCATAGGATTTGAACACCAGGAAACATCATGTACTAGGGGTTATCTTTAGAGGTTAGAATACCACTCAAACTATAATTTAACAAGAGATTACACTGGTTGCTATGGAGAGAATAGCTTGGTGGGAATCACTACTGAAGTAGTCTAAGTAAGGGACAATTGTGGCCCATTACAGAGTAAAGACATTGAAAACAGAGAAGAGTAAACTGTTCAAGCTATGTTTGGAAGGATCTGTTGATGAATTAGTTGTGAGGGAAGAATAAGGGGTGATTGTTTTTAGGCATATGCTTCATAATGAAAGATGGTGCCATCAACTGAAATGGGTTAGACTGGAGTGTATTGTGGGTCGAAGTCTTGGCAAAAATTAGTAATGTCATAGACTTGTTAAGTTTAGAGAAATATGTAAGACATATAAGTGAAGATTTCAAGTAAAGAGGTAGGTAATACAAATTTTCAGGATGCCAGAATAGGTTAAGCTCACTAGAGATATGTATTTAATAATCCTCAGAATATGCATGATATTTAAAAGCATGAGATTCTAGATGAAGTCACCTTGAAAGAAGTACAGATAAAGGAGAGAAGAGTGTCTCAGTCTGAACCCAGAGTCCTCCAGCACTTAAAGGTGAGGAGTAAGATGCTATGATAATTAAGTGTAGGAAGTCTACATATCTAATTTGGTGCCAATACTGTGCCATTTTTGTTACTATAGCTTTGTAGTATAAGCCCTGGTAATGTGATGCCTCCTGTTTCATTCTTCTTTTTTAATATTCATTTTTTATTTGTAGTTGGACACAATACCTTTATTTTATTTATTTTTATGTTGTGCTGAGGATTGAACCCAGAGCCTCGCAAGTGCTAGGCAAGCGCTCTACCACTGAGCCCCAGCCCCAGCCCTCCTACTTCATTCTTTTTGCAAAGGATTGCTTTGGCTATTCTGGGTCTCTTATTTTTCCAAATCCATTTCATGATTGCTATTTCTATTTCTATAAGGAATGATGATGGGATTTTAATTGGAATTGCATTGAATCTGTATAGTGCTTTGGGTAGTATGGCCATTTTGACAATATTAATTTTGCCTATCCAAGAGCATGAGCGATTTTTCCATCTTCTAAGGTCTTTTCAATTTCTTTCTTTAGTGTTCTGTAGTTTTCATTGTAGAGGTCTTTCACCTCTTTTGTTAAGTTGATTCCCAAGTATTTTTTTAAGGCTATTGTGAGTAGGGTAGTTTTCCTAATTTCTGTTTCAGAGGATTCATCACTATTATATAGAAATGCATTTGATTTATGGGTATTGATTTTATATCCTGCTACTTTGCTGAATTCATTAATTAATACTAGAAGTTTTCTGGTAGAGTTTTTTTTGATCCTCTAAGTATAAAATCATGTTGTCAGCAAATAATGATGACTTGAGTTCTTCTTTTTCTATTTGTATCCCATTAATTTCTTTCATCTGCCTAATTGCTCTGGCTAGAGTTTCAAGGACTATATTTAATAGAAGTGGTGAAAGAGGGCATCTCTATCTTGTTCCAGTTTTTAGAGGGAATGCTTCCAATTTTTCTCCATTTGGAATGATGTTGGCTTTGGCTTTACCATAGATAGCTTTTACAATGTTGAGGTATGTTTCTACAATCTCTAGTTTTTATAGTGTTTTGAACATGAAAGTGTGCTGTATTTTGTCAAGTGCTACCTCTGCATCAATTTATATAATCATAAGATTCTTATCTTTAATCTATTGATGTGATGAATTGTATTTATTGTTTTCCTTATGTTGAACCAACCTTACATTCCTGGAATGAACCCAGTTTGATCATGTTGCATTATTTTTTAAATGTATTTTTGTATGCAATTTGTCAGAATTTTATTGAAAATGTTTTCATCAATGTTCTTCAGGGATATTGGTCTGAAATTTTCTTTCCTTGATGTGTCTCTGTCTGGTTTTGTTATCAGGATGATACTAGCTTTGTAGAATGAGTTTGGAAGGGTTCCTTCCTTTTCTATTTCATGGAATAATTTGAGGAGTAGTGGTATTAATTCATCTTTGTATGTCTTCTCAGCTATGAATCCAGGCTTTTCTTGGTTGACAGGCTTTTGATGGTGTCTTCTATTTCCTTGCTTGAAATTGATCTGTGTAAATTATGTATATCCTCTTGACTCTGTTTGGGTTGATCATATGCCTCTAAAAGTTTGTTGGTATCTTTGAGGTTTTCTATTTTCCTGGCATATAAATTTTTAAAATATTTTCTAATTGTCTTCTCTATTTCAATAGTGTTTGTCATGGTATTTCCCTAACCTTAACCCTAACCTTAACCCTACACCGTTTCCCCTTGCCAACATTTACTATCTTCTATATTCTTGATAACTGCCATTCTGACTAGTGTGAGATCCAGAATAGCCCAAGCAATCCTTAGCAAGAAGAGTAAAGCAGGAGGCATCAAAATACCAGACCTTAAACTATACTACAAAGCTATAGCAATAAAAATGGCATGGTATTATCATCAAAATAGACATTTTAAACCAGAGGTACAAAATAGGAGACACAGAGAAAGATCCACATAAATACAGTTATCTCATACTAGACAAAGGCACCAAAAACATACACTGGAGAAAAGATAGCCTCTTCATCAAACAGTGCTGGGAGAACTGGAAAACTGTATGCAACAAAATGGTAATAAATCTCTATCTCTCACCATGTACAAAACCCAACTCAAATTGGATAAAGGACCTAGAAATTAGTCCAGAGACCCTGCCCCTAATAGAATAAAAAGTAGGCCCAAATCTTTACATGTCAGATTAGGCCCCGACTTCCTTAACACTACTCCTAAAGCGCAAGAAATAAAATCAAGAATTAATAAATGGGATGAACTCAAACTAAAAATCTTCTTCTCGGCAAAAGAAACAATAATTGAGATGAAGAGAGAGCCTACTTTTTTGGAGCAAATTTTTGCCACATACATGTCAGATAGAAGACCAATCTCCAGGATATATAAAGAACTGAAAAAAAACTTAACACCAGAAAAGAAAACCCAATCAATAAGTGGGCTAAGAGACTTCTCAGATGAAGATATATATTTGATTAAGAAATAGATGAAAAAATGCTCAACACCTCTAGTAATCAGAGAAATGCAAATCAAAACTACTCTATGTTTTCATCTCACTCCAGTCAGAATGGCAGTTATTAGGAATAAGACAACAATGTTGGCGAGTATGTGTGGGAAAAGGCACACTCATACATTGCTGGTGGGACAGCATATTGGTGTAACCAATATGGAAAACAGTATGGAGATTCCTTAGAAAACTTGGAATGTAACCACCATTTGACTCAGCTATCCCACTCCTCACTCTATATCCAAAGGACTCAAAAATCAGCATACTATAGTAACACAGTCACATCAATATTTATAGCAGTTCAATTCACAATAGCTAAACTGTGGAAGAAACCTAGATGTCCTTTAATAGACAAATGGATAAAGAAGCTGTGATATATATATATATATATATATATATATATATATATATATATACACAATGAAATATTTCTCAGCATTAAAAGAGAATAAAATCATGGCATTTGCAGGTAAATTAATGGAGTTGGAGAATAACATGCTAAGCGAAGTAAGCCAATCCCCCAAAACCAAAGGCCAAATGTTCTCTCTGATAAGTGGGTGCTGATCCATAATGGGGTAGGGCATGGGAAAAATGGAAGAACTTTGATTGGGCAAAGGAGAGGGAGGGGGTCGAAGGGTGTTTGGGGCCAGGAAAGATGGTGAAATGTGATAGACATCGTTACCCTATGTACAAGTATGACTTCACATACGGTGCAATGCTACGTTATGTACAACCAGAGAAAGGAAAAGTTGTGCTGCAATTGTGTACAATTAATCAAAATGTGTTCTGCTGTCATATATACATAATTAAAATAAATAAATTAATTAAAAATAAAATAAAATACATGAACAACAACAAAAAAGAGTAGGAGGGCTGTGGGTGTAGAGTGCTTCCCTAGCATGCATGAAGCCCTGGTTGGATCCCCAGTACCACAAATCAGTAAGAACTCAGAGAATCCAAGCAAAAAAAGTGTTGCAATAGAGAGGGATAACTGATTTAACTTAAGAAGTGTTAACTGGTTGCTGCAACCTGTACACTCAGAAAAATGAGAAATTATATCCCATCTGATTCAAATGTGTGATATATCAAAGTCATTGTACTGTCATGTATAACTAATTAAAACAAATAAAAAATTAAAAAAGAAGAAGTGTTAACTGGTTTAAATTCTTCTGATAGATTTATAAGATGAAGTTGGAGAGAGATGTCCATTGGATGTCATAAGTGAATGTCTCATTCTATCCTAAAAAGTTGTTCATCAATATATATTGTTTTTATATGTTCATTACATAGTTAGTTATTTCCCTTGTTCTCCATTAGAATATAAACTCCAAGAGAACAAGAACTTCTGCCTGTTTTGTTTATTGTTGTACCTCAGTGACTAAAATTATCTTATGTATACCATTCATTCATCAATTTATTCAATCATTCAATAATTCCAGGAAGTTAATATATTTATTCATATTTTACAAAAGTAATTTGAAGATCAGAAATGTCAGATTCACACAGGAAATAAACTGGGTATTCAAGTTTCCAACCCAGATATTTGAATTTTATGTCTCCTGTCACTTTCACTTAAACACACTTTTTTTCATCTACTAGGACTGTTCTATTGCATGATCATGGGTTAACTGCAAATATTCTAGTGGTTAACTGTTAGAAACATTTTTAAAAAGCAACATAATAGTAATTGCTATTTGATTAAGTCTGTGATTGGAATAATAAATCTGTACTTGTTTCTGTGGAAGTTCTTTCTATCTTAAAATGCAACCATTTTTCAAAACAACACTAATATGCATATTTATTTGATTTGCATAAGATTTGCATATTGATCAATTTATTTTGCACTTCATGTAACAGAGAACATATTCACATAAGTAATACATTAAATGATATAACCAAAACAGTCTTTAAACATATGCACTGCAAAACAACAAATAATCTAATCTACTATATGTATCCTTAAGATGCAAGATTTTCTCTGTCCAATAAAGGTAAATGAACATATATATTTCCTGGATTATTTGGTTTCTTTTACTTCCAATTTTAATTTATACAGTCTAGAGACCTAGCAACAGAATAGCCAATATTGGAAAAAGTTAACTAGTGGCTGATGGAAGAAAATAAATAAAAACAAGAGCAAAAAGGATAAAAGGGTATAAAGCAGCAGAGCTGAGAAGGATGACAAAATACAGGGAAGCCGTTTAAAGGATGTGAGAAAAAGACAGAAATGTCCCAGAGAGAATTCAGGTACCTAAGGATGGGTAGACAATTGGATTCATAGATGAAAAAAACAAGTCAAATAACTAAGATCACGAAGTGAGTGAGTGGTGGAAATGGTATTTAAGACGTATTTGATACCTGATTCTTTGTTCTTTAAAAAACAGCTTTGTTGAGATGTAATTGATATACAAACAGCTTCATGTGCTTTATGTATGCAGTTTGGTTGGTTTGAATATATATACTTGTGAAACAGTCACCACAATGAAGATAATAATTATATTCATCACCTCCAAATGTTTTATCCTCTCCTTCCTCCTTTTTTTTTTTTTTTTTTTTGTGGTAAGAGCATTTCCCCTTGAGATCTACCCTTCTAACGAATTTTTCCACATACAGTATTGTTCACTTTAGGCACTATAGTGTAGAGAAGATCTCTAGAACTTATTCATCTTGTATAAGGGAAACTATACTGTTGAACATCCTCTGTCCTTACTATTTAGTTATACATAATTAGTAAGAATACACCTACTTATATATCTCAGAGCTTTGCTACTGACATGCTTGATGAATATTTGCTAGCTATATGTTTTAGACCATGGGATGGAATTGATCTGATAAAATATAGCTAGATATTTTGGTATACATGCATACATATAGTTGGTATACATACATACATGTGTGCACACATAGACGCACATACAAATCCCCATACAGATATTACTCCTCCTTGATGATCCTAAAGCTTCAGAGATGCTGGAAATTGCTGTTTCCCTGCAGACTCAGAGACCATTTATGTAGTCTCCTCCTACTATTTAACCTTTCGGTGAGAATGACACTGGAGCTAGTGGGTAGTTAAAGCTGCAGGAAACTTCTCTGTCTTTGATATTTGACAGTGTTCTGGCAGGGACATTTGTGTATGACCACATGAAATAAAAAGTATATGAAGGTCAAAGAAGAGCCATTACTTTCTTCTATCTTATTTGTGATAACTAGAAACTTCTGGTACTTAGCTTTTTGAAGTCATGTTGTGCTTATAAGTCCAAGTACAGGTTTGGACTTCATACTTCAAAACTTGTTCATTGAATAGATAAGTGACCTGAGCATCATGTATTAATGTGTAACCTTGGGTAAACTTCTTAACCTCCAGGAACCTCAGCTTTAACATCTATCAAGTGGAGAAGATAATACCTCCCAAGCAAATCTTTTATTAGAAGTAGATATACTTTGTGTTAAATATTTAGGATAAAGCTTGGCTAATAGTAGAAATTCAGTGTGTGTGCTTTTCATTGGAAGGTTGGATTTCCTAGTCTCTCTCTATAGGTTTATATAGTTCCTCTCAAACCCATGAAGCTGGGACTGGATATCTGGTAATATGTAAAGGAAGGGATGACCCCACATACTGATACCCTACTGGTGACAGTGTAAATATGTTATGTAAATATGTATAACTATATTTCAGAAAATAGTAGGTGAAAATAGTCATAAAAATACTGATGCTCTATTGACCCAGGAACATTAATTTTTTAAGTTTGTCACTAGGAAATATTTTAACATGAGAAGAAAGCTGTAAGTATAAACTGTCTATATAAAAATTGTTTATTACATTATCTGTAATACTAGTAAAGAAATTAAGAGCCTCTAGAGGAATGGTGAAGCAACTTTGGATGAATCAAATGAGGATTTTCTTAGACAAAAGACTAGAACAGGGAGATGTATTAAGATATAATGCCAAGTGAATACTGCTAAAATGATTTATGTGCTTTGATTATACTGTAAAATAATATACATATTGAAAATAACTGGGAGTGTGGAAGAATGGAAATATTTTGTGGTATGATGAAATACATAAGATAATTATTTTTCAAAAATTTTAGTCTTTAAAAAATAAAATTCATTTAGTCATAGAGTGACTATGGATGACTACCAGCTGCTGATACTGTTCTAGATACAAGAATATGTGAGTACACAAAACAAGTGAAAAATCTGGAAGCTCTACCTGGTATGATAGAGTACTTTATAAATTTTTCAAAGAACTATTACATTTAAATTAACATTTTATTTTTCAGCTTAAAAAATTAAGCACATAGAAAAAAAGAGAACAGCATAATATTCACGTATCTATTTAGGATATGGACCTCATAGATAATAATATTTTTTATTTCCTTCATACCTCTACTTCTAGGAAACAAATCAGACATAGAAAAAGCTGGATCCCCCTCTTCTCTTTCACCTCCTTTTCTACCCAAAGCTAATTCTGGTCTTGATGTAATTATGTGTTATACACATTCAGGTTTTAATTTTTCTATATCTACACCTATATCTATATATATTTATAAAACCATAAACTATGATATTATTATATATTATTGTATCATGTGGTATTTATCTTTATATGATCATTTTTGTTTCACTCATTTTTTGGCTACCTAATATTGCAGTGAAAAAATAAACCATTTATTTTAGATTGTTTCCTATGTATTAGGTTCAGGTTTCTCATTCACAAATTTGCAGCAAAAATTTGTATACAAATCTCCTTGTGCAACTGTGTCAGAGTTTATGCATAGAAAATGAAATTATTGAGTTGTGGGTATGTGCATCTTCAGCTTCCAAAACACATTGTCAAGTTGCATTTGTAAGTGGTTGCAACAACTGGCACTCCCAACAGCAATATATGTTTCCCTTTACCTTCACCAATTTTTTTTTTTTTTTTTTTTGTATCAGGGATTGAATCCTGGGGCACTTAACCACTTAGACACATCCCTAGCCATTTTTTTAAAAATTAAATTTTGAGGGCTGGGGATGTGGCTCAAGTGGTAGCGTGCTCACCTGGCAAGCATGCGGCCTGGGTTTGATCCTCAACACCACATACAAACAAAGATGTTGTGTCCGCCGAAAACTAAAAAAAAAATAAATAAATATTTTTAAAAAATTTAAATTTTGAGACAGGTAGTTTGCTCAGTCTCTCTAAATTGCTGAGGCTGGCTTTCAGCCTGTGATCCTCCTGCCTCAGCCTCCCAAACCACTGGGATTACAGGTGTGGGTCACCACACCTGGCTCATCCTCACAAATTCTTGAATGATTTTTTGCTTATTTGATACATGTGACATGGAATTCTCATTTTTATTTAAACATTTAATCTGTCTTGGATTGGGAATAAAGAGATGAAGACAGAATTCATTCCTTTGAGCCTATTGTGAGTCATTTCCCAGGAAAGTGTAGGGCCTCATAATAAACAGGTGGAGAACCCTCTGAGGGAAGCTCATTATTGACAATAAATTCAATGGAGGCTATGGCATGGTAATTTGCTGTATGTAAGTATTATAATATGTACCTAATGAAGTTATGGGAATTAAATGAAATGTCAGGTTCCTAATTCATAAGAGGAGCTTAGTTAATGTCATTTCCTTTTATTTCTTGATTAATAAAATAACCACTCAAGTAACAGATGTCCCTTTCCTTCTGTGTGTAAATGTTCTCAGATTGGTGGTATCAAACTTTGGCACACATCAAAATCACCTGGAAGGCTTGTTAAGGCAGAACTAGCTGACTCAATTTCTGATTCAGTAAGTCTGGTGCAGGGCCTGAGAGTTTGATTTCTTACAAGCCCCCAGGTGATGTTGCACTTGATGCTGATCTGGTACTGACTCTTCAAGAAGGTACAAGTGTAGTGGCATGCTGTGCTGCATGGGAGTTGGGAGATGAGTGTTGTCAGGATTACATGATTAGGCTGATATTCATTTATCTTACTTTCTATGTAATATTTGCCCCCCCCCAATGCCTCTATACTTTATTTAGGTGGCATTTCCTGTAGCAGTGGGTCAATGTATTCTACCTTCCTTTTTCATTCAGTGTACTTTTCTTATGATTCATATCCTCCCCCTCTCTATTTGTGCTGGGGATCAGACTCAGGGTGTTGCACATGCTAGGAAAGCACTCTACCGTTAAGCTACATCCTTGGCCCATGTTTGGTGATTCTTGAAATCACAAAAATGATTGAAATTTTTTGCACGTTTCTGCATGTCTGATTACACATAAGCTAAAATAAGGAGGTTAAGATTTAGGGTAGTGTTTACGGATAAGAAGCTGCTTGGCATTGGGAGCCATCAAGGTGGATGGACAGGGAAGTGGGATGCAAGGTATTCTCTCTTGATTTAAGCTCATCTGCATTGCTGTCCTTTGCACCTCCTCACCTTCTCATTTGTGTCTTCAAACTTAGATATTCCATGATCTTCCCTATAGTCTTTGTACAATATCTGGAATTATTGTCCACCTAAACTTAGTAACTAAGCCAAAGGGAAACTAGATGAAATTCTGAGGACCTGCCCTCTTGAGCAGGTGCAAATTTTAGACAACTTCTTCCTATGCCTTATGTTTAAAATTGTTTTTATTTAAAAAACAATAATTGAAATATATATTCATGTGTATAGCCAATACACTCACAAACATATGCTAGTTAGGAAGTACATTTTTTTTAGTAGACATTGGGTAGAAGTTACTCATATGAGAGCTGTATGTATGGTACACTTTAAATAAAATACTAGAATTACAACAAAAATAAAATTAGTGTTATGGCATGGTGTTATATGTCTTCAGAAATGTTTGAAATATAGAAGATATAAAAGTTTTATTACATAGCAAATGGCATTGCACAAAGGTGAGATAGATTTTTGTATATTTTGCTTGTAAGATCCTTGAGGTCTAAGCCTGTATTCCTTATTTTTCAATGACCTTAGAAAAAGATAATCCGTGACATAGAGAAGGACTTAAATAAGTTAATGGAAAATAATGATAAGGAATGTTCAAATAGTACAAAAAGGACAAGGGTTTTGAGGGTCTTTGTGTTTGAAATCCTTGTTTAACTATAATGGATGTCCTTGGACAACTTCCTTAATTGTTCTGAACCTTAGTATTCTGGTATGCACAATGAAAACTGTATCTTATTCCCTTAAGATCACTGCACTGGAATTTAAATAGTGACTGACACAGAGGTGCTTACACATTAGTGCGCTTCATTTCTGCCCCACAAATTTCCTTCTAATATGAGCCATTCTGTATAATAACAAAAAATATAGTATTGAAGTTATTGGTTAATCTTTGACTATGTATTAAATATTTCATACTGGCTTGTTTTCAGACTCCCTCGTAAAGTTATTTATTATCAGTTCCCTTACAGGAATCTTGTAAAAATAATCCATATTTTACAGAGATAATGAGAAACCTGAACTTAAAGATACTGTGTAACTGCCTCAGGGTAAGTCAGTGAAGCAAAAACCAAGAGATGGATATTTGAGTTCAGAGTTCCTGCTCTCCTGTCTTTTCTTCTCAGGTGATGCAGACATACTGCAATTCTTCATTCTATTTTAGTAGCAAAGATAATTTGAGAAGTTTAAGGTCATTTGAATTTTATTATTCAATCTTATATTTTTCCAGTGTAAATGAGATAAGAAATAACCAGATATCAATTTAGATCACTCTTTATCACTATGATTTACACTATTGTATTAGCATAACCTCTGTATTCAATTTTAGAAAGCATTAAAAATATATTCAATACAATAGTCTTTTAAATAGATGACTGAGTTCTGGCCACATTTTAGTGTATGTAGTAGAACAAAATACCAACTCTAAAAGATTAAAACATTCTCCTACCTCAACATCTGAAGCTCTAACACTAACCCTATAGATATTTATTGAGTGTTATCTCTTTTAGGCCCTGAGAATAGAGGAATTTACAAAATACATAGATTACTAATTTCTTAGAATTTAAAAATGTCTCTAAGTATAACACAAAGAGCCCAGAGTGAGTTTAAAGACAAAATTTCCTGAATAATAGTCTATAGAATAAGAGTATTTCCAAAGTTTTTGTTTTAAAATGGAAAATCAATCCAAACTCCCATAACTTTAGGAAACTGCACACCATATCCCTGTTTGGCAGTACGTATTACACACTGGCTTATTAAAGTCAATGAAAAGCCCTACTATTTGAAATGTTGACAGTTTCCAAATTCATTTGATGACACCCTTTATTTTCCCAAAATGATTTGTAGTAACACTCTTTAGGAGACACCCCACCACTCCATATAAAACAGTTTAGGAAATGCTAGTCTGGAGAAATTCTTTGATATTTAATTTTTTGTTTCATCATGAGAAAAGATTATCATCTCTGGCATTGTGTCTAACATTGAGTCTCATACAGTATCTAATCCAGCAGCTCACCTGTAGACTATACTCACTATTCCTCCAAGGCTCTCTAGTCATTCCTAACACCCTGACTCTTTTCCCTTTATAGCTATTTGTCTTTAGAGTGCAATTCTTTTCCATCACTTCACCACCCACTTTATCCATAATATTCCCCTTTCTGCCGACCTCTAATTTCCAGCAGTGTGGTAGGAGCTGAGAAGGAAGAAGGTGTGGGAGTTTTCACAGGTGACCAAACAGACACAGAAAATTTCAAGCAATTTGTAGCATCAGGGACAAGGTTAGGAAAGAGAGTGCTATTTTTCTTGAAGTTATCTGTGAACAAATAGAAGGAAAGTCAAAAGTGTATCTATCCGGATAAAGATCTGACTTTGCTGTGAGAATTGAGTAGTATTAGCTGCTCAATATTTTCTTTGATTAGCTTTTTTGAGTTGTCAGACTTGAAGTCTAAACTTCTAGTTTAAAAATCAAGGGACTTCCTTAAAATGTAGATTTTAGAAATATCTAGCATCATTTCTTTCCAGAGAAATGTATTCATTACTTTCTGTGAGTGGTACCTCTCAATCAATAAGGATTCTATTTTAAAAGAATGTAAATTTCTAAATTAGCACATGATAGAGGCTATAATGAATATTTGCCTTATTCCTTTTATACCTTTTTTATAAGTATTTATATTACTCTATGTGTGTTGTCATTGGGTGCTCCACAGCCACTTGGAAGTTCAGAAAACCCTCCTGTTCCCAGGGAAAACCTAAAGTTCATTCTGTGTGAAAAGTGATGCTTCTTATTGCTTTTATGGTGGACTTGAACCCAGGAGATCACAGCTTTTACTGTTTCTGAACCTGAATCAACTTTCCAATCATAATTTGGTCAGCATGTTCTGTACCCTCTTAAAGATGAGAAAAGTGAGGCACAGAGAGGCTTAATAACATACTCAGGAGGTAATAATGTCAATGCTCAGACTTAAGGAAGCCTAAGTCACTATCCTATAGGATGCATGTAAACTACAGAAATTCCTGACATTTAATAGGTATAAGTCAGTTTTTATTTCTTATACTATGGGCAGTTATTAGGGTCCTGTTGAAGTAAGCCTCAGTCATTGGAGTGGCATTGATTTTCAGTTGCCTGTGTTTATGAATTCATTAGTTCAGTAAACTCATTAGCTTCTTGTTGCTGAGAGAGTGAAGGGCTCAGAGCATGGGTGTAGAGGAAAATCAATCATAAATTCTTTCTTTTTTTCTCTTTAGGTTTCACTAAAGAAGACTTTTAATTATTTTTTTTTCTGAGACTGAGGGTTCAATGAGAGAAAATTTATAAAATATTTCTATAGTTTATGTTTAAAAAATTGACTTTTGCTCTTTTTAATAAAGAACAAAATAAAAATTTTTAGATGATACACCCTGGCACATATGAGGCTTTGGGATACAGACAGTAAAAGCTGGTAGAAGTTGCTAAGCAAAATTGCTATTAGTAGTTCAATCACTTGTGTTAAATGCCATGAATATAATCCAAAGTGGGGGGAAATTCCTTTTGGAGTGCTGAACTTCAGTTTGTTAGCATAAGAAATTTTCTATCAGCATAGTATTTAGGTTTCAATGTTGAGTCTGTAAATCACATAAATAAGTAATATAGCAAGTATGGTGATTCATAAGTAGAATCAGCATGTATGTCACTGATTCTACAATGTATTATTACTTATTTATGTGCTTTTTAGTCCTAAAAATTGTTGCAATTATGCAGAGGTCGAATTAAAAAAGTCTATTTTTTTATATTGGAGTTCTATCTTATTTTCATAGGATTGAGTGCCACTATTCTATGCATTCTTCCTTCATGTGTCAGTTGTCACTTCAGTTGTCCTTCTTTCATGCTACAGTTAAGTTCATAACCATTTTGAAGACCAGAAAGACCATTCCAAAGACATATAGAAGATCCAAGCTTTGTCTCCTACTTCAAAATATTTCTTTTTAATTACATGTAGAATGTAATCAAATACAAAAGAACAAAGAGTTTTACTGTTTCAGCATCTTAATCAAACCTGCAGAACCTGAGTGTTTCAGGTAGTACAGTATTGGACTGGTGCTGACCAGAGATTTGTTTCTGATACAGACTTTTAATTTGACTTCTCCCTTTGAGTTGTCCCTAGAGTTCCTCTTTCTAGTAAAGTTTCTGTGAACTTAAAACAAGTTTTTAAATGGCTATGGAATAAAGCTTAGTGGTAGAGCACTTCTTTAGCATGCATGAAGCCCTGGGTTTGATATCTAGCACTGCAGGAAAAAAAGAAAAAAAAAAAGGAAAAACAATGTGTGTGNTATTTGAAACTGAGCATATTTAGGTAAAAAAAAAGGAAAAAAAAAAAAGGAAAAACAATGTAGATAGTGTGGTTTGGGGGGGGGGGGGGAAGAACAGGAAACCATTTTAAAAAGAAAGTCAGGAAACTATTTTAGTTAGCTTTTTCATCATTGTGACCAAAAGACCTGATAAGAACACTGCAAAGGAAGAAAAGTTCATTTTGGCTCACTTTCAGTGGTATCAGTCCACAGATGCTGTCTCCACAGTTTTGGGCCCAAAGTGAGGTAGAACATCATGGCAGAAGGGCATGGCAGAAAAAAGCACATTAGGACATAGCAATAGGAAGAAGAGAGAATTTCGCTTACCAGGGACAAAATGTAAATCCCAAAGTAAAGGTGTTCTATCTAAGGTTAAGTTCAGTTGTTTTTCTCTGGGAATCTAGATACAAACTAATTAGCATGTTTGCTTATAACCACGTTCCTCTCATTTTTGCAATTTTACTGACTGTAGCCAGAGCATCATGCATTTAAATCATGGGAACTAGCTTCCTTTCCTGACCCAGCTTATTGCTTCAAGTATAAACACTGAGGTGAGTATTTTGCATATTGGAGTCACCTGGGACTTGTGTGGGAAGGCTTTTGTTTTGCCTGATTTCACAAGGTGACAAGAGTTCATTTCTCAGCTGGAAGACAAACTTAGATTAACTGAAAACCATTTTTCACTCATTCCCACTTCACCTCCAGCACTTTCTTTTGAGGTTGACTTCTGCCTGTTCCCTTGAATTCTCCTACCTACTGAACAGAAGGTAGATGAGACCTGCTGTCAAAATTTCATTTAGCCAGAGAGTGCCACCCACTTTAAAAAGTAGAGAGCATCTCTGTTTTCACTTTATGAAGGAGCCATGATGCATCTCAGAGAGTAGTTATGTGCCACTCATGCTTTCCTCTCACAGACCAGAGAATGTTGCTATTACTGAAGGAAGGCAGTGAGGAAGAGCTCTGTAGATAGACAGAATGCAACCTCTGTCATTTCCTGGCTATGTGATGTTGGACTTTCTCTACTAGAGCCCTAGGGCCCTTATCTCTAAAGTGAAGATGGTAAGGGGTTAAGGAAGAATATAAAAATAAAGATCACTAAGTGGAATACCTGATATATAAAAACCACTGAATACAGAGCAGTAATTAATGTGTGATATATTTATATATTACATATGATGTCAGATGTTTCCCATGTAGTTAGCAGTTATCCAATTTCACTGCAACTTTCTTTAATGCAGCATTGATGACTTAACGCTTTTAGCCTCAAATCCTTCCTTTGGACATTTCATAAAGGATCATGCATTCTATTTCTAATGTAGACCCAGATTAGGATATTCTATTTATTTTATAGAGTATGTTCCAAATTTATTATAGAAAACGCGATAACTTTTTGCCATAAGTAATAAAGATATACAATGTTGCTATAATTTGTATCTAGACTATCTTTCAAAGGCACACATGTTAAATAAACGTTCAGTCTCCAACTTTACACTACTATGGGAGGTGGTGGAAATTTAAGAGATAGGCCTAGTGGAAAGTCTTTGTGATCACTGGGGACTTTACCTCAGAAAGGATTGTGAGACTGCTATCTCTTTCCTCTTCTTTTTGCTTTCTGTCCATGAGATAAGAAATTTTGCTTCACTAGAAGCTTCTGGCATGGTATATGTCCTTGACACAGGCCCAAAGGAACATGATCAACTAATCTTAGACTGAAATCTCCAAAACTATGAGCCAAAATAAACCTTTTCTCCTTATAAGTTAAGTATTTCAGATAATTGTTACAGTAAGGGAAAGCTGATTAACACAGATGTCTTATACATTTCTTTAATTTGCACTTATCAATGGCCTTATTTTAGTAAGTGCATTACATGTGATATCTTTTCATCCTCAACAATCATGAAAGCAAGGATCATTTAAAATTTTAGTAATGGAAAGGAATCTATAATTCAGAGAGGTTAAGTAATTACTGAAGTCAACTAGGCTTAAGTCGTAAAAGCAGGATTAAAATATTGTCCTGTTTAGCTATTAAACCTTTGTCTTTCCATTTCACCATGCTGCCTTTCTATATTTAAAAATAATGCAAAAGTGGCTTTACAATCCATCATCATTTCAGTCAGCAATGACAGATTTATCCAAAGTTGTAATGATGTATAACAGCCAAAGCAGGCTTCTTATGCTGCATGTCCATTATAGGTCATTATTCTGGGATCCAGATTGCAGAAACAACTCCTATGGTGGGTATGAAAACCTTTAGGCTTAGAGAAAGATAGCAAAGATGGGACTATATGATCATTCTTGAAGCTTCTTGTCAAAAGTGACATATGTCATGTTATATTGATCAAAATAAAACACATGTCAGAAGCCAGTTTGAATTGGGCAGAGAGGTATATATCTCTCACAGGAAGGGCAATGATTGAGAACAGTAATATATCAACAATATATTCCATATGATTTATAAGTTTTTCTGCTCTAATTACATTTTACTCAGGCTGATGTAAACATGTATTTGCTGAAACATGTACTACTGGTTTTTTTTTGTTGTTGTTGTTGTTGTATTTTTTTTTTTTTTTTGTAGCAGACAGCCTAAGGGGGGCTGTAGAAAAGAGGCTATTATAAAAACCCAGACAGAGACTTGCCATTGATTTGGTCTGTCTAATGTACTAGAATATCATTGGGAATTGATACTATGTCAGTTGCATTGGCAGAATGAATACATGGGGACTGTCCTACCACTTGCCAAATTAATTTCTGTTACTGATCTAAGCCCTTTTTCAGCACACCAACACATAGTTCAATAAATGATTATTCTGCACTTTTACAGAAGTCAATGGAGCTGAAATTGCGTTTTTGAGATGATGTACTGAGCTAGAATTGTATCTTAATTTTAAACTAGCTAAAACTATTGAGGTGATTTCATTTTGATTTGGCTTTGGCATCTCCACATCTTCATTTTTTCTAAGTATTCCCACCAAAGGAGAACTTTTTGGCTTCACTAGCAGATTAAATATGAGAAGATTAATGACTGGAGAGGAGCACAGGATTAATTGGAGAATAAAATCAGAGAAAAATCTTTGGTGCAATTATTTTTCACAAGTACTCTTTTCTTTTATCAGTATTTATTGCTATTTATGCCTTTAAAACAGAATCCTCAGTTCATTTTTTTTCCATTGTCTCAGCAACTATTCTAGCTCTGGTCTTTAATACCTCAGTTCTCAAACATGGGAAAAGGCCTCCCAGCTCTCTGCCTCTGGTAACTTCCTCCATTCTTTTCATAAAAGATAACAGAAAGGGCTGTATTGACTTAAGAACCAAAGCTATAGAATGCCTACAGTGCATATAAAGGTCAGATCTTAGCATGAGAGTTTTTTTTTTTTTTTAGAACCAATCTGCCCCCCTTACCTGTCTTACCTGAAAACCTCTGTGGTTTTCATCTTTCATGCCCCTGCCTATTCAGTCCTTTGGACTGTAATACTCAGCTTTGCATCCTGGCATGGCTACTAGACATTCAATTTTATAAACTTCCCCACTTCCATGCCAAGAATTAGCCATCAATCATTTTTTATTATTCAGTTTTAAAATTCTGAAGTACTTAAAATATACAAGAGCATACACATAACATCGATTATGAAATATAATGATAAAATAAAGCCAATAGAAGAAATTGGCTCTTGTATTATTTATCTTTGTGTTACTGTAATAAAGTGCCTGAGATAAAAAGAGGAAAGGTTAATTTTGGCTCATGTTTTCAGAGGTTTTAATTCACGATTGGGCTCATTGCTTTGGGGGTTATAGCGAGGCAACACATCATGGTAGAGTGCACATGGTGGAGCACCTCATGATGACTGGGAAGCAAAAGAGAGAAAGAGACCCAAGTCCCAACATCTTTTTCAAGGGCACATACCCAGTGACCTAAAACCTCCCATTAGGCTCTACCTCTGATAGGCTTCTACCACTTTCCAATAGCCAAGCCAAGCTCCAAGCTTCAACACATTGAGCCTTTGGGGAACATTCTGATTCCAAACTATAGCAGAAATATCTCAATATTTGCTATGCAGTTCTTTCAAAGTCTCTAATTTTGTGGTTTGGGTCTGATCTCTGTTTGGGTTATTGGCACTCATTTCCCAGATGTACTGTCATTGCCCCATATTCCCATCAGTTCTCACTATTCCCACAGCTTTACCCTTGGGCTGTTGTGCTGGCATGCTTTTCCACCTAATCAAGAGGGGTATTGCATCTATTATATAGAGACTACTCATCAAAAACTCTACTCCTAAGTTCAAAAACCTAAGTTGCTTCTCTATTTCCTCTTGAGTCAAGTCTGAACACTCCAAATTTTAATCCTCTCTATGAAATCACATCAGAAATGCATTTGGCATAAATGAAATTCTTAGCTTTTTAGCTTTTTTTAAAGCTGGCTTTCAGTCAACATAAATTCCTATTGCTTTGTCTTTAATTTTAACTGCTTTTCTATTTAGCCATCTTATTACCAACCAACTCTATCATGTACCTATAACATGGGTCAGTAAGAGGAATAGATACTTTAGCATAAGGAAAGTTTGATTATGAATCTGGACCCATCACTTACTAGCTGTGAGACTTTGGTCAATTTATGTTATCACTCGCCATTTATATGATCATTCATATCTTCTTCATCTGTAAATGGGGTTATTAATACCTGCAGTGTTATGGAGATTAAGCAGATGGTTTCTTTAAAGAATGTTACACCGTGTCTGGGATACAGAATCAAAGATAGTCAACAAGTTTTGTTAATACTTTTCAATCCAGTCTCTGTAAATTGGGAAAAACTTTTTAGGGAGTCTTCCAATTCCATTCTTCACTGAATATTCGTGATGTGACTTTATCATACAAACAAGGATAAATAATGAAATGCTTTGAACACGGAATTGAATACGATTTCCTCTTGGAAAGGTTACTTTGGCTTCTGTGTAGTGGAAGGGCCAAACAATAATTGAGACCAGCAGAAATAGGCCTGGTAAAGGGGCATAGCATCTTATACCATAGCAGTAACAGTGTGCCCTCCCTGCTGTCCAGGTCTGTGCCATGTCCAGTCCTGATGAAAAAACCCTATATCTATCCTCTCCCTTGAGCCCAGAATAGGAGTGGGTTAAGTAATTTAGGCATAAATGTTAAAGTTAATAAAGGTAAAGAGGACATAGCTTGTCAAAATTGCAGTTTTTTTCCTTCTGATGAGTGAATGAACAATTTCTGCAGGAAAGGGTGCTTATTTGTTTGGAGTTCATATCACAGGTTATTCTGGAAGTCAAATAAGTGGAGATTAAAATAGGATGTATGATAAGAACCAAACCCCCCCCAAAAAAAAAAAAAAAACCCAAACAACAACAACAAAAAAGAAAGAAACAAAAATGAAAACACTTTAACAGTGAAGATATATGTTTTATTTTGTCAAGAACTATTTTCATGAAGGAGGTTGGGCAGAAAAAAACAAGAAAGAAGAAATAGAGCACATAGTAGGTGAAGCTTTTAGTAGAATAACAAAGCAGCATTTATAGGGAAAATAAAAGGGAAAGAAAACACTCTGTTTCTGACTGATGAAGGTGAACAAATGAGGCAAGGTATATGTCCATGGAAATGAAAGTAATTGAAATGCTATATGAACCCATATAATTTTGCATCCTGCTGGTTTATAATGTGATTTGAAATAACAAGGACACTGAAGAAAAGTTGCTGAAATAATTTGCCAATCCAAATGAACCAAACAGTAAAGATATCTTTGGATGAGACTGTTGCCCTCAGTAATTATTCGGGGTTGAAATGTGTCTGACAGGCAGGAAAGAAACAGCAGTATAATCACCGGCAGAAGGCAATGAATATACCTTTATTACAGTTTACTGCATTCCTGAATTTAATTGCTTTGAGTTTTTTGGAGGGTGGAAAGTGGGGGCTGATTTCTTTTAGGAGTATGGATCTTAGAGATGATGACTCTTTCAGAAGAAACAGCATAGTTGGAGAAGGTCTCATCAGGTCCAGAGCTCCACAGAAACATTCTAAGTCCTCAAGGCCTTTCAGAAACATCTATATTGGATGTAGTTTGTCAACTCAGGCATTAGGGTTTTCTTTTTCTTTTTATTTGAGACAGGGTCTCACTAAGTTGCTGAGGCTGGCCTTGAACTTGCCATTCTCCTACCTCAGAGTCCCAAATTGCTGAGATTATAAGCATGTGCCACAGGGGGCAGTAAATTCTGTTCACCTTCATTTTCTCATTCTGCAAATGTGAACACAGTATGGTGATCTGGTCACAAAACTTTCAGCCTATGAATATTAAACTGGACTTCAAACCCAGATCTCCTGAGCTCCTGGCCTGAAGTCCAGGGAAGATGTGCTACATCATATCACATCTGCATGAATGCACAGAGACCACATACACTGTGCCCAGGAATCCAGCAGATGAGACCTCACTGAAGATTGTTTCTTACTGGCAATGCTTGTCTCTCAGGAGAGTAAACCATGCTAAATAGGTAATTAAGTTAATTTATAGGCTTTAAAGGGTATTTCTCACACCCACATTGATTTTTCCTTACTGTTCTAAAAGTTCCAAATGTCATGAGCCCACGATCCAGGTCATTTTGGATAGAAGCAATGTGTCTTGTGGAAAACAAATGCCTGAATTCCTGTGAGATGGGAGGTGTGGTTGAGGGGGAGGCTGCCTGCTGACAGGAGAGCCCTTGAATGCTGCCACACATGCACTGTGGGTGGATGGTAATTGTTAGCTCTGAGTGTCACAACTCAAGCCTGAGCCACTATTTAGTCCAGGACTGTATGCAGCCCTGTGTGGCCTTTAGCCCATGGCCATTGGCATCCAGCAACTCTGAAGCATCTTGGCAAGTTGTGTAGCTTTCCAAGCCTCAGTTTTTCCATTAAAATGGGACCATGTTTGCTGAGTTGTCACAGAATCATCTGGAAACTTAGGGGAAGGTACCTAGCATGATGTTTTATAGCTTATTATCATTTTCTTTCTTCTGATTTTCATTAATAGGAAGAAAAATTCTCAAGAATACAGTATACAACATCTCCAACATCATACATTAAATTTCTGCCCACAAAGGACACCAGATGAAAGAATTTCCTTCCTCTGCCTTGTAAATCCCATGAGTACTTACTGTTTGGAATCACATATTTTTTTCAGTTACCAAAATATCTTTCTTTGTTAGTTACGCTTTCCTAATTTTAATATTGTTCCCTTCTCTGTGGAAATCAGTGGCCATGCCTCTCAAATCTGCTGAATTCCTCACAGCACCTGGCACTGAATGAACACCTTGGTAGATCCTTATTAAATGTTTATCAGCTGTCTGCATTTGTGAAGTTATGAGCGCAAGACAAAGGCACAGCTTGGAGTTCGTGTCTCTCCTGCTAGGCTGTAGTTCTGCCTGCAGGGTGTTTGGCTGCTAGGATTTTAGATTTGCTATCAGTGATAGGGGCATGGAGCAAGAGCTGAGTTTTGGAAATAATTCTGTTGAAACCTACACTGCCAGCTTGCTAGCTTTTCCCCCTGTGCAGCAATTCTTACTCATCTTTGTAGTGCACCCAGGTGCCTCTCACAATGCCTGGGACATGGAAATTACTCCATCAATATTTTTTGAATTAATGGGCAGAGCCGTGCTATTTTTGTTCTTTATTTTAAAAATATATATTTGTGAGGCTGATTCATATATTCAGCAAATATCTTTGAGCACCTATTATGTGTCAGACATTGTTCTAAAGGCCTGTATTCTAAAGAAGTGAACAAAACATAAAAATCCCAGACATTGTGAAGCTCACATTCCAAATAAAAAGAAATAAGCAACATGTTTCTCTGTCAGGTGATGATGTTTGTGCTATGGAGAGAACAACTGAGTGGGGCAGGGTAAAATTTTAAACAGGGGGTGCAATTTTAAACAGGATGGTTCAGGAAGATCTCCTTATGAAGGAGACATTTGAGTAAAGACCTCCTACAGGTGAGAGGTCAAGACAGGTATTACTTGGAGAAGGTGGAGGGAATAACAAGTGAAAGGGCCTAGAGGATACAGCATATTTGGCACTTTCAAGCAACAACCAGACCAGACTGATGTAGCTGGAGTAGAGTGAGTATAACTGTAATAAGAAAAGAGCTTGTATTATATTACCATTCCTATTATATGTAGAAATATATATCTGCTTCTGAGATACCTAGTAGCTTATGTTTTAGTCAGTGTGACATATCTGTAACCAATACACCTGACAAGAACAACTTAGAGGAGGAAAAGTTGATTTTGGCTCTTGGTTTGAGAGATTCAATCAATGGTTGGCCAACTCCATAGCTCTGAGACTGAAGTGAGGCAGAACATCATGGTAGAAGAGTAGAGTGGAGGAAAGCTGTTCAGTTCCTAACAGCCAGGAAGAAGAGAGACAGAGCTCCATTTAACAGGAAAAAAATAAATAAATCCAAAGTCATGTCCCCAGTGACCCACTTCCTTTAGTACACCTGCCTATGATGAACACCCAGATTATTCATATAAATGGATTAATCCACTGTTCAGGTTAAAGCTCTCATAATCATTTCACCTCTGAGCATTCTTGCATTGTCTCACACATGAGCTTTTGGGGAACACCTTGTATCTAAACCATAACATTATCCTAAGAACTTGATGACATTTTAGTAGATTTCTGAGTCAGATAAAAATTTGCAAGTCAAATGCTATAATGATCATTCATTAATTCATTTATTCCTTTTTCATCAATTTACTATTCAACAAGTATTTATTGAGTACTTCAGTTAGAGCTTACCTTTAGTGAGTGCTTCCTTTATGCTGAAAAATAATATATGATTTATGTACATTTTAAAATAGCCATCAAATAACATAATAACAAAGCTACTATCGTTTGCATTAAAATTATGTATGAAAAGTATTTCGAAGACATAGTATCTGTTTTCAGAAGGTTCATTAGCCTTCAAGGGATTTGAGATACCTACACATATAGTATAAGACAGTTTATAAGTACTATGGTTCACCCAAGTTGGAAGAATTTATATAAAGGGGCAAATACCATTTCACTTCACTGAATTTTTTTTCTTAAAAATATAATTGTGATGACAGTGTTTCCTATGCTTTCATTGTGTTTCTGAAAAGCTCACACATGTGTCAAGTTTTCAACTACCAGTCCTTCTATTTCCAAAGAACATGTTATGTAGTTGAGATGCCCTACTATCTTAACATCTGAAGAGCTGAATGTATTTCCTGAAAAGTCCAGAATGTGACCCTGCCATTTCAACTTAATAGTTTCTTTCTTTCTTTTTTTTTTTTTTTTTAGCTCCACAGGGATCAACTTCTACAATTAAATGTGAATCAAGATGTTCTCTAATGTCTCATCAGAAATTTTTGTGGGGAGTGCAAATTTTCAGAAAATAAGTAAATGGACTTTAATAATTGAGCCTACTGTATCATCTCATTTAAAGCATTTTCTCAGTCTCTTTTTCTATTCCTTGCCCATTAATCTTGCCCCTCCCTCCCATTATTGTTTACTAAACATATCAATCACTTTCAATAGATAATAAATGTCTCTATTTTGCCATTTATAAAGTGCTGTCTCAACAGCACTAGAAAAGGGAGGAGGAGCTAATGAGTTTAATTAACTAATAAATAATTAAAGAGGATTTTGTCACATAAAATGCTCTGGCCATTCTAAAGGAATGAATCTGGCTCTTGCACAGAGTTGAACTGCAGTGGAGCAGTTACTGCCTACGGGCTATACCTTCTAGAGGACAAAAGATAATACATCTTCTATTCTCCAAAATGACTTTTACCATTTTGCTCTGGTAGTAAAATATTATTTTGTTTATCAATATGTAGCACATCTCATCAGAAACACAAACTAACATTTGGCAGTGAATTTGTTTTATGAGATGTTTAGAATTTTTCATCAAATCGTCACCCAAACAACAAACCGATGACCAATCTGTTGGTATAACTTTCTTCTGGTTGCTTTTTAGCACATTTCTGTTTCATAAAGTAAAAAGAAAATTACATTGTTATCCATCTGCAATGTCCCTATACCAAGTCAGATAAACTGATTAGACATTTATATTCAATATAAGGAACTGTTCCTCTTGCTTTTTATTTTGCTTTTAATTCTTTGAAATACTGAATGGATTATTATTTCCAGTGACAACCATTTTTTTTTTTTTACTGTGGGAAAAAAGCCAACCAAACAATGACTAGCACTTTTGCTAAAGATGTGTGTGTTTGTGTGTCTGTGTGTGTGTGAACCATGAATTAGAAAACTACAATCTGTGGACCAAATCAGGCCTGTAATCTCTTTCTGTACAACTTGAAAACTAAGACTCTTTTTACATTTTTAAAATAATTGAACAATAATAAAGAAAAGAATAATACTTTATGAAACATGAAAAAGATATAATATTCAAATTTTAATGCTCATTGATAAATTTTTTATTGGATTACAGCCAAGTTCATTTATTTACATATTGTCTATGGCTTCTTCTACCTTATAATTACAAAGTTGAATAGTTATTACAGAGTCCATAGGGCTTGCAAAACCTAAACTATTTATGATCTGTCCTTCACAGAAAAAAATTTCCGACTCCTGGTATAGATCATAACCAGAGTTATGTATATTGATGGATCATGAACTTGTAGTAAGTAAAATTGGACTGTCTATGAGGAAAGCATAGTTCTACGACTATAGTCCTTTTTTCTATTTAGTAAATTAGTTTGGTATTTAAATTATTTTGAAAAATAATTATCATTAAAAAAAAATAAAAACATACCTTCTTGTGTTACAATTAATGGGTTTTTTTTTGCATTTTATATTTTATTTCTCCATATGTCTGTTCATGTGTTCATTCTTTCCTTCTTTTATAGTCTACCTACATTTGCTGTCTACCTACTCCACACAAAGTACCCAGGGAAATACTAAGGAGAATGAGACAGAACTCAACCCTTGCTAAGTTCATGGACTATTAAGAAGACACCCATGTGAACAAGTAGCTATGATACATTTTAATAAGTGTTTTTCTAGTTGTATATTGAAAATTCTGAAGAATCTTCAGAAAGGGGATGATTTTAGGAGAATGGTACTCTAAAATAACAAAAAAGAATATTTGAGTTGGTTTGAAGTACAGATAGCAATTCTCCATTCCTATAGGTAGAAAATAGTATTTTAAGAATAGAAATCAGCACGTGATTTCTATTGTGCAGCAATATGGGTATTCTGGGAATGCCAAAGTGGATTTTGTGGCTGGAGTATAAGATGCATCAGGGGAAGAGTTGGAAAATGAGTTTTGAATCTGGAAAAGATTGTGAAGAGCATTATCTTATGAGTCCAGGTGGTCTTTACTGTGTCCTTCAGGCAATAGAGAACAAACATAGATTTTAAGAAGAGAAAGCATAATTATCTATGCACTTTAGAAAAGTACTCCAGCAGTAATTTAGAAGATAGACTGGGGGAAAAAACAAGAAAGTGGAAAGGAAGACTGGTTTTAAGGCTGTAACTATAGTTTCATTGAGTCATGAGGGTTATGGTGAACTAAGACCATTACAAAGAGGTTACTGAGAAAGAATAGATTATATTGATCTGTGCCTTTATATTAAGATTAGATTGAATCCTGATAATTGTTCAGAATATCACAAACTTTGATCTTGCAGGGTAGAGAGGTAAAAAGAGTTCTGCTTGTTTGTTCAGTGTTGAGTAGAATGGTTTTAATTTCAGTTGTATTTAATTTTTATTCTGAGCCATGTCTGTAAGTTTTGGTGGATCTCTGTGCTGTCAATTACATGATAAGCAGAGGCCCTAAACCCAGTCTGAGGAAACTTATATGACCTGGAAACCACAGTTATAAATTTCCTGAGAAGGCAGTCTCTTGAGAATTGTCCAAGAAGCCACCAGATATTATGATAGCAAATTCCCAAGTCTCCAAGGTAGATGGAGGCACTGACCCTGACAGGTTCCCGGATGTGTTGGTGGGCTACTATCTCAAATGGTAATGGTGCTACAGTTCTGCTCTGGCTTCCTCCCATGGTTGTGGGCATACCTTGTGTGATCACTGTGAAATTCAACTGCTTCTACTTTTCAGTTCCTGGACTGCAAAACCATTTGACCAAATCCAGGCATGTGCTATTACCATTTCTAATATCCTAGGTGAGACAGTACCTCCAATATCTGAGGTTTCCTGTTAAGTTGAAGTCTGTTCTTTGGCAGGCATTGTGTAATTTAGTCAATGGCTCATCTTATCTGAGATGTGAGGAATGGATCTAGGGATTACAGCAGGCTTGGGCATTAGGATGGGGTTTTTATATTGGATTATCTCCAGAGTCTGAGAGTTTATGACAGTGCAAGGGATACAGGCATGAAAAAGTTTATTTTCCAGTAGATAGACTGTTAGGACAATATCAGGCATCTGAGATAATCACCTGTGACATTTGAATCTAAAGATGACTGAGTGATGGCTTTTTTTCTTCTTTGTCACTGAAAAAAAATCACTGTTGACATGCGCTAGAATTCCTGGCAGTCTCCCCAAATCTAGGAACATTGGTTGCTTTTGTGAGGTGACACTATTGCCCAGAGTGGCACAGAAGGAGAGGTAGCCTTTATCATAGAAAAGGCAAGTTGATATAGGTTTAAATATCATACACTTTCTATTTATGAGACAGACTTGCAGCAAGTTACCCAGTTGGAGGCTCGTTTCTAGTCTCTGTATACACTCACTAGATTATTGTAAGAATGAAAGGAATTGTATGTGTGTGTGTGTGTGTGTGTGTGTGTGTGCGCGCGCGCCAATCCGCGCGTGCGTATGTGGCCCCTGGTAGATTGCCTGATGTTTAGTGGGCTCTTGATAAGTTAGCTCCTGGGAGAGAGATGGTCAACCTCACTGATGAAGCAAATGGACAACCTGAAGATCTTGGACATGGCAGCATCTTCCATATATGAGAAGAAGGCATCATGATCTAATCAGTGAGTCCTGAACTTAGAGGCAAAAGGCCAAAGCTTGACTCATCACTCTGCAACTCAAGATGGAAATTTAGGCAAGTTATCTACCTTTGTAATTCTCAAGTCCTGTGTCTATAAAACCTGGACCTTAAACATCCTGTAATTTGGCAGAGAGAAGTTTTAAGACAAAGAACATAAACTGTAAAATACAAAACTAGATGCAGGAATTTTTAAGGGGCTCGTGCAAATGAGGAGGCTTCATTAGCTTTGTGATAAATTTGCCTCTGAAATTTTAGTGTGTAAGTGTATTTATATGATGAATTGAATATAATAAATATCCTAGATATCCTGATAGAAAATGAATGTGAATTTATTAACAGAATAAAAGTAAGGCTTAGAAATTATGGATAGGAAGGAGAGGGAAAGAACCCATTGATGGGCTTAATTACTAAAAATAAAACTTTAAAAATTTCCTCTAATCATGCAATGAGCATGCATTTTGAACAAATAAACGTTTACTGAGTATATGTTCAAGGCTTAAGAGGAACCAAGTATTACTTGGATGAGTAACAAATAGAATTTCTTGAGGTTAAAATGCCTGCTAGTCACTTTCCTCCATATGGAATATTTTGGGTTTTGCAATGTGCCTTGAATTCATTCTCCTGAGTGATAGAGAAGTATCATGAAATAGTGTGGATGTATTTCAGAGCTCAAGAGTTGGAGATATCCGTTTAGATAATTAGAAATATTTATTCCTTTTTTATGTAGTCAGCATTTACATAGTAGTGCTAAGAATGAAAGGAGACACTGAGAATTTATTAGTAGTAATATTAACATATGCATTTATTGTTATTGTTTTAGAGAAGAAAACTTTTTTTGAAGATTACCTGTTCTATTGCCCAATGAATTATCCACTCACAACAAATTGATGTGTATTAGCACCCACACCTTCCTCTTTACCTTTCATATCCATTTTCTAATATCATATGTGAGCATATGTAATAATAAGTAGAAGTAGATTAGGCAATTAAATAGGTAATAGGATCTCCTTTTACACATGCAGACATTGAAGCTCAGGAAGGTCAGAGGATGTAGCAAAGACCATATTGTGGCAGAATGACTGAGATAGTAGCATATAAGCTATTGGAGTCCAAAATAAGTCTCTTTCCATTGTAGTTTTGCCCTTGATTTATAGTTTAAAAAGAGCTTTTATGAATATTATTTCATTTATTTTGGAGGCAATTTGACTATACTTCCTGAGGATATCTGTTAGCTCTCTAGTCTAGTGCTAGCATCATTACTTACTATCTGTGTGTTCTTAAGTGACAAACCATACTCAACTGACCTCAGTTTTCTTCCTGATAATGTCAGGATAATAATAAGCTGTCTTGCAGGAATATTGTAGGAATTAGAGATACTGTGTATAAGATCCTTAGTGCATTCAACAAATGCTTAAAAATGGCAGCTAATATTTTTATTATTTACCCTTACGTGAATCTGATAATTCTTTTATTACTTCACAAAAGAGAAATCTGGGAATATGAGGAAAGGTAGAAGAAGCTTCATTATATTTTACAGGTAATTAGAGGGGGAAAAAAGTGTTGGTGTCCAAAGCTAGGTACAGGATATTACAAAAATTCATGGCCCTGTTTGATCTCAGATGAAAGCATTAAAATTTTTTCTCTAAGGTTTTTCAATGGCCAGTTTAGTTCACAGATAAATGGAGATAGGAATAATAAAATGGTATCAGGTGTTCCCTTTCTTTACTCCTCTGGAGGGAGCTCTGCTCTGTTTACACCTTTCATAAATCCAACTCAGCCTGCCAGCAAATTAAGTTACCTCTGTTCTAGGTGCCAGACCATGTGTGCAGCAGCTCACAAAGGTGTTGAACTTATAATCCACAATGATCTGGCAATCCCTGTAGTGCCATTCTTCATCATACAGATTTTTAAGCGAGTATAATTGTGTTGAGATGTGTTACCGCATCTATTTGTATTTATCCCAACCAGGTTCAACCTGGTAAGACAAATTAAATGCTGTTTGCAGCAAACTGAAAGTGTAGCAGGCAGTACCAGTGCCATCCCTATTGGGACAATTGCCACATTGGAGCCTGATCCTGCCATGGGTACACATTCAGTTCAAGGTGAGACAGAGAGCTGATATGAGTCCCCTGTATGTGGTGCTACACTATGCTTAACAGCTCCATGTTCTCCTGCACTTGAAAAGTATTCCCTTATCATAATTCACTCTCTATACTTCTCTCAGCTAATAGATGTGAGCAGTTGGGCAGATAATCCAAGGTTTATTTATATATGACTCTGAAAATCATTAAATGAATTTTTCAGCAAATTAAACTTCTTAATTTAGTTTTGCTTAGACTCACATTCTTTGTAGTGAACAGGATATCTCTAGATACATCTAAGGTCTAGGGAAAAATTATCATGATGCAATCTTTGATTTACCTACTGCTTACTTGCCATCTACAATATGCCAGCTAGCTTGGTGCTGCAGCAGGTAGGAGTTCCTCAGATTGGTCAAGGAAGCAGAAATGTTTCACATAGTTACATAAGCCAGATATTTCTGGGACCTTCTGCCCTTTGGAGATGTTGTCAAACTTTGATTGAATCACAACTCCTCAGCCTGGGATAGGTCAAAACTCTCCTCACAGTTTCTAATAGTGTGAGCAGTTTCTATGCTTTCCTTTCTTTCCTGCTCCCAGGGTTTCTATGTCCACACAGCCATTCTCCTTTCTCTCAGTAAGTACAGATATAAGGCAAAGTCCCTTTTCTGGTTTGACCCCTAATTTTATTTTCTTTAAACAATTGAGAGTTGAGTAACTTTCCTGATGGACAAGATAGTGACTGTGGAGGGAGTCACTTCTTAGCCCATGATATTTCCTGAGTATCTCGCTGCCTTCCTTTCCCCCTTTGCTTCTGGAGTGGTTCTTCATACTCTCTGCTCTTTCCAAAGCCCTCTCTTCCTTCTCCTTCAGCATGCACACACATTCTCTGCTTGTCTTCCAGGAAGCAGCTCCATCAGGCTAAGCTTCTACATGGGAAGTGGGCTTATCTCCTTATAAAATAAAGCAGACCTTTTACTGCAAGGGATTTTCTGAAGAAACAACATGTTCCTGTATTGTTATCATCATAATTTGATAGTGTAAGTGTGATGAATAGAGATGTAAGAATATTCTGAAGCACAGAAAAGGGATATCTAAATCATCATAAGGGAGAGGTCACTCTAATGATTTAGTGCAGTTGGCCATATAAATGCTTGCAGGTGGTAGTGAGGTGGGGAGGTAGGTCCTTCCAAGTAGAAGGGCAAATAAGAGCAGATGCTCAAAGATGCAGCATGATGTACGGGGAATTTCAAGTAATTTAGTGCTTCAAAGCATGATGGGAGCAGTGAAGACTGAGAAGCAAGGTGATCTAGGTCTGGAGTCTCAGTTAAGGAGACATGACCGACAGGCAATAGATAACCACTGACAGGGTTAAGCTGACAGAGACACGGTGACATCTTTGTTGTAGATTGATCACTGTGGTGGCTGTGGATATCTGTAATTTGGAGATCATAGCCGAAAAATCTAAATCATCATCAGGTTTATGACCAGTTCACTTTTAAAAGGAAGATTTGATGTCCTAATAATGTCTTTTTCCATGATACACCAATTAAACTGGTCAGCCTACCCACTGCTCAACATACTGAGGTATAGGCCCAGAGACCCCTGTGTAGTCCCTAACTAATGGATGGCCACAGAAAATGAGATTCTTTTTTTTTTTTTTTTACCACCTGAGCAGTCCACTCTAACTTTTCTTTGAGCAGTGTCTTGGATTAAGAAAAACAAATGTAAATTTTTACAAGCTCATTCTGCTACAGACAAAGCAGTGGAATTTTACAGAATTGCTTGTTCATAGCAGCATTTTGGGGGGGTCAAGTAAACTATTTCTCCTCCGAAGTTATCTCTGTAAGTGAATAGTACAGGAGTTAGGTAAAATATGTTTTCTTTTCTCATATAACTTTTTACTCTGAAATAAGCAGCATTCTATGTGTAAATGATAAAAGGATGAAAAAATTCAGTCCCTTTCCAATCAGAGGTGTAGAGGGTGGGAAGAAGCCAAGATTTCCTGTTGGATTTGTGGTCAGATTAGAGAAGTTAAGTATCATCATAAAGATTTAAAAGTGTAACGTATAAAGGATCCCTGAGCACCATGGATGGAGTCAGTGCTTATCTAAGGAAATTCCCCAGGGACCAATTCTATATCATTTTGATACCTGCCTAGGATTGTCTCCTGGCATTCTCAAATTTTCTTAGCACATCTATGGCATAGCTTTAGGTTTCACAATGCACTTTTTCTTCTAAGCCTTAGATCTTTTCTCTTTTCTCCTATGTTGCAAAGAATAGTGGAATGAGTTTGACTTTTATAGTAGACAAACATGGATTTCAGGCTTAGTGCTCTCATTAGTCAGGTAACTGTGTCTGTGTGTCTGGGGGGTTGTTAAGTATCTTTTCTGTACTGTGGTCATCTCAGTTGAGAAATGAGATGCTGTTTCTCTCAGGGCTGCTGCAAAGTTTCATTATAATAGATCCAGAGGCTCACACAGTGCCTGGCACATGAGTGCCCAAACAATGACAACCAGAGATGACGTTACCCACAAGTAAATTTGGCCCAATACTAGGACTACTAGTTGGTCCTTTATTTATATGTATACATGGATAATTTCTTTTTTAAAATGATGCCTAAAATAAATGAATGAAGCTTCTGCAATCTTGTTTCTCACATACACATTTCCTCTGTAAACAAATATGCCAATGCATCCAGCAGCCTTTTAAGGATGAGCAGTCTTCCTATTAAATATCGAGAATGAAGTTAATATAATTGGATAGATAATTGCTCTCAAAAGATCAACAAGGGAAAGGGAAATTTTCAGCTCAGTTTGGTACCAGCCTTTTCATCTGAGGCAGGAAGTTGTGACAATACAGTGAGCCAATGAAACTGACAAATACATCGCACCACCATATGGAACTTCAATTTGCGGATTGCATTCAGATACCACTATGCAGCCTTCTTAACCCCTTGTTGTAATTCTCCTGCACCCTGGGAGGAGGTAAATCCACCCACTCGCTAGAATGAGCCTAAAGAAAAACTCCCTTTTATACTTCCAAATCATAAATGTTATGTGTTCTCAAAGAGTTTCACATTTCCAGCAGGAAAGAGTTGCTGATATAGTCTAAAAGAGAACCACCCATAAGCTGTGGCATTTAAAAGTCAATGCTAAGGGATGTAGTTTTAAAGAAAGATCAGGGGATGTTGCCAACATTTATATTTCATATTGCTTGTGGAATTGCTTTCAATTCCACCTCACTTAGAAGTCTGTATGGTAAAGATTCCTAGGTTGCTATGGAAAATATGCACTTAAGCTGACTGCTATGGCAACTAGTCACATATGGTGGAGAGACATCACATGATACAGAATTTGCATAACTAATTTGAGCATTTTAGTGAAGAGCACAATCTGTGCATAGGACGCTAAGCAATCTGAAGCTTTTTTATTTTATTGTGCACACAAAGTATCAAATACTAGTCTCAGTCTTTACTTCCTATGTTGTTTATTCCTCTTTGATTTTAGATATTGGCTTACATAGGATGTGACTATAAACGTGTGACATTGTGTGTGACTATATTTGTGAACTTTTAAAGTTGAATCAGTATCATTATTTTATAATTACATTTCATGTATCTGGAATCCCAAGTCTTGAGCCTCTTATTAACAGTGTGACATTCAATAAAATGTCCAGTAGTTTGTGACCATCTAATTCAACTCAAAGTAATAAATATTTGTTTGAGGTGTTGCTATATTATGCTGAATCATGTTTGCCTAGATTATGCTGTTTATCTTTGATGCCTGAAATACTTCATCTATGACTTAGACTAAACTAGCGACTAATGCATGGTGGATAGGAAATAACTGTGTGAACATAAATAGACCAAGTTTTGCTGTCATGTTCTCCAGGAACACTCCATGACACCTTTGTCCCCAGCCAGGTTATGTTCCCTGCTCATTATTGTTTTCTCATGACACTCTGTTCACAGCTCAATTTTAATACTTCTACATTGTTCTAATATGGATAGTTTTTAAAAAATCTGTCTTTTCAGTTAGATTCTGAGCTCCTTAAAAGGAAAAATTTGTGTGTTATTTGAATTTGAATATATATAACCTGGCATAGTTCCTATCAGAGAGTAGGCATGCAGTAAATATTTTTGAATGAATGAATGAATGATAAACATATCAGTCATACATCTACATGTAATCACTTGGGGGAAGAAATGATAATCAGAATCTCCTATTTTTGTCTTTTATATCCCCCATCTTGCTTAGAAAATGATGAGTCTTGGTACATGACATCTTTGCTGTTGGTATCCTCATCCTAATGTTATTTTATGATATCCTTCTATATCGTGGAAGAAATTTTGAGTAAAATGGTCCTCACTTTCCAGTCCTAGAATCCCCCTGTCCAAAGGTCTGGGTCATTATGGTGAAGGCAGATGCACCTGCACTCCTGAGGTGCATTTGTCCCAACCTCCATGGTGCCCAGCAGGCAATATTGGACAAGCCATTCCCCTTCCTCCTCTCTTTTAACTGTCACACACATCCACGTCTGTGCACACATGCACACCTCACACACAAGCTTATGGGTTCATCCACTGCAGAGAGGGACAGGTGGGGGATAACAGACAAGGAACTGTTCTTTAAATTGTTTTAATAAATTAAGCTTATCTTGAGGTAACAATAGACTCATACAATTGTAAGACTTGAAATAACAATAGACTATCCAGTTGTAAGATGTATTAAGAGAGGATCTTGTGTCCACTTTACCTGGTTTCCACAAAGGGTAACACCTTGTGAATCTATAATACAATATTAGACTCAAAATACTGATATTAAGACACTAGTCTAGATGCAGGAATTGCTCAACACCACAAACTGCACTTTGGTCTTTCATATTCATAACCTCTTGCACATTCAGCACCTCTTCAGTCCTTAACACCCACAAATTTGTTCTTAATTTCTATAATTGTGTCACTTAAAGAATGTTATATAAATGGAATCATGTATAAAATTTGGGGATTTTTTTTCAATTCTACATAAAACTCTGATGTTTCACTCAAGTTGCTTATGTTTGTACCTTTTTATTGCTGAGTAGTATTCCTTGGTATTGTCATACTGCAGGTTATTTAATTATTCAGGCTACAAACATGTGAGTTATTTTAGGTTTCTAGCTATTAAAAATGAAGCTATTAAACAAAAATTTTTATTTAATAGGATAAATGTCTAAGAGGGCAACCAGTAGATTGCACGGCAGCTGCATGTTTACTTTTTAAAGAAACTTTCATGCTGATTTGAGTGGTTATGCTATTTTGTATTCCATCAGGAATGGGAGGATGTGTTTTCTCTGTATCCTAAATAGTTTTTTATGTTGTTCCTACTTTTTACCTAAACCATTCTGTGTATAGTGATATTTTATCATTATTTTAATTTACATTTTTATTATCCTTAGTTACTATATGTATATGTATTGAAATCAGGTAGAAGATATTTAACACTTTTCAAATGCTTATTTTTCAATCTACATGTCTTCTTTGGTGAATTGACTTATCATATCTTTAACCCACTTCCTAATTCAATTTTTAATTGTTGAGTTTTGATAGCTCCTTATATATTTTAGATACCAATCCTTCATTAAATAATGTATTTTACAAACATTTTATCTCATTCTGTATTTTGTCTTTTTATTTTCTTAATATGATCTTTCCAAGAGCAAATATTTTAATTTTGATTAAACCCAGTTTATTAGTTTTTCTTTTTATGAATCATCCATGATTATTTTGAGCTAAATTTTGTATAATGAGATTGAAGTCCAATTTCTACCAGAAATCTTTCTGGGAATTTGATAGTAGTAATTGTGTTTAACTTGCACATAACTTTGGGAAAAATAGCTATTTTACTATGATGAGTCTTTTAATCTATGATCATGTATTTATTTATTTATTTAGAAATTCTATGATTACTTTCACCAATGTTTTGTAGTTTTTACATGCAATATTTACTTAGATTTATACTTAAGTAAATCACTTTTAGAGCAATTGTAAGTGGTATTATGTTTTGGTTCTGACATGCTATTGCTAGTGTACAGAAATATAATTGCTTATGTATGTTTATCTTCTATCCTGTGACCTTGTGGAAACTGTACATTTATTGCTTCTAAGAGTTTTTCTGCTGTCTTTGGAAATTTCTTAAGTTTTGGTTATTGTTTTTAGAAAATAATGGCATTTGCATTATTTCTGATCTTATGACTTTCATTTATTTATTTACATATTTTCAAAAAAATTGCTAACATTTTCTTTGGTCTGATAAATTGGAGTTGTGAGAAGAACCATCTTGCTTTGGTCTTCTTTTTAAATTTTTTAATTGGTGCATTATTGTTGTACACAATGATGGGATTTGTTGTTGTATGTTGTAGATGCACACAAGGTAATGATATAATTTGCAGATATCACTCCCAGAATTTCCCCTCTCCCTCCCTCCCTCCCACACCCATGGTCCTTTTCCTCTACTGATCTCCCTGGGATTTTTAGGAGACTACCCTCACCTTTGCTTTCCTTTTTCCTCTCTAGCTTCCACATATGACAGAAAACATGACCCCTGATCTTCTTAGTTTGACTTATTTTGCTTAACATAATGGTCTCTAGTTCCATCCATTTTCCTGTAAATGCCATAATTTTGTTTTTCTTTATGGCTGAATAAAATTCCAGTGTGTGTGTAGACCACATTTTTTTATCCATTCATCTATTGAAGGACACCTAGGCTGGTTCCATAGTTTTGCTGTTATGAATTGTGCTCTTATAAACACAGACATGCATGTATCACTGTAGTTAGACTCTAATTCTTCAAAATAAATACTTAAAAGAAGTATAGCTGTGTCCTATGGTGATTCCATCAGTATTGAGGAGGCTCCCTACTGATTTCTTCATAGGGGGAAATAATTTAGTCTTTCACCCTTAAGTATAATGCAGCTGTAGGTTTTTTAATACATACTCTTTATCAAGTTGAGGAAGAATATCCCTCGTTTTTGATATTGTTTGTCAATAATGGGTTTTCAATTTTGACAAAAAATCTTTCTGCATTAATTAATTGATAAAATCATGTAATTAGTCTTCTTTATTCTGTTTATGTGGTTGATTACATTGACTGAATTTCAAATATTGAACCAGCCTTGCATCCCTGGAATAAACCTCATTTAGTCATAGTATATATTCTCTTATATACTGCTCAATTCTACCTGCTAAAGAAGGTGTGTGTGTGTGTGTGTGTGTGTGTGTGTGTGTGTTTTCCTTTCTGTCTGTTTTATACTACCTTTCCTGAGTCTTTGCAGAAATTCTAGAAAACTATTTGGGCCTGGAGATTTCTTTGTGGGATATTTTTATAAATTTAATTCCTTTAATAGGAATAGAGTTACTCATCTATTTTATATTTAGTTTCTTGTGGCAGTTTATGCTTTTTGAGGAATTGACACATTTTACTTTAGTTGTCAAATTGATGTGCATAGTACTGTATGTAGTATTCATTTATTATTCTTTTGATGTCTATGGAGTATAGGGTGATAAATTCTATTTCATTTCTGATATTGGAAATTTATACCATCTCTCTTTATTTACTTTGTTAGTCTTGCTAGAGGTTTGTTAACTTCATTGATCTTTTCAAACAACCAGTTGTTTCCCTGATTTCATCTATTGATTTTATGCTTTGAATTTCATTGATTTCTACTTTTATCTTTATTATTTCCTTCATTCTGCTTCCATTGGGTTTATTTTGCTATTGATTTTTCTAGATTCTTGAGGTGGGAACTTGGATTATATAAGACCTCTTTCTTTTTAAAATATACATATTAGAGCTTTAAATTTCATTATCTGTGTATTTTTCATTATTGTGCATTTTTAAAAATTTACTTTTAGACTTGCTCTTGATCAATGAATTTTGCAGTGTATTCTTCAGTTTCCACATATTTGGAGATGTTTATCTTTCTGTTATTGGAGTCCACATTTTTTCTACTGTGTCAGATCAAACCTTCTCTATAATTTAAATTCTTTCATATTTTTTGAGTTATTTTACAGTTTGGATATGACCTATCTTGGCATAAATCTGTGAGCACTTGAAAAAAAAATGTATTCTCCTGTTTTTTTTAAAATTGGACACAATACCTTTATTTTATTTATTTTTATGTGGTGCTGAGTATCAAACCCAGGGCCTTGCATGTGCTAGGCGAGCGCTCCACCACTGAGCCACAATCCTAGCCCCTGTATTTTCCCGTTTTGCAGTGGAATATTTTATGCAGGTAAATTAGATCCCACTGCTTGGTAGTAGTTTCAGATTTTTCCTATTCCTGTTGAATTACTGCCTAGTTATTCAAACAATTGTTAAGAGGTAGGTGTAAGTCTCTAAGTGTAATTGTGGTTTTGTTTGTTTATCCTCTGGTTCTGTCACTTTTGCTTCATATATTTTATAGCTCTGTTGTTTGGTACATACTCATAAAGATTGCTATGTCTATTTTGTGGATTGAGCCTTTTATACTTATATCTCTTTGTCTTTAGTAATTTTCTCTCTAAAATACACATTATCTGGTATTAACAATCCAATTTTTTTTCATAAAATGAATGTTATATGATGTACCTTTTCCCCATAATTTTATTTTCAATCTGATTATATTGTAATATTTGAAGTGCATTGTTGTAGGCAGCATTTAATCAGGTTATGTTTTAAATTCCGCTCTAATAATCTTTGTCTTTTAATCAGTATAGTTGAATCATTTATATTTAATATAATTATTAATGGGTTAGGGCTTAATTCTGCCATTGTATTTTTTTATATTCTGTTTGTTCTGTTTTTATTTCTCTAATTTCTTCCCTACTTTTGTTTATTTCTTATTTCTATCATTTATTTGTATCTTCCTGTGGATTACTAGAATAGTTTTCACCATTCCATTTGATTTATCTCAAGTGTGTTTAAGTCAATCTTTTTGTGTAGTTTATTCCCCATAGATATTGCTCTAAGTGTTATGTTATATATTTTAGTATACTGTTGTCTTCTTACCAGTTCAAGTGAGGTATAGAAACTTTAATTTACATGTGTTTCCTCTATGTATAATATAATTTTCTTAAATATTTCCTCTTTATTAATTTAGAACCATATCATACCATGTATAACTTATAAAGTTTCTATCCTTAAACAGTATTTAGAAAATTCAAGAGAAGAAGCAAAGTATACTATATATACTTATATTTTTGTTTACTATGTTATTGCTTTTTTAATGTTCAAAACCGGCTTTATTATTTCCTATCTGCTTAGAGAACTTTCTTTAGATATTATTTAAGGGAAGCCCTGCTGGTGACCAATTCTCTTAGCTTCCTTTTATCTGTAAGAGAATGTCTTGATTTTATCTTAATTCCTAAAGAATATTTTCACTGGAGGTAGTATCCTGGGTTGACAGTGCTTTTGTTTAAGCATTTGAAAAATGCTTTGCTTCCCTATGGCTTCCAGAAGGATTTCTGATAAGAAATCTACTTTTGTTCAAATGATTTTCTCCTGTAGTTAAAGTGTCATTTTGCTCTTGTTACTTCCACAAGTTTTTTTTTTTTTTTTAATATCTTTAACTTTCATGATATCTGCTATGATGTATCTTGGTGTAGATTACTTTGTTTGTCCTGTTCGAGTTCAGCTCAGCATCTTGACTCTGTTTATGAGTTGTTTGGTTAGAGGTTTTTAATTTTTATTTATATTTTGCCAATGTAGTAGTGTTTTCAGACATTATTTCTTTGAGTATGTTTTCATATTTTTCCTGTCCTGGAACGATCAAACACAAGCATTAGACTTTTATTTTATATTCTCACAGATACCTGAGAGGGTTTTTTTTTTCTATTTTTTAGGTTAATTTTCACTGTTTTAATTTATATTATCTTCTAGTTCCCTGCTTTCTTTCCCTTCATTTCCTCCATTTTCTTGTTGAATGTTCTTATTGAGTACTTTGTTATTATTTTTTCCAGTTCTAAAGTTTTAATTAGATTCTTTTTATATCTTCTGTTTTTTGAAATTTTGTATTCCTTTGCTGAAACTGTTTTCACTTGTTTCCCATATGTTCATAATTGATCTTTGAAGCATTTTAATGATATCTGCTGTCTTCTTGATATTGACATCTATTAATTTCTTTTTTTCTTTCAGTTTTAGGCCTTCCTGTTTCTCAATATGTTACTTTCTATTGAATTCTGAATGGAGAGACAGGAAAAAGGGAGGGTAGATGCTGTCTCATTACTGTAAGGTAGAAAAAACACCAGGTGTCCCACTCAGCTTCTATTGACCCAACAAGATATGGCTCCTTATTACTACTGAATAGAAGTGGGAGCTCACACTCCCCACCTGGCTTCTTTTGATGGCTCTGCGGCTGGAAGGGGGGGGGGGGAGTTCCCTCCTGCTACTGCTGTCCACGTGGTCTTCACTGACACTGTGGTGGATGGAGATGAGGGTATGCAATCTTGTTACTTTGGGGTAGTGGTGAATGTTCTGAAAGTTCTGTTACCAAAAGGCCTCCTCTGATAAAACCCTAGCCAGGGCAGGGAAAGGTATCTTATCACTGCCAGACAGGAGTTGGAGTCTAGACTCCAGGTGGTCTCTACCTATATCACTATTGGTTGGTAGCTTTATTACTGTGCAGTCTTGTAAAATCCCAATTTCTTACCAGAATTTTTCTGATACAGTATCAGCAGGGCATTTGGGGACCCTCATTACAAGATGACAAGTTTACACATTTAACTTCAACTTAGCCTTTGCTGATGTTGGTGGGGTTATGGTCAGAAATTCATGTGCAGTGTTTGGCTAAAGAAAAGCAGTTGTAATCTAAAAGCTTTCTGTCTTTCGAGGATGCCCTTTTCCTGAACCTTTGGTTTAAAGAGGACAGGTTTTTGTTAGGGCTTTTTTTTTTTTTTTCTGTGTGCATTTGTTGATATTTCTGAGTTTCTGGCTTGTTCGGTTCCAACCCTGGAATACATGAAGCAAAAAGAAAACTTAGAGAAATCAGCACCATGCTATTCTTCAGGTCACTATGTCTCTGGTGGACTTTCTACTTCTCCCCACCTCTTAGAGTCTTCATATGTTTGCTTTATATATAACAGCTAGGAGTTTTAGTTGTACTTAACAGAAGAAATTGAGAAAAGCCTCCACTTCATTTTCTTGGAAGTGGAGGTGTGTATTATTATTATTATTTGTTTAGCACTTGGCATTTAGTACTTGGCATTTTGTCCTAAGATCTAGGACACTATTTGCCCCTCCTATTTGAAAGATATCATTCCAAGCTACAAAATCTGGCTGGTGATGCCACTGTAAACATAAAGTTGGCAGTAGTCACTGGCTGAATACAAAAAATGCCGTCTTGTCCTGAATACAGGCATGCATGGCAAAGACTCAGTCAGTTTGGGAAAGAATACTGTCCATCTTCACCATAATATTTCACCATAATATTTTCATTGCAATAGCAATGAAAAGAGCAAATTATAATTGCTACCATATCTCAGTGCCCTTTTCGAAATGGTTTGAGCACATAGTGTCATCTAATTCTCACATCAAGCACTTTTGTGTACATGCTTTTGTGAGTGTGTCCTTGTTTAGTGTGTAGTGACAGTCTGTGCTAAGAAAAAAATAGACTTAAAGAATAAGATACCCTAACTTGCTGTTCTAATTGAGGAGACCAACACTATGTAAGCAGAGAATCAAGAAACAAGGTTTCAGGTAGAGACACATGCCTTGAAGACAATAAAAGCTGGGGATGTGGTAGAATGTGCCTGGGGTGGTAGAAACTACTGTATGGAGTGATTGTGGCAGACCTGTGCAACATGGGTGACCTACCCAGGGAATAGCGCTCTATCATGTTCCAAACTTTTTAATGATTATAACAATTTAAATTTAAAGGCTAAAGGTATATGCATATCATCAAAAAGTCAAGTTTTTGCTTTCTATTGGAAGCATAGTTTTATTTCATATGCGCCATGGATTAGTAGTGGAATTTAAGGTACAAAGATTTTGAAACTTCAGGTTTAGATTTGTCTATAAATGTGTTCTCCATGTGGGGTCATGCTAGGCAGAAAAACATAATTGTATGTATTTGGAAGACCTTCATATGCACTTTGTATATATTTTACTCATCTTTACAATTTTCTTGGGCAAAGGTTTATTCATATCTCCATTTGTAATTGAGGAAAAAGAGAGTGAGAGGTTAAGCTGCTTCTCTCTGCTTGTATTTTCCAAACCTAGAAAAAATTCTCTGTTCATCTCTGCCTTTCCTAGTGCCCAGGGGACTGATCATTATTTCCTGTACCACCAAAGGCTTCCTTGCTGGCTTGTTTCTGGTTGGCTAGCTGGATTTGGCTAAAGGGTATCCCCAGCAAGGGATCAGAAGGTGAGAGAAGAAAAGGGCCAGTGTATTAATTCGCTGCCACAGTACTATTAGCAGGTGGTCATACTGTAACTCTGTCTCCTGCCAGCTGACACTTCTTCCAAGGCTCCAGTTCGCAACAGCCTCTGATTCTCTATTTCTTCTCCAGAGAAGTAATCAAGGCTTCCTGCTCCTGTTCTTGAGTCTCCAAGTACCTCATTATTCCTTGTTGATTCCCTTCATTAGAGGAATGCTCATAACTCTCTTCATTAAATTAGCTTTAGAATCCCATCTGGATCACATTCTATTTTCTTTGAGGACCCTATGGACATAAGGAGATTATGTAGTTAAATGGCACAATTAGTACATGGAAAACCTAGGATTCCTAAGATTCCAACTCAGGACTTCCTAATTCCAAAACTCCTGTTTTGTTTTTTTTTTCCTACTAAAATTAAATTCTGCTCCTTATCCCTAAAACATTAAATAATACATAAGTTATGGAACGGATAATGACTCGCTCAAATTGACCACCTAAATTGAAGAAGTAATTTTTAACTGGCCAGGTTTTTAGAAATGTGTTTTATACAAATGCAGAATTAGAAGACCTGCATCTGCAGCTATAACAAAGCAGGTGGCAAATTCTTCAGGCATATTCTCAAAACCAAATTTATCCACAATTAGAAAACTTTCTGATGATTATGAGTGTTAAATGTGGTGGTTTTGCTTTAATTAATCCCACATTGGATCTGTAATCATTGCAATATAGTTTAAAAGATTTGGCTATTTAAGACTAAGTGTTTTATAGTTATGCCTTATGATGATCACAATGGCTCTTTTCACTGTAGGCATTAATAAAAGATAATTGACCTTAGCTTCTGTGCTTTGCTTTCAGCTAGGGGACACAGCTCCTATCATGGTCAATTATCTCACAGTAATTCCAACAACAAAAGTGACTTTTGCTTAATTAAGCAATTTTCTAATCACCTTCCTGGACTGAAGAATGTAACATAGCACATACTAATATGGCTGCCCCACACGGGTAATTCACACATAATATAAACTATTTTCTGAGATTGAACAATTTAGGCAATGAGTGTCATGAATACAATTTCAAACTGTAGACACTTGAAGGATAAATTAAGACTCATGCTTATCCCTGGGCCTCAGGCTCAGTGCAGAAAAAACAAACTGCTTTGTCTTTGCATATAAAATCCAGCTATTTCTACCTCTCCCCAGGCTTGCTCATTTGAGCTGCTCAGAATTCCTGCAAAGTGCATATTAAGAACACTACACCCCCATGTGGTGGCAAAAATATTTCTGGGAAGTCATGTATGTTCAATAAGGACCTTTCTGTTATTTTATAAAGTTTCTAATTTCTCTAAATATGGTATTTTTAGATATTATTAAAGTTTAAAAAGTTTTATAGATCAGTAACAATAGCTTTAAAATACTCTGTGTATAAATTGTTAAAATCTATTTCTCTATTTTTTTCTTTGTTAAGTATTTCTGTCAACTGGAGAAGAGATTGAACCCATGAATTGCACAAATAACTGTGTGTGTGTGTGTGTGTGTGTGTGTGTGTCTATTAGAATAGTCTATCATACCTTACTGGAGGCGGTAGAAAAATATTTTGGACTGTCAGTCATAAGATATGGTTTTTGGACCTTGGACTTCTACTTGCCAGTTCTGTGGAAATCATTCTTAGCCTCATTATTTTTATCTGAAAAACAAGGGAATGAGTTCTGCTTAATATATCATTTCTAAAAACATCATGCATAAAGTAACATTTTATTAAATTATACTTTAAACCCTGTTAATTATAACAAATGAAATTTTTAGCTAGTCTTAAATTGTAAAACTAACTAGTATAAAAATTCAGAGGCTCTGTGTACTGAATTTTGAAACACTATCTTTAAAATTAGTTTTATATGTACATTGTGATTTACAAATATGATGAATAAATATACCTACAGTTCTAAGTTTACAGTGACATGCACAAATAATGGAGAGAAAGAGTGATTGTGAAACCAGCTGTTTTTTTTTCTAAAATGTCTATAGCTATCTTTTATTTTGCTAATAAAATTTGTACATGCAACTTTGTAAACTTTCAGTTTCCACTCAACCTAGAGTAAAGCCTGTTTCTTTGACAGTGCTAATATATTCACCTCATCAGACTTGATAGCATGATATTGATTGGCTTTCTATTTTATTCCCTATTTATCTTTAGAGATATTTTGAGATTGAGACAAGATGTACTAAAGAGATTTTTATAGAGGTAAATGGAAAATAGACACAGGTTGTGATATTATTTATTATTGTTACATTATTTGTTATAATTGTATATATTATTATATTATATATAATTGTTATATAATATTATATATAATTATATTATATATAATTGTTATATTATTTAATATTGTTTATTATTTATTATTATTGTGATATTATTTATTATTGTTTATTATGTTAATAAATATATATTATTTATTATTGTTCATCTAGACACAGGTTGTGATATTATTTATTATTGTTACAGTTTTGAAATAAGAAGAAAAATTAAAATATAGATCAAATTTAGAAAGAAGGAGGTTGGGCGGAGGACAGAGAAGACTGTGGCTTGAATTTCCTGAAGACCTTTGTATTTAACACTTTACTGTGTAGTATAGTAGGTGAAGTTGAGAAGGAAAATAAAATACGAAGGAAAATATAATACAAAGGAAAAGAAAGAGTCTTTTCTCTGGATTTGGGTAATTGGTAAGAGATTAAAAATAAAGATTTCTCCTAAGTTACTTGCTCAACCACAGTCTTGATGCTCTTTAACAGAGACTTTGAAGAAACTTAAGTGCGGCTTACAGGAGGTTTTTGAGAGCCTTGTGGGAACATGGCTCAATCACCAAGAGAAGGCAGCAGTTTCTAGGCCTCCACTTCACAGGAGAATTCAGAAACAAGAGCATACAGAATTCATTTCCAAGGTGTTGTGGGCAAATATTTCTTTTATGTCTTTTTGTTGTTGTTTTATTCCTCCTGCATCATCTTCTGGGTTATCCTATAGACAAGCCATTCAACCAATTCATGTTTAATTTAGAAAACTATTTGACAGCAACATTTTTTAAATTTCAGTCTCAATGAAGAAACAGACCTGCCCTGAGTCACCATGAGGTTTCTCAGTAATGAGGCTGGAAAAGACCAAAATGGGAGTAAACCCAAGTGGTGCAGATCTGACACTTTTGATGATGTTTATTTTATTGACTTAGCATATTTTATTGTGTGACATGCCTGTTTATGGGATTCTGCCAAGTAACTGAAGAGCAAAACTTTTGAGCCAGTGACAATTTTCCCTTTCTTGTGGAGTTTCACAGTAGTCAAAGAGATAGACCATCAAATAATCATATTTTAACTGTAATATATATTATTTAACATATAAGATATCTGTAATTGTACATTTGTAAAAAATATATATTAACAGTAGAAGGAAATATTATATATATATATATATATATATATATATATATATATATAAAATTTGGATACATGATATAATAATATATATAATATTATATCATGTATCCAAATAGAAGTAATATAAATGAGAGAAAATTCCACCAAAGATATGAAAATATATGGAAAATAATGCAGGACCATATGCATCTTATTATTACCTTTGTTGATATTATTAATTCACAATGACAGAGACATTTCTGATAGTGGTACACACTTTATGCATACCTTACTCAGTAAGTAGCTTTTGATCATTTTTTATTTCCAACTAATGTGCTAGATGTTGACCACAGGTTGTAGTTTGGATCAAAGGTCTTCTTCTTCTTCTTTCCCCTCAATCTCTGAATCACTGACAAGTGTGATGAAGGAAGCCCCATTATTTCTGACCCACTTATTTTAGTCCTTACTGGCTAGCCACCTCATCTAGGTGACCTGAGCTCAGTTGTGTCTTGTGGAGCTAAATGTAATTTCTCCCTTCTTTGTGGTCCCACAGAATTTTGATTGAACCTATGCTAGTTCCCTGGATGTTCTGTGGTATATTTGTTACTATCAAGAGCCTTCAAATTTTCATGATATTCCTAAAAGCTGGATATTCCTAAGATAGGAATTAGGGTGATAAAAATAAATTAAGCATATTTCCTTTATTCAAGCAGTTCAAAATATTATAGAGGAAATAGGAATATAGGTGCACAATTACCTCACTTAGTGAGGTGCTAGAGCTATGTATTGTGTAAAGAGGTGGAGCAGAGGAAATGAGAATTTCTTCCTCTTGGCAAAAATGCAATAGACAGGAGTTCAAAAAACTTTGTAGATGAGCAAGGGTAGTTACAAAAAAAAAAAAAAAAAAAAGGACTAGAGAAGGAAAGTTCTTCTATGCAGGAGAAACAGAATATTCAAAGATATAGAGAGGAAGAGAGATATTGAACAAGTAATTGGATTTGGCTAGAGTAGGAAACAAGTTATAGAAGACATTCAAATCATGGGAATCTGAAACATCCCTGGGAGTGAGTAGAGAAAAAGGAAATGATAGGTACTGTTACAGAAGGAAAGGGAAGTGAAGGAGCCCCCTGGAGGAAAACTTAGCAGGGATGTTTGCTGATAGGTACTCTACCAAAGGGACAGGCCTCTGCCCAGGGATGCCCAGGCATGAGCAAGTATGTGCCCTATTTGAGGCCTAGAATGAGAAATTACTGTTTCTCCCATGTTGGTTTTGTGACTCTCATTAGTGAACATCCCAGTGTTCAGACACTCTAATTAGATTGGTTCAAGTTCCTAGTTAAGAGATATGGATTTTAAAAAACATTTCTTCCCCACCAAAGCTATTACTCTTCAAAAGCCAGAGCAGTGCCAAGACTTACTTCAGAGACATTTCCTGGTCTCTAGGGCCCTAATTAAAGGAAGGTCTGAACAAAGAGGAACGCTTTGCCTATCTTCCTGAACACAGGGAGGTGGTGTCCCAGAGAGACTTTCTATAATGGTTAACTCTGCGGCTGCAGTGGGTCTTTCCAGGATCATTGCAACTCTGCCTCCCCACTGTTGCAGTAGAGATATTCAGTTGAGGCTACCTGGATCAAGGCTCGGTGCTTCAGAGGAGATGTCTCAGTGACTAGGGCTTCATTCAAATCCCACATGAAGAGGGCCCAACAATGGAGTTGATATTTTATCTGGGAAGCCAGCTTGTGCATGACTGGAAGGAACACAGAACAGAGCAATGGGAGCTCAGCGCTCTATCACAGAAGCTTGAAAAAGAAACCCTCAGTAATCCTATAGTTTCTAGTAATCCTTTCTAGCTGTATTTAGTAAATTTTGGAATATCTAAGCTTGGAATTAAGTATTTTGTGACTCTCAGAGTTTCTAATTTTACATGTAATGCAGTCAAAGGTGAGCTCCATATGTCAGTGGTTTATTGCTTTCAGTGTTGTCAGGATAAATTAAATATCTTTTTATGAGTGTTCAGTGTGAGAAAGTTTATCATTATTTTTCAGGTACAAAATCTAGGGCTTCGAGTAGTTACATATTATACCACTTGTCCCACAGGAAACTAACTGGTAGAACTGGGATAAAAAAAAATAAAATAAAACTTCTTATAAAACTGATAATGTTAAGTAAAATTTGAATCACAAGTTCAGCATAAGATATGGTGATGATATATTTTATAATTAAAAAAAAAGTATTTCCTGATCTCTTCCATTCAAAAGGCTAGAAACAATGATAGCTGAATAGCTTTGAACATCTCCATTGCCTCATATATGGTTTCTTTTTTAAAAAAATAATTAATTATTTTTTTACTATTTCTTCATATATGGTTTCTAATATCATTTTCAATTTTCTAATATCATTACCAATTTTCAAGTAAAAAAGCTAAGGCTTCTTGAAAAAAAAAATCTCCAAGAAAAAGGCCGATTTTAGGTCTGAGGTAGGAAAAATACAAGAATATCTTGTCATATCAGGAAGCAAGTACCCTATCTACCCAGATACACAGTGTCAAAGTGTTAAAAGGATTTAAAAGCCCATTTCCTTCCACTGGCAAAACAAGGTGATATATGGGCATCAATAAGAATTATAATTAGAACAGATTAAAATACACCAAATAGATTTGAACCCATCATTTCAGAATTCTATTTAAAAACCACCTCATTATTACTTTGGAGGATGCTAAGGAATCTATTCATTATTTTGAAAACTGATAAGTAAAGAGAAAGAATGAAACATTTGTTCTGTTAGTTTAATAAAAACTGAAATTTAAAGTAATAAAATTTTTGAGATTTTTCTTTATAGCATTCTTCCGCCTAGTAAATTTGGAAGACATGAAAAATTATGGCCTTTTTAAATGGGCAGACCTAGAAAATATTACCAATGGCAAAAACATCACAAAAAGAGAGACAATTAGACATCATGTGAATTCTGATGGAGGAACACCTCACAGACCATGAAAGAATTTTGTCTAAAACACAGAGCCTTTGTCTCTAGAGTCAACTCCCATTTCATGAGAGATACAGGAACAATAGCATGAGATAATACAACCAGAAAAACCCAGACTGTCAGAAGCACTAGAGGACAATCTACCTTTTTTTTTTTTTTTTTAAACTAATAAATTACAGGAGGGGACATGGGGGAGGGGAGGAGATATGTTTGTAAGCAGGAGTGTGACACTTGTTACTCAGTATTCTTATTCCCTGTCCTCCATAATATTAATATACACTTTTTCAAGGGTTACTAGAAAACTAAAGCATGGCAAGAATTTATGGTCTATGGTAGAAAATACTACTTTCTTCCCCCTTCCCTTAGTCATAGTTTTATATCTAAGCAGACTATACATGGTGGGAGCTTAATACACGTTTATTGAATTAAATCATAACTGGATGTGTGAAGCATACAGAAACTGTACTTGACATCTTGAATATTTATGGAGGAAAAACATTGAAAGAGAAACCATAAGGCTTTAATTTTAGCCTGAGGATAGTTGCCTTCTTATTGAGAAGTTTTAGGCTGGTTGCTTAGGTTCTCTATGTTCTAGTAGAAACAGTGATTACTTTATAGAGCTTTAGAGAGGCTCCAGTGAGATACTGTAGGTGGCTACCTCTTAAAGCTGAAAGGCTCTGCCAGTGTATGGATATTCTTATTGATTAGTGCACAGTTTAAAAGCCATAAGAACTCAGAGAAGGCAGCTATTCTCAGGTTCAGAAGTTTGGAAGATTTTCTTTATGAGAGTACAAGTTGAAACTTGGAGAAAAATGCAATGCCTCATTTCACGGAAAGCACACTGCAGAGGAAGAACACAGAGAAAGCCAGAAAAAGTTTAGAATTTAAGGCACAGGGTCATGGAGCCAGAGAATATCAGAGCTGGAAGGGAGACTAACAATTGTCTAGCCTAACTATTGCATTTAAAAGTTAAGAAATCTAAGGCCCAGAGAGAATAAGTGTCTTGCCCAAGATGAAAACAGCTGGTAAGTGCCTGAGACAAGGACTTCGGGCATTACTTTTCTTCCTCCTATGAAAGCGTCCTCTTAATGGTAAAATTTGGCTGACCAGAACTAAGGAGGTTAAGATTGGTTGAGCAGAATAAGGTAATTAGATTTGGGGGGTAGGGTAGGGGAAAGGCTTTGACTTTAGGTTTTAGATGTGATCTCCTGTGCAATTGTGAGCCTTGATAAAATTTTTTCAAAGGAGAATTATAAAAAGAATCAGTGGGTTGAGAATAGTATATTTTATACACTGGAATGAGTAAAGGTTGGCATAGAAAGGAACTGTAGAATGTCATGCAGGTCCTCATGTGATCCAGAGGTATGCTGATGCTTGGGGAGAGGGGTAGAAAAAAAGGGTGGAAATTCTAAGGGGAAAATCAAAAGCCATTGATGACAGGTCTGAAATAATCATATAGGACTACATAGGATTATGAGTAGATTTATAAAATCATAGAATTTTGCATAGACAAAGTATAGAAGATACTATTACATAGCTTCTACAATCAATAGATATTCCAGAAACAAAAAGTGACACGGACAGCAAGTGACAAAGTCAAAATTCAAGTCTACTGCCATTTTTACCATTAAGGTTTCTTAACCTGGGATTCATGGATCCTCAAGGAATTGATGACTGAGTCTTGATTATTTGCTAACCCCTGTGGAGATATGTGCATCGTTTGAATTATTCATATTAGTGTGTTTTGTGGAGGAATTAGTGCGAGAATTTAGAGGGGAATTGGGTGGGCGGGTGAGTGATCAGTGGAAAGAATGTCCATAACTTGTAATAGATCCCTTCAAAATCAGCATGGTCTCCCAAAGGTTAAGAACTTTAAAATGTAGGTGACAACTTAAAACAATGTTATTTGGAATAAGTATTTTTATATATTTATCCTCTTAAAGGTTTTTTTCCCCCTCCTAATTCACCTCAAAGAATACCTAGAAATGGGAGAGAGTTTACATGTCCTGGACCCCATGTAAGTGTCTGTGACCCCTGGAGCTCTGCTGGTATCTATGGAAGTATTCCTAGTCTTGATTGGTAGGAGTCATGCTGATATCCACATGTGGAGATTGTGCCTGGTGATGATATCCCCAGCATCTTGTATTGGAATAGTTAGGGCTTAAAGACTTGGTTCATTCTTGCTTCTCTTTTTACTTCACTATATCCCCTGCATCCTGGGTCTGTTCTCCATCCAGCCTCTGGCTTAGGCATTATCCTCTGCCCCTACCCTCTGCTCTGTGTTCAACATAGAAGCTGTGTGGATAGGTGTGGAGGCTCTCAGCTGCTGCATGTTGTCCTATATAGAGGGCCTGGAAGTATTTGTTTTTTTTTTTTTCATGACACATGTCTGCAAAGAATGATTATTTATCTACTCTAAACCTAAATGCTCCTTGAAACCACTTTTGTCTTAACTAAAGTTACTCCATTTGGCACAGAGCCTCATTTGTCACCCTGTAAAACAGAGACTATGGTAGTAATAGTTAAGTAGGATAATGCTTATGAATGTCTTAGAATTCTTACTGGAATTGAAGGTATTATTATTATTATTTTACTTTTATTTTTATGTATTAGGTCTTTTTTTCCTTTTAGTATTCCTAATACCTAGCACAAAGCTAGGGACGTAATAGGAACTTGGTAAATATTTGATTAATCACTTTAGACAGTGGTCCCTATGTGGTGCTAAAATAACAACAAACCAGAAAATCTTAACTAATATATGAGTTTACCTATAACCAGTCCAGAAAATATATGATTTTGGTATCTCAGAACATGTAAACATCTGTATTGCAAAAAATATTCTTGAAAAGTACATACTGTCTGAAGAAACTACATCATATTTCTGAATATGTTTGTCACAAGGTATTTGCTTACCATATGCTGCTGATTTAGGTTCAAAAGACACCCTGTTTTGTATTTTTAAATGCTGTACTACATCCAATTTGGTAGTTCCAAACTTAGAATGAAATTACTTAGAAAGCACACACATTAGGCTGTGATGAACTCTAACTTGGCAGTCAATGAAGTGTTGTCTTTTTTGTTTCTTCCTTCTTACAATCATGGCGTAATGCACTTCACAATTCATCTTTATTATACAACTAGTTCCTTCCTTGTAGTTATGTGACAGTTCCAAACAATAGAGCAGTTGCCATCTAGTGGGATAATACTGTAATGACATTAAGGAAGCCAAATATAAAACTTAAGTCAATAAGATAGGAACAGTGATTATATGCCTAGAAGAAACTTATCAGATCTGTTTATGAGTTTTGTGATAGTGATATTGTTTGATGCTAAATCAGTATGTTGTAACTTCAGAAAAAATTCTCAAAATTTGATTTTTTTTGTATTAAAGCAAAAGAATTAAACCACAATGAGATGCTTCTACAGACCTATTAGAATGATTGAACAACAACAACAACAACAAACAATAACACCAAAAATTGATGAGGATATGAAGCAAGCAGAGCTTATACACACACTTCTAATGGAATGCAAGTGGCACAATCACCCTGGAAAAAGGTTTGGCAGTTTCTTATACAGTTAAACTTTGCCATAAACCCAGCCAGCAATCACATTTATAGGCATTTATTTAAGAGAAATAAAAATATATTTTCAAACAATATCTCTACACAAATGTTCAAGGAAGCTTTATCTATAATCATCAATAGTTGGAAACCAAATATCCATTGGATAAATAATGAATGAACTGTGGTATATCCACACAATGAAATACTTGTCTGCGATATGAACAAGTTAATCCTCAATACACAAGACACTGATGACCCGAAAATGTATCATGTTAACTGAGAGACATCAGACTACATTTTGTATGATTCCATTAGTATGAAATTATAGAAATGGGAAAACTTTAGGGTTAGAAATCAGATCAGTGGTTAACAGGTTCTGAGGGACTGAAGAAGGGGATGGTTCACAAACAGATATGAGAAAACTTAGGGATGAGGAAAATGGTCCCTATCCTTATTGAATGTTGCAGTGGTTACACAAATTTAAAAGTTTACCAAAATATTTCTGATACACTTAAGAATTATGCCTCAATAAACAAAAATGGCAATAAAATATTTGAAAATAATGGATTAAATAACTATGCAGATTTGATCCCTAATCAATGAAAAACATGAGAAGGGCTATCAGTTATCATGTGATATAGGATCATGAGTCCAGAAATAAGAGTTTCAGACAAAGAAGAGAAAGAGCTCTTCACACACAGGCTGCAGAAATTTTAGACTGACTCATCTCATTTCTAATAATTCTAAGAAGGAAAGTTTTAAAAAGTTTTATTTGTTTCTATTCTGTCCTAGTGTTTGTAGATAAGTCTAGTTTTTATCTCTTGACTTCTTTTATTTCCTCTATACCAATAATCCATCAACACTGTATTGGGTAACCAACCTATACCAGTGAATAATATTTTAATTATTTTTTTTTCTACAAAGCATTTCTACTATTATTATACAGACTTGTTAGGCAGGGCAGGCAGTTATCCTGGGATCCTCCACCATCAAATAAGTGAAGCTGTTTTAAAAGTTCACTTCCTTAATTCTAAAATTTTCCATTGCTTTTACATTTAATAACCTATGTGGAGTTAAATTGTTTTACAATGAGATTGTTGACTTTTCTAAATGCCTCAGAATTAAGGCAAATATAGCAAATGTCATAAGCTACAGGATAAAGTGATGACTCAGACAACAATAGCCACAGATGAGCATAGTGACATCTTGGTGTGGGATGGGTGTAGTGTGAAACTTTTTTCATATTTACACATATATGCCCATTGAAGATTTTAAGCTGAGAAAAATCTACACTCTTATTTCACTGTGAAAGGGAATTGATAATCTGGGTTACTTTGCCCAGCATAACACTGCTGAGAAGTGGCAGGACTTGAGCCTCAGAATAATTCACGCCACACCCAGCATCTTCTTCATAATGCAGGCACAGGCCTTTTCTGCATTGATTGCCCCTGATAATATATGTAGAAGATTTCCTGTCAAGGAAGAATCTGAGGGGAAGGCCAAGAGGAGAGGGAATCCTGTTCATCAATACTCCTCATGTGCCCAATTGGGGAATGGATTTCTTTAGGTATTGGAGTCCTTTCATTTGGAAATATAAACTAACCACTCTGGGAATCAGCATGCAGCTGTTATGCAAACAACACTCTCTGCTTCTCCAAACATCTCTTTAAAGACAGCCTTTTGCAAAGGCTACTTCTGTCTAGTGTTTTATTCACCTAAATCTTTCCAATAGAATTAATCACGCTAACTTGTAGGTCAATAAAATAAAAAGTTGACAGGAATCAGGTGATGGGTTAGGCAAGAATCTCATTAATCTGGATTTCAGCTTTAAAATGGAAAGGGAAGCATTTATTATCTGTAACAGAGATTTGAATCCCCATGTATGAAATCACATTTTGAGCATTTACTATGTAATAAGCATCCTCTTTTATTTAATCCACACAATATGCTTTGTGTAGTTCCAATGTACAGATGAAGAAATGAAAGGTTCAAATATGTTAGATAATATGCTCCAAGACATAGAGCTAGTAAGTTAGGGAATAATGGTTTGCTTCTGAATCTGTCTAACTCCCAAGATTTTTTTCATTTCTAATTTGAATTTTTAGTATCTAATAATTTCATTCTTCCTTGGATGAACTTTTATGCCCAGCCAAATTCGACTATTCCAGTTTAAGATACATTGAACTTGTGTATGTGAAAAGGATTAGTCTATAATGAACATCTACTATATATTAGGCTAAATGTATTACAATATACTATTATATTTAAAGCTTACATAGGCTTTGAGGGGTAGGTACTATTACTATTATTTTAAATAAGAAATTGACACTGAAAACGGTTTCATAATTTCCCCAAGGTTACCTAACTAACCAGATCATGCTGTAGCTGAGATTCAGATCCAGCTTTATAGAAAGAATTTCTAAAGCTCAGGCTTTATGTAGTAGATGTACATGGCCTTTGGAATCCAATAGGTCTAATTTTGAATTTCATTTATCCCCCAAAGTCAACCACTATAACTTTTTATTTTTCTTCATTGTATCATTATTTATGAAGATGCATATTTCCCATGCTAGACTATAAATATCTTGGAGAGGGATAAGCTATTTTATTGAACTTTCTATTCTTCTCTTTTCCTTAGTAATTAACCCTTAACAATTAAAATAGTACCTACTTTATAGGGATCCAATAAAGTGATTGAGTAGAATGTAAGTGTTGAATTACAGAATAATTTGAAACTGGATGATGGCTAATTAACTAATTAATTCACCCATATATTCAATCCACAGTTATTTACTGATGACTTATTTTATACTACATCCTATGCCTGGTAGACTGAGCTGATAATATGTTGGTACACAACAATGTGGTATACCAAGAAGTATATAATAACCTGTGCCAGACCATTTGCTGACTATTTTGAATATCACCCCAACAAAGTTCCTAGCCTGTGATGATGTGCACACACAAAAAAAGATATGATCACTATACTCATGTAAATCTCAAATAAGTGAGAGGAAAAATATATATACAGTACTAAGCAGTAGATATCAGGATCATCTGATCTAATCTAGATTGGAAATAATCTATGACACCAACCAGGAAGAGAAAAATCCAAGAAATTCCTCCATCATAACAAAATCACTTTTCACCTGTGAAGGTTCAAAGGACACTACTATTTTAAGGGAATTAATTGTTCCCTATAAGTAGTACTACTCAATTATTCATCTCCACAGTATTCTGGCATCCTATGATGGATGTATCAATAATAAGTTAGATGATGCTCAAGGCCTCGACAGAAGGAGTATTGCACTTCATTAAGTGTCTGTAGAAGTGAGCAGAAGGTGTTATGGGAATACTCATTAATGTCCTTTTAAAGAGTGGTCAAATTACTTTGTGAATAAATTCTATCATCTGGGTCAAAAGCTCAGGAAAAAGGGTCATCAAGAAAAGGTGACATATTTGATATAGTAAAATAAACTTATTTTACTAGTGAGGACAAGCAGAAAATAATAGAAATTCTCTTTAACTGCTAGAAGAAAGCAAACTTACAATCAGAATGGGATGCCTAAGAAGACCGAACACTTTATATTTATATGAGTTATTTTTATCTTGTTGCTTTTGAATTTTTACAAGAGGGATAAGAAGTAAATGGCCACCTGTGTAACTCTACATTATGTACAACCAGATGAATGAGAAGTTATATTCCATTTATGTATTACATGTCAAAATGCACTGTCATGCACAACTAATCAGAACAAATATATATATGTAATTATATATATAATATGAATATGTATATATACATTTACATATATATTTGTGTGTATATATATAAAGAGTGAACGGCCTACATAGTTAAAGGACTAGCTAAATATGACAAAATAATTTCCATACATTACTGAGATAATAGTAATACAGTGTTGTTTTCTGGATCAAATGTGTGTGATGTTTTCTCTTAGACCTTAAAATTACTCAAAAGATTTTGAAAAGTTAGGTTTTTCAGTGGTTTGCCCAGTTCCTTTATGGGTATGGCCTAGGCTTTGGAGAAGACAATGTTAAGAGGAGGGAAGGCCAATTCCTTGTGAAGTGCTTTGGAAAGCTGGGTTAGTTATGCCCTTACCCAGGAGAGCTTGCTTAACCTACTACAAATTGAGAATGTCTTTTATGGTAGTAGTTTTTCCTTGTGCTCAATGTACTAAGATAAAAAGAATTGGGATTTTATAGAAAGGAGTTCTATTCACGTGTAGCAATAGAAACTGATCAATTCAATTTAACAAGCATTTACAGAACACATATAAGTAAAAATTACAGTATGTTCTAGGCATTATGGAGGATCTAAAGACTCAGAAATCAAGTTTGTTGCCCATTTGAAACCTATAATCCTATAAGTACTCAATATGAATCCATTTTTAATTATACCATTGTTAATATATGATAAATACTATGAAAAGTTCAAACTACCATGAAAGTTGAAGAAGAACAAGATCATTCCCTCCCTGATACTGGAAACACAAATATAGCTATCTTCTCATTCCCTCTCTTAAAGCTTTCTTGTTTTCTCCACACCTATTGGATCAAGTCTAAGTGGCTTAGCATTATGCATGTGATCCTCCATAAACTGATACTGCCTTCATTTTCACTTTAGTTTTAAAGGACAGTACTAGTGAATAGCTTTTAGCACCTTCTTCACTTGCTATCCATCAATCCCAGAATTCCAGACTAAGCATAGTGGCTAGCACATAGCCAGCATTCAGAAAATAATTTTGAATAAATTAATGAATAAGTATATCATTGTGTTTTCTGACTTCTTGCCTTTATGTATGCTGTTCAACTAGTGTGGAAGATTGTGCTTTATCTAACACCTCTGAACTCATGTTTCAAAGCTTACCTGCTTGAATACCTAAGCTCATTTTTCTCATCTTTAAATGGGGCTACTAATAATATCTATGCAAGAGGATTGTTGTAAGGATTAAGTCAATTATTATGAAGGGCTTAGAATAGTACTTGGTATAAGATGAGTGCTATATAAATGTTAACTCTTACATTTGGGTGTCCCCTAAATATTGATGGGAACAACTGAAGAACAACTATATGGAGGAGGGAGAATCAATAGTCTTCGTATAAGTGGAAAGACTAGGCAGGGTTTTTGCAAGGAGAGTTGGAGGTAAACTGTACAGGGAAAGTCATTATAGGGGAAGATTGAGTCAAGTAAGGTCTAACAATGGGACATTAATTCCACTCCCCCACCCACCCCCC
>NW_026000174.1:4351221-4386887 GCF_001458135.2 Marmota marmota marmota
CCCCCACACACACACACTCTCAACAGAGGGCCAACTGCTAGAAAATGTTTTGGAAAGCATTCCTCCTGCAAATCTAATTTCTTTCTGCTTTATTGTCTCTTAACATCTCCTGTGGGAGGCAATAAACTGATGAAATAAAAAGAAATTGCAGGTTTGTAATGTTGACTAGAAAGGGCATAAACTCCAAGCTCTCTAGGTAGACTATCCACTAATTGTAAGCCAGGAAAAATTTATAACAAATGCATCTAAGCCAATATCTATAGAAAATATTTTGGAATAAGATGCAAAACCTCCCTAGCTTGTTGCTATATAGATAGTCCCTGCCCCCATCAAAACCCATAATTCCTCAAATTCTATAAGAGATTTTGAAAAAGGCAAATGATACAAATATAGCTCACAAAATATATGTGAAGCAGATTTCTAGATTAGGTAATACTCCTACACTGACTTCCACTGTAAAATAGATGACATTTTAAAACATCATTCTAAAATCCTCAGTTCAGTAGAATGACTGCTATATCCCTGACAGGCATTTGAATTCTTATCTAACATTTCTTCTCCTGAGGGAGGAGGAGTCAATTGAGAGGTATGGTGAATGGGGGAGAGGATATTTCTTATTTATGTAGCCTCTGCTGGGGAGGGTGAGAAATGGTGTCTTGGAGGAGATATTGAGGACAAAGCCAGAATTGTATTGTCAAAATCAGATTGTCAATTAGAGAGGATGGACAGAGAATGTGATCAGGAATATGGATCCAAATAAGGACAACAGCTGGAGAAAAAAGCAATACCAAGAGTGAGAAACAAACTAATAGGAAAACAGAAGCTGATGTAACTACAGACATGGACTGTGAACATAGTTAGGGTTTACAATATACTCCCAGCCTGATTAGCATGAAGAAGCTAGGTTGGTTTGGAGGAATAGGAAGAGACAGTCCCTGTTAGGAGGGTAAGAAAGTAAAACACTATCACTACCCTTAAGGAACTCCTAGTCATGCAAACAAAATAGTTATAATACTTGTGGCTTATTAAATTTTCTTTACTTTTCAGAATTTTATTGAGCTCCTATATTAGAGCAGGAAGTTTGCTAGTGTAGGAATTGGCAGTGAATTGATGATACTGTCCTTGTTTCCTAAGAGTTAGCTGGATAATGGGATGATAGAGTAGGGTCAGATCAGGACAGGGACAGAATAACCATGGCAGAATAAATAGCATATCTATAGTTAGGCAAAAGAGAACTTGTTATAAAATATTTTCCTCACATTGGCCATTAAATTCAACATTTTCTTCAGGAAATTTTCAATGCAAGCTAGGTCTCGGTCAGATATTTTTCCCCTACCTACCCACAGGATGCTACTTTTACCATAATATGTTCTATTAGATTGTTCACTTGCTGTGAGATGATATGGTGCATACCTTTAATCCCAGTGACTCAGGAGACTGAGACAGGCGCACAAGTTCAAAACTAGGCTGGACTACATAGCAAAACTGTGTCTCAAAATAAAGAAGTAAGAAAAACTTAGATATAGCTCAGTAGACCACCTGTTTCAATCCCCCATACCAAAAAGAAAAAGAAAAGTCCTGTTCACTTGCTGTCAGAGTCCCCACTGTGAATGCTCCATTGGAAGGAACAAATTCCATCTCTGTTATAGTGCAAGTGCCTAGCTCTCTGACTGGTACATAGACATTCAACAAGTATTTGTTAAATGAATAGATGAATAACTAACTGAACATACACAGACCTTTAATAGGAAATTTCTTTTGGCATTTAGTACCAGGGTGGTGGAAAGGAATTATAAGAAAGATTAAGACCTCAAAAAGCACATACTCTTTTTTTGAGACATTATTTGGACACTTGAAACTGTAATAATAATATCTAAATTATTTATTGAGCTACTGACTTCACTTTTGGTTTTCTACCAAAATAGATTTTTGGACATGCTGGAAGTCTCATCTTGTTATCAAATGTGATGCTTCTGTATATGAAAACGAGGTGTATTTTTTGTTTAAAGTAACAAAACTCAACTTTTTGCTTAGATCAAACTAAAAGATTTGTATTACATAAATACATATATGAATGATGGAACTCAAGGGCATTACTGATTCTCAAAAAAGACCTGGGGAATGAAATATATGTGTGTACAAATATGCTGTATATATACATATATATGTTATACATAAACACACATTTAAGAAATCATTCCAGGCAAAAATTCATTGTGTTGATTTCAAGATCCTAAGAGACAGAATCTGACCAGCTTGGTTCAGGTATGGACTGAGTTTGGACTCTACTACAAGCAAAGCCTAAGACAGTGATATAAATACAAATGAGTTTTATGGGGAGGTACAAGAAACACCAGTAGGAACATGGATAAATGTAACAGTGAAGAAGAGGTAGACAATAAAAGATATATTATCAAGCCAGCTCTTACTCTAAATCCCCAGTAAAAGAATACATCTCAGTGTTATCCCACTCAATGGGCAAAGGACCGATTAATCATTAACTATTATCAGTTATTGGTTGATGGCTTATTATGGAGTGCTTGCTGTGTACTTAAGAGAATAGTCATCTTCAGCTTTGGACAAAGTCCTCAGGCAAAGAGGTGCTGAGACTAGAAGTTAGATGTTGGTTGTACCACCAGTGCTCTTACCACTTGAACACGTACCAGCAACATCTAACTTCCAGCTGAGGAAGAATTATATGTAGCCTCTGGTATTAAACACACAATTCTTGTTTGTCTAATAATTTTTCAAGGAACACTTATTGAAGTCCATACCCATAGTCAGAAGTACAGGACTGTGGAGAAAAACAAGTTAGCATCCATCCCTGCAACTCATATTATCATAGGAGAGACAGGAGATATATATATATATATATATATTCAATACAGAATAAAAGGTGTAGTGATGGAGGTATGTTAAAAAATGTTGTGGGAATGTATCCAACTCACTGAGAAAAATGCTGAAAAATGGGTGCAGATTATCACATGCCAATTAGAAGCACAGATTAAAGTGCTGATTGTCTCTGAAAACTTGTTTTCCAGGTTGTTTTTCTCTCCCCTAAGGAGAAGCAAACTCAAGACTGTACCAGGTGGTAGTGAAGCCAACTTACTAAATGGTTGTGGAAACTTTTTGTTCTCTTTGCCTTTGCCTTTGGGCGAAATCTTCAAAAGTTCAGAAGGCTGGCTAGCCCATTAGAAGAAGCAGGAGTCTGAAGCTGAATCTTTATCAAAGCTGATAGTGAGTTTGCATGGCAGCCCTGGGATAGAGACAGTGAGAACACCATATATAGAGAGATTTATTAGTCAGAAAATGAAATCCAAGGACAGGAAAGTAAAGTTTTCCTGTTTCCTATGAGCATGAATGAGCTTTTTAGCCACTATTTCTCTAATTGATGAGATGTCCAGGATGCTAAACTTAAACATAGAAATGAAAATTAATTTTAAAAACTTACAAAAAACAAAACCCATGATTTTTTTTGAGAGAGAGAGAGATAATTTTTTAATATTTGTTTTTTTAGTTTTCGGTGGATACACATCTTTATTTTATTTTTATGTGGTGCTGAGGATCGAACCCAGCGCTTCGCGCATGCCAGGAGGGCGCACTACCACTTGAGCCACATCCCCAGCCCCAAACCCATGATTTTTATGTGAATATTGTATCATAAATGTACTGTACTTGGGTATTTTAGATAGAAAAAAAATGTGTATTAAAGGTATAATTCCACAGAAACTATAGTTGCTACAATGTAAGTTTTAGAAAGTATTTAGAAAATTTACCTAATTTTCTAAATTTACCTAAAAATGTATATATTTTTTTCCAAAGGATAATTTTTGCCTTCAACAAACTTATCAGATTTAAAAATTATTACTACTTTCCAGTAATGTAAGGAGAAGTAGTCATATTGCAACAGGGAGAATGTCATCCATCATTATTCCTTCTTCTCTTAAAATAAAATGGATGATGTTTTTACTGTGGGCATTTTTGTTCTTGTGAAAAAAAATTATTTTATTGTGAAAAAGCATGGTGGTCCATGATTACCAATAATTGTACCCAAAACATTTGTTTTCAGAATCAGTTTTATGAACTTTTAGAATTGTTTGATTTAAATAAGAAGAGATGGATTATCATAAATTCTCAGGTTTTACAATGATATCTGGTGGAGCAGAAAAAAGATAGTACTATGATGTTGTTGTGACAATTGTGATATGATTTACAACCACCTGTAGTTCTGATAAATCACTCACATAAGCTATGTTACAAATCCATTCATGCCACACCAGCCTGTTTAATATCAGGTTTAATATCCTTCAGGCCACTGAATTCATTACACTGATTTGGTATCTCTCTTCTTTTTTAATCTAAAAGCTTTGCTAAGTCAGAGGCAATATCAGTCTAACTAATTTCCCTATCTTTAAGTGCTAGGCTGGCATTGTTTAACAGTGGTTACTTAAGTTTAGAGATATAAATAAATAAATTGATTAATTGATTTGTACGTTTTATAGAAAAGCAGACCACTTCGTAAAACCTCATGATCTTGTATATAAGACCTCACTGATAGAGAGTGAAGATGTTCTCCCTTTGATTCATAGAGTTTATGTAAATTAATTTGAATCAGATTATGAAAATATTTTGTGAACTGAACAGTATCACATAGTATTATTATTTGTGAATTAAAAAAAATAATAGAATTTTGAATCCTTGAAAGGGCCTAAGAGAGAAGTTTATCTATAGGAAAGAAAACAGACAGAATGGATCAATATCAGAAGACAGCATTCCATAGAGTAAAACAGAAAATACAGAAATAAGTTCAACAAACTGTTTTTAAGTACTTTCCACATGCTTTCACTTGATGTAATCTGAATTATCACAATAGTTTGGTGACGTATGGATTATTATCCTCATTCTACAGACAACATAACTAAGGATAAGTAGCTTGCTTGGCTCTTACTTAAATATCAGACAGGATTCAACCCAAGATCTAACAACTCCATAGATTCCTACATAAAATTCAGAAGCATAACTTGGTGCCGCAAAGAGGAGCGATTTTGCGTGGTTGCTCTACATGACTCCACAAAATAGAATTAGGCCCAAAGAAGGCAAATTACAGAAGAAAGAATTCACATTAATCTGACTGAAAGTCATTATTGGATCATAATACTACCCTGAAAAAGAATGAGTAATGCTGAGAGTAGTGAGCTTTTTTGTTGTTGTTGTTTGTTTTTTTGTCAGGGAGTTGTTCAGGTTTAAAACTAGTGAATAAATTCTTTAGGTATGTTGTGGCAATGACTCAAGCATTGGATAAAGAGGGTAGATTTTCATTTGGCACTTTTTCATCTTGAGATTATATGATTTTATCAACTTCTGCTTGTCAGGTTAAATCCTACGACATAAGAGCAATATACAGGCCCTTGGGGTACAACTTCATAGGTTTGCTGATCTCACCACGTGATCCTCAGATAGCAAGGGAGACAGTTGGCTAACAGAAGGCAGCTTCACTTGGGAAAGCAGTCTAATTTGGAGCAATGTGATTCAGTTAAAAATGTGGAATTTGGAATCAAACAGACCTAGATATAAAGTTACTTTCTAAGTCTCTGAGATTTTGGTTCTTCATCCTACAAAATGATATAAGGACATTAAATTGAAGGATTAAAAGCATTAATGCATGTAAAGAAATCAGCACATAGGAAGCACTCAGGAGCTGTTTGCCACTAAAATCATCACAATCACCATCATTATCATCTTCACTATCATCTCTTTGACGGAGAATAAATGCCTCTTCAGAGGCCATCAGGCAATATGCACCTCTTCTTCCTCTGGAGTCAGCCAGCCTCTGGCAACATACTTGGACAGAGAATATAGTCTTGTAGAATACAAAAGCTGAAGAGATTTTAGATATTGTCCAGTGAAATGTTCCTCAAATTACCTATAGTTAAAAGTGTATGGTGTGTGTGTAAATGTATGTGTGTGTGTGTGTTTGTGTGTGTTTGAATTCATAATCTCTTGTAGACCAACACTTGTGAAAATAAAATAAAAATTAACTACTAGAGAAAGAAAATGGGAAACCAAAACCAAAAATACAGAAAGTACAATCCTATTTATTTTCATTTTCTGAAAGGTATACACTCTGCCATGTTATTGTAACAGTTTCTAAGTCCTTTCTCTTATCTGCAATACTTAATTTTTTAATTTGTTCTAATTGGTTTTACATGACAGCAGAATACATTTTGATTCATTGTACACAAATGGAGCACATTTTTCATTTCTCTGGTTGTACATGATGTAGAGTTGTACCATATGTGCAATCATATATGTACCTAGGGTAATGAATATTCATCTCATTCAACCATCTTTCCTGCCCCCAAGACCCCCCACCCCTTTGCCGGAACAAAGTTCCTCCATTCCCCACCCAACCCCCATTATGGATCAGCACCCACTTATTAGAGAGAACATTTGGCCTTTGATTTTTGGGATTGGCTTACTTCACTTAGCACGATATTGTCTAACTCTATCCGTTTACCTGCAAATGCCATAATTTTAATCTCTTTTAATGCTGAGTAATGTTCCATTGTATATATATATGCCACAGTTTCTTTATCCATTCTGTTGAAGGGCATTTAGATTGGTCCCATGGTTTAGCTATTGTAAATTGAGCTGTTGTGAACATTGATGTGCCTGAGTCACTATTGTATACCGATTTGAGTTGTTTGGGTATAGTCCGAGGAGTGGGCTGGCTAGCTAGGTCAAATGGTGGTTCCATTCCAAGTATTCTAAGGAATCTGCATATTGCTTTCCAGAGTGGTTGCTCCAATTTACAGTATCACCAGCAATGTACAAGTGTACCTTTCCCCCCACATCCTCACCAACACTTAATATTGCTCGTATTCTTGATAATTGCCATTCTGACGGGAGTGAGATGGAATCTTAGTTTTGATTTGCATTTCTTTAATTACTAGAGAAATTGAACATTTTTTCATATATTTGTTGATTGGTTGTATATCTTTTTCTGAGAAATGTCTGTCCAGTTCCTTAGCTCACTTATTGACTGGGTTGTTTATGTTTTTGGTGTTCAGTTTTTTTTTTTTTTTTAGGCAACTTTTTTAAAAAAAATTTTATTAGTTGCTCAAAACATTACAATGATCTTGACATATCATACATTTGATTCAAATGGGGTATGAATTCTTATTTTTTCACGTGTACAGATTGCAGTTGGTTATACAGCCACATTTATACATACAGCCATACTAGTGTCTGTTGTATTCTGCTGTCCTTCCTATCCCCGCCTCCCCTCCCCTCCCCTCCCATCACCTCTCTCTACCCAATCTACTGTGACACATTTCTCTCTCTCTCTCTCTCTCTTTTTTTTCTTCCCCCTTACACCATCTTATATGTAATTTTGCATAACAATGAGGGTCTCCTTCCATCTTCCATGCAATTCCCCTTCTCTCTCCCATTCCCATGCACCTCTTGTCCCTATTTAATGGTAATCTTCTTCTCATGCTCTTCCTCCCTGCTTTGTTTTGAGTTGCCCCCCTTATATTAAAGAAGACATTCAGCATTTGTTTTTTATGGATTGGCTAACTTCACTTAGCATAATCTGCTCTAATGCCATCCATTTCCCTGCAATGCCATGATTTTGTTATTTTTTAGTGCTGAATAATATTCCATTATGTATAAATGCCACTTTTTTTTTATCCATTCACCTATTGAAGGACATCTGGGTTGGTTCCACAGTCTAGCTATTGTGAATTGTGCTGCTATGAACATTGATGTAGCTGTGTCCTTGTAATATGCTCTTTTAAGGTCTTTTGGGTACAGTCCAAGAAGAGGAATAGCTGGGTCAAACGGTGGTTCCATTCCCAGCTTTCCAATGAATCTCCATACTGCTTTCCAAATTGGCTACACCAATTTGCAGTCCCACCAGCAATGTACAAGTGTACCCTTTTCCTCACCTCCTCGCCAGCACTTGTTATTGTTTGACTTCATAATGGCTGCCATTCTTACTGGAGTGAGATGGTATCTTAGAGTGGTTTTAATTTGCATTTCTCTGATTGCTAGAGATGGTGAGCATTTTTTCCTGTATTTGTTGATTGATTGTATATCCTCCTCTGAGAAGTGTCTGTTCAGATCCTTGGCCCATTTATTGATTGGGTTATTTGTTTCTTGTTGTTTATTTTTTTGAGTTCTTTGTATACTCTGGAGATTTGAGCCCTATCTGAAGTGTGAGGGGTAAATATTTGTTCCCAGGATGTAGGCTCCCTATTTACCTCTCTTATTGTTTCTCTTGCTGAGAAAAAACTTTTTAGTTTAAATACATCCCATTTGTTGATTTTTGATTTTAACTCTTGTGCTATAGGTATCCTATTAAGGAATTTGGAGTCCGACCCCACGAGATGGAGATTAGGGCCAACTTTTTCTTCTATTAGATGCAGAGTTTCTGGTTTGATTCCTAGCTCCTTGATCCATTTTGAGTTAACTTTTGTGCAAGGTGAGAGATAGGGATTCAATTTCATTTTGTTGCACATGGATTTCCAGTTCTCCCAGCACCATTTGTTGAAGATGCTATCCTTCCTCAATTGCATGTTTTTAGCAACTTTGTCTAATATAAGGTAGTTGTAATTTTGTGGATTGGTCTCTGTGCCCTCTATTCTGTACCATTGGTCTACCCGCCTGTTTTGGTACCAGTACCATGCTGTTTTTGATATTATTGCTCTGTATTATAGTTTAAAATCTGGTATCACTATACTGCCAGTTTCACTCTTCCTGCTTAGAATTGCTTTTGCTATTCTAGGTCTTTTATTTTTCCAGATGAATTTCATGATTGCTTTTTCTATTTCTGTGAGGAATGCCATTGGGATTTTGATTGGCATTGCATTAAACCTAATACCTTTATTTTATTTGTTCTTATTTTTATGTGGTGCCAGGGATTGAACCCAGTGCCTCATGCATGCTAGGTAAGCACTTTACCACTGAGCCACAACCCTGGACCCTGGTATTAGTTTTTTGAGTTCTTTATATATCCTGGAAATTAGTGCTATATCTGATGTGCATGTAGTACAGATGTTCTCCCATTCTGTTAGCAATCTCTTCACATTATTGATTGTGTTCTTGCTGAAAAGAAGTTTGAATCCATCTCATTTATTAATTCTTGATTTTATTTCTTGTACTTTAGGAGTCTGGTAAAGGAAGTCAGGATCTAAGCTGATATGATGGAGATTTGAGCCTACTTTTTCTTCTATTAGGTGCAGGATCTCTGGTCTAATTTCTAGGTCCTTGATTCACTTTGAGTTGAGTTTTGTGCATAGTGAGAGATAGTGGGTTTAATTTCATTTTGCTGCATATGGATTTCCAGTTCTCCCAGCACCATCTGTTGAATAGGCTATCTTTTTGCCAATGTATGATTTCAGCACTTTTGTCTAGTATGAGATAAGTATATTTATGTAGATTTGTCTCTGGGTGTCTTATATTCTGTACCATTGGTCTACATGTCTATTTTGGTGCCAATACCATCCTGTTTTTGTAACTATAGCTTTGCAGCATAGTTTAAAGTCTGGTATTGTGATGCCTTCTGCTTCACTCTTCTTGTTAAGGATTGCTTTGGCTATTCTGAGTCTCTTATTTTTCCAAATAAATTTCATGATTGCTTTTTCTATTTATATGAGAAATGTCATTGGGATTCTAATTGGAATTGCATTAAATCTGTATAACACTTTTGGTAGTATGGCCATTTTGACAATATCAATTCTTCTTATCCAAGAACATGGGGATCTTTTCATCTTCTAAGGTCTTCTTAAGGTTCTTTCTTTAGTGTTCTGTAGTTTTCATTGTATAGGTCTTTCACCTCTTTTGTTATATTGATTCCCAAGATTTGTTTTAGTCTATTGCGAATGGACTAGTTTGTCTAATTTATCTATACTTTTTTTATAGTACAGGTTGAACATCCCTAATCAAAAGATCCAAAATCTGAAACTTTTTCAATGCTGACATGATGCCACAAACAGAAAATTGTACACATGATCTCATGTGACACATCACACTCAAAACACAGGTGCACTAAAAAATATTTTATGAAAATACCTTCAGGCTAAATGGATAAGAAATATACAATGTAAATAAATTCTACGTTAAGATTTGAGTCTCAAAATCTCTCATGTATGTGAAAATATTCTTAAATCTGGGAAAATCCAAAATCTCAAACAAATTTGATCTCAAGGATAAGGGATACTCAACTTGCAGAAAGAAAACCATTGCCAGAGTAGCATCCATCCAGAGACCACATTCTAAGTAATATTGATCTGGCTCATTCTGTCTGTGTACAAGGAGGGGAGGCCCAAAGTGGAGGAAGACCTGCTCATTATTACATAACAAGCACCAGTCCTCTAACTTAGCCTATTATCTTCTAGGACCCCTAAGGATTAGGCATGTCTGCAGAGCAGGTAACTACACACACCAGAAATTTCTATTCTCAGGCATATAGACTAATGCCTCTATTGTCCAGTTATATTACTTGTAAATTGTGATTGTAGCTTTAATAATTAGTTTTTAAAGTATTTTTAGTAGAAATTAATGTTTGCTCAGAGAATAGGAAAGAAAAGTAATAACTATTATGTGTCTTCTTTACATGTATTGGGCTTTCCACACAGTGTTTCATTTAATTTTCATAGCAACTCCCTAGGGTAAGTAGCATTATCTTTATTTTTCAAGAATCCAGGAAGATTAAGCAACTATATTGAATGGACACAACTGGAAAGTGGTGGAACTGAGATGCAAGCTGCGTTTGTTTGTCTACAGAATCCTTCTCTTTTCTCTACATCATTGTACAAACATAATCAGTAGCTTGGATTTATTATACTCTCAAAGAAAAGACTCTGTTAATAGTTATTTCCATTTAGAATTTACACAGCATTTCGTGTTTGCAAGAAACTTCACAACCATTTATTACTTCCTTCTCCTATGTTGCTATAACAAAGCCTTCTATGGAGTCTAGGAAACAAAGGCATAGAAAGGTATTCTTTAATTACAATTATTAAAAGTTGGTTAGAATTACACATTCCACTTTAGAAATTCATGATGTTTTAAATTTTCATTTTTGAAATTATTTTTCATTTTTGAAATTATTTCATGGAGTCCTATATCTTAAACTTTACTCAATGGTCCATATATACACTGGGAATTGCATATATGTCCTAATTATTTTTACAACATTTTTGGAAATAGACACTAATGAAATGTGTCAGTTTATTAAAATATTTTTAAAATTAATATTTCTATCCCAAATTATACTTTTGAAGACAGCAATAAGCTTACACCCTACTATAATGGCTAGTGCACCTTAGACTCACACTAAAAATGACCTGTGTTTCATCCTAGCATATAATGAAAATTAGTTTTTGTTTTGGATATTTTTCACCATGATATCTGTTAACCTACTTTAGGTAATCATGGTAAAGTATCAGCTGAAGATCTCAATAACTATGAGATTAAAAAGTCAAACTACAAACTCATCCAAGAAATTGACATTGGTCATTAGCATATATTCTTTTCAGTAAGGAAAGAATGTAACATTTGGCAAATATTCTGTAAAGATTATCAAAATAAAAAATATATTTTGTTCTAACAATCAACAAGCAAACATTTACCCAGTCATGTAAATTTCAGCAACTTTTTTTCTCCCATGGAATCAAAGTAATGGCACTCAACCACTAAGCTATATTTCTAGTCTCTCCCCACTTTCTCTCTCTCTCTCTCTCTCTCTCTGAGAGAGGCTCTTGATAACTTGCCCAATTTGTGATCCTCCTGTTTCAGCTTTCCAAGTAGCTGGGATTACAAATGTGTGCCATCATACTGAGCATCAGGAAACATTTAATGAGTGCTGTATTAGTGAACCTTTCACTGCTGTGATCAAAATACCTGACAAGAGCAATTTAGAGGAGGAACAGTTTATTTTAAGTTCACAGTTTCACAGATTCAATTCAGGGTCAGCTGACTTCATTACTGTGGTAGAAGAGTGTGGTGGAGGAAAGTTCTGAGCTCATGACAGAAAGGAGAGAGGGAGAGAGAGAGAGGGAAGAAGAGAGAGAGAGAGAGAGAGAGAGAGAGAGAGAGAGAAAAGAGAGAAAGAGAGAAGGAGGGGGAGAGAGAAAGAGAGAGAGAGAAAGGGAGAGGGGGATGGGGAGTAGAGAGAGAGATAAAATCCCAAGGGCACACCCCAGTAACCTACTTCCTCCATTAATGTCCCACCTGCCTCACTTACCACTCAGTAGTCCATTCAAATTATTAATCCATCAAATGAATAATCCACTGATAAGGTTAAATCCCCATGATTTAATAATTGCCTAAAAGCCCCACTTCTGAACCTTTCTTCACTAAGGATCACTTTTGTTTGTTTGTTTTTCTATTTATATCTATTTTTAATATTTTATTGATTTTATTTTTTAAGGATCATGCTTTTGAAACATGAGTTTTTCAGGGGACATTAAAGCTCCAAACCATACAAGCACCTTTTGTAATAAAAGTGCTTTGCAGAACATTTTTAGGATTAAAGTGTTCTTTGAATCAAAATGAATTTGTGATTAACTATGCTTTCCAAAATATTCACTTTGACATTTGAGGTTCTTTCAGTCTTTCCAAACCTATATATTTTTTTTATTTTATGTTGTTTTAAATCTAGCATGCTGTTATGGCCTTGATCATAATAGCAAAAAGCATGTTATAGAAGTTGCAAAGATTTTGGATTTTTAGACCAAGAAAATTATCTCCTTATAATGTGTAATGGAGGAAATAATGTAACTATCTGAGACACTGATTTTTAGACTTTTTTTAGAGCAGTTTTGGGTTCACAAATAAATTAAGAGGAATGTACAGAGATTTCCTATGTATTCCTGGCCCCTCACCTGTATAGTTCCCCCTCCCATCAACATTCCTTATTAGAGTGGTATATTTGTTACAGTTGATGAACCTACATTGATACATCATAATCACCCAAAGTCCACAGCTTTCATTAGGAATCTCTCTTGTACTTTCTATAGCTTTGAACAAATGTGCAATGACATATCTATCAGTATAGCATCATATACAGTATTTTCACTGCTCTAAAAATTCTCTGTTCTTTGCCTATCCAACACCTCTCCTCCATTGATCTTTTTACTCTCTCCATAGTTTTGATGTTTTATTGATTTTTACTATCAAGATCTTAGTGAACAAAATTCTTAAAATAAGTGCTCTGTGAAAAACAGATTTTATTATTTATTTGAAGCCTATTCTAAATTTCAGGACAGTCCTTCAAATTCATAGTATATAATGGCTTCTTATTTGTTTAGTAGGATCCAACATACCAGCTTATCTTATTCAACCAAAAGTATTAGTATACATAAGTAAAACTGAAATTTACTTCAAAACATGCACACTGAGGTAGGTAAATACACTGCCTTAAAGGATGTCATTTAAAATGTCCCATTTCCTTTCTCTCCCTTCCTATCACAAAATAACATTATTTGTATGGTATGTTAGAATTTATAAAGATCTTCTACCTCCAACTCACTTGTTTAATATTTAAAATAATGTTTGCTGCTAAATGTGATTGTCATATTTATTTACCCCCTCTCACTTTTTGCCCCCCTGCTCCATTTAGCAAAGTTCATCAAAGGAGTTGTATATGCTCCTGAAATTGCTCCGTTTTGTCCTCTCTCATTCTTCCCTGAACTCAATTCAGTTGGGCTTTCTCCCTCTCTCTCCACGGAAGCAGCTTCAGTCAGTCTGCCTTGATGTCCAGTTTGCAATATGCACAGCTCAATTCTTAGCCCTTATCTCTCTTCACCTCATAGCAATATAATACATAATTAATCACTTACTTTTTTTCTTAAATTGTTTTCTTCACCTGAGTCTAGTGCAGTGAAATCTGATTTAATACCTATATTGATGTCTACTCTTTCTCGATCTCTTATTGACTTCTACTGCTTTCCCAGTCTCTAAGTATTATTGTTGAACAGGGCTTAGTCTTAGAACCTCTTTTCTCCTCCAGTGGTACTCATTGACTTCATCAAACCAGTTCCATGATTTTAAATAACTTACTTATTATTATGACTCCCAAAAATCTATCTTCAGTTCTGACCTCTTCTCTGATTTCCTGTGTGTATACTTACCTCTGTGTTCAACATTTCTGCTTGGATATTTTGTAGTCGCTTCAAACATATATAGAAAGCAAATGCTTCATTCCCTCACTCCCAGCACTTGCCAGGCCCCAAACAGGATTAATCCTTGACTGCCTGTTTCCCTCATAGTCAAATGAGGCCCAGTCCAGCTCTCCCTCACTGCTGCTACCACTTCTCCTGTGCCTGAGCTTGCAGGCTAGTCCTCCACCAATATTCTCGCCTGAACTATGGGAGCTTTTCTATCTTTGACCTCAGCTTTCTCTTCTTTCTTAATCTAATCACATCTCTACCCAGCAGCCAGAAATATTTATTTTAAAAGGGAAATTAGCTTCAGTAGTTTACCAACTCACTCAGAATAAGCTTTCTCTCTTTTCTTGTTCTAGACAGACTGGCCTTCTTGTTTTTTCTTAAATAAGTCATTCATAATTGCTTGAGAACTTCATGGTTACCCTACTGTTGACTTATTTGCTCAAAATTTCTCATGGAAAAATTTTAAAAAATATTCTCACCTTTTCAGGTCTCTGCTTAAATAATCATTGCTCAGAAAGGCCTTCTTTGAGTACTTTATCTAAAATAGCCCATACAGGTCCTGACACACTCTTTATTACAATGCTATAATTTAAAAAAAACTTCACAGGGGCTGGAGTTGTAGCTCAGTGGTGGAGCACTGGGTTCGATCCTCAGCACCATATAAAATTAAATAAAGGTATTGTGCCCATCTACAACTAAAAATTAAAAGCAGGGACTTTGTCCTGTTTTCCACTCTATTCATTGTGCTTAGCACAGAGCCATTTGTGTGTCTAGCAAAGAGCCATTTGAGTGAATGAAGCAAAGTGAAGTAAGGAGTTTAAGTGATATATGGCTAGGCAGACAAACAAGCAATAAAGGCTTGAATTCACACCACCTGATTTAAAACCCCATGCTTTCTCTTCTACACCAGTCTGCTTTTCTGCTAAACTAGGCCACTGAAAATTTGAGTATTTGAACATGTCCCTCAAATTAGCCATCTCAAATCTTAAGTTACAAAAGCTTTGTAGTTCAGTCAAAATATTGCCTACCACTACTATTCTGGAGGCAAATATAGTGAAAAATACTCCAAAACTTGTTGAAAACAAAGTAGATGAGAGCTACTGCATCCTTCATTCCTGTAGTCTCCCATTCAAATCAAAGAAAGAAAAATCAATTGACCTAATTTTATTTATAAAAGCAGAGTTATTTTTCCTCCTGTATGGCATCCTAATCTCTTCTAAGCAAGTGTCCTCTAACATAGTGTTGCTACACTTTATTGCATTGTGATCAGTTGTAATTTGTTACTGATGATGAAATACTTGTTTTATTTACTTACAAAACAAATTAGAGTCTATTCAAGAATATCAATAAAATAAAGCTTCATTTATCTTTCTGTGTGCTCTCTTGAGTTCTAGTGTTCAGAGAATGCTGCATATTACAGTTCATATTTTGCTATGTTTCAGATCTGGGGTTGAGGGGCATGAAAGCATGGCTTTTGAATGCTGTGACTTCCTCCATGTATGTCACAACAAAGAAAAATGAGGGGTGAAAATACCCGTTCCCAAGTATGTTTAATTTGTAGGAAAATCCATTAAAGATATAGTTGCCTAGGCATAGTTTTGTCTTCTTTTAGAATCAGGGCACCTGTTTCAACCTTGCACCTTGTACTTCCTATATGCTCATAAATAATACCTATAGTTTTCACAATATCAAGCACTGTCACCTTGCTCCTTAAAATCTTAAGTTACAAAAGCTTTGTAAACCTCAGTTTATTCTTGTAAATTCATGAAGAGTGTATGTGTGTGTATACACACACACACACGTCTCTATCAACACACACACACACACACACACACACACACACATATATATATGTATGTGTCATAATTGTTCTTTTGAGGATTATATGAGACAAAGTACAAATGCTGATTGGAGCAGGGCCTGATCCAGGTGGTTAATTAGTGTTAGTAAGTCCCTCCTCTCCAAAATTCCTTTGGTTCATTCTTTTTTGACTTGTCACTTTAAATCTATATACTCTTCCCTCTGGAATGCAGTTATAATATAAAAAATGAAAATGAATTTGCCATCAATTCTTCTAAAAGTGCAAATAATTCGGCTACCTAATTGTGTTCATTTTTCTAATTATCTACTTCGCTCTTTTTCCCCCAGTACTATCTCTGCTATCCATTAAATACATTGCCAATAATAAGGAAATGCTGGGCTTAATTAGATATCACAATGCCTGGTTTGAATCTGATTAGCATTGTATTTCTCAATTATTCAATCCAGAAACTACTGGGAAGTGTTAATTAGGTACTAAAAACAAATTGAGCTACCTTAGGGATCTTCTTAACAACAATTTTACACTCAATCAGGTGGTAAGGCCATAAATTATACATATCCTAATATCCGGTCCAGATGTGATTTGGAACGTTCTTGATGTTCTATGACTTGTTCTATAACTTGTCATTCAAATTTGCATTTTTATAAAATTACTTTGAAGTGTTCTGTATTCTCAGAAAACATCCTGATTGGTGTGATAAAACTGTGTAATGATGATGATTATGATAGCCAGTCTCAGAGACTTATAGTATCTGAACAATTCTGTCATGTGTATAAGAATACAATTTGGTATGTAAGTTTTTTAAATAACATTTTAAAAGTCTGTACTGAGATATGATTTACATATACTATTTAGTTGTGAATAAAGATTTGAAAAACAGTTTCAAAGTTTTGAACAATGATTATTCTCCCTAAACTCAGAAATATAAAGATGTCTACATTGGCCTATGCCAGACCTGTTTCCAAATCTTAATGATGTGATGGGATCTAGAGTCAGAACATTTGACAAACCTTACTCTTTTCCTTCCTGGCTGTGTTCTTAAAGAATTTGGTTTGATTGCACAATTTTAAAATGTCACAATTAAATATGAGCTGGTTTTCCACAAAAAGTATAATGGTTGAATTTTCAAATCATGACTTTGAGATATGTATTCATTAAACAGAAGACTTTATCTTGGATAATCTGGTTATAGTTTTTAGAGGTTAGCCCTAAAAAATGTTCCCTGAGAAAATTTGGGCTATATTATTATAATCATCTGTATATCTTTAAAACAAAAAATGTGGTTTGATTAAATACATCTTCATTCAACAATTCATTTAACACATATTTTCTGAAAACTTAGTAAATACTGGGCACCCTTCTTGGATAGTTTTGGATATACTGGTGAGAAAAATCAGGCAATAATCCCTGTCCTTTGAAAATTCTGGCTGACTTTAATATATAATATTGGGACATACATGGTGGAGTTCTAACATGTAGCAAGAATAAACAGCAGGAGGAATGCAGAGAGACTGAGTGCTTTTAATTCCGGAGAGGAACTCTCTCAAGCCTTAATTTACTTATTTTAATTTAAGAGTCATACAACTATGTATATCCCAGGGTTGCTAGATAGTTAAAATCAGGTCTTCTCACTTCAACTGAGAAGTGTGGAAGCCATGTTTACAATATAACCATGTAGAATTTTTTTTTTAAGGTGGCAAGGCTTTGTAGATGGATGAGACAGTGTGTGTGTAAAAGCCTGGGATCAGGAAAGAGTAGGGTTTACTCAAAGAGCAATAAAAGTTCTAGTTGGCTGAAAGTAGTCAATCTGTGTGGTAGTAGTGGGTTATAAAACTTGAAAGATCATTTCAAGTACCCCCTCTACTATCTCTCCATCAAGCTAATGGAAATTCTACCATATATTCTTCCTAGTTTCCCCCCAAAGAAGATAATATTTATTTGACTGTCACAACCTTTTTAGAGGACAAGTATTTTGGAGGAGCGAAATATTGAGCTAACAGAATACCTAGCAACCAAGTATACTATGATGACTTAGTCTCTATAAGCCTTTGCTTTTTCACTACACACCAAAAGCTGTATTAACCCTTTCTCTCAGGAATAAGGGGCAGGGGCCTATATTTATTTAGGCTTCAGATCTCTATTAGAAAGGCATACACAAATAAATTAATAAAAGAGCAAAATAATATATGGCATAGTCATTTTTATATTTCCTGATAGCACATAGTAAAAGTTCAATAAAAGTTTATTCAATAAATAAATCTGTAAATGCATGCCTATCCCAGGAGAAAGGAGATGAAGTCTGTGAAATTTTACAGTGCTATGCAAATGAAATGTTAATTTTCACTTGGCTTTTCTCAACTTCTCATTTTAGTTTTTGGCATACATGTATTATGGAACATACACAAGTGATAACAAGCTACCTGAGGGAAAGGACCAAATTCCTCATCTGGATCATTACTGTGCATTATTCAGAAGGACTCTGTGAAGGCCAGTTGGCTTGTTGGGGGCCACAGAAGTTGGTGGGTAATCTAAGCAGTGGGTTTCCTAAAAGTACCTAGTCTCTAAACAAGAGAGCAGGTTTTCTCATACATCATTTCCTGTCCTGAGATCCAAATGACAGAGCCCTGCAGCTGTGAAGCCTAAGAGCAGATGTTGCCCTGTCAGGTGTCTTTGATTCTACTTGAAAAACCACAGGAAGCTGGTTGCAGACAAATCATCAGCACCGTAGGAACAGGGGAATGGCAGCCTACATTGTGTGCTCACGAGGAGACATGGCACTCAGCCACAATCAGGGGAATGGCTTGGGCTGGTCTCCATGTGTAAAGTAGCGGGACCTGACTGCTATCTATTTCTACTTTGATACAGAACTCTTTCTACTATGCTTTGTAGTAGAGATGACTACTGAAACATTTGTGTCATTTATTCAAATAGAAACCTTTTGATGACAAGGAATACATTCTAACCAGTTAGAATGGTCAGCATCTAACTTAGTGCACACAAGAAGTTATATGCTGTAAACTATGTTTATATTTCATTTATTTTACCTGAACTAGAACCTAGGAACAACAGGGTTAGAGGGGGGAAAGGCAGCTAGTGAGAACTAAACTAATATCTATTGAGTACTTAGTGCAAGGAAGATTATTTTAATATTATGTCATTTCATTTTATGGTGATAGCAATTCTGTTTGTAATAATATTCCCACTTTATTGAGAGAGTGTTGAAATGTCTAAATAAATTACCCAAGGTTACTTATCTAATGGGTTGCCAAACCAAAATTCAAATGCATGTTTGTCTAAAAACAGAGGATGTGCTGCTTCTCTTGCTTCAAAATTACTAGATTGTCTCTTAGAATAACATCTGAAATTTAGTTCTAACATGCTAATGTATTTTTTCTGTAACTTCAATCCGCTTATGCACATAAGTTGTGTGAATATGTATGAATAGTTATATCATTTAAATATAATGCCATTATTTCTGGTAATTGGCATGATTTTCTAATAAAAAGGAAAATTGCATTCATCATTATAGCCTTCAAGAACACTTTTGGTTTATTATCAAGCATTCACTTGCTCCCTACCTCATTTCTCACAGAATTTGTTCAAATATTTATTCCTGCATCCACAAAACCCATGTGCCTTAGGAGAAGAATAGCCTATGCCAACTCAAAAAGCTTAGGTTGACTTGTCTAAAGTTAATTCCATCCCTCTTGCCAGTGTTTGGTTTTGGACTTGCCATGTGATTTACTTGGAAACTATAAAACGTAAGGAGGATTTGCATGCAGTTGTTAGGAAAAGCTATAATTGATTTTCTAAAGAGATCTTCTGAATGCCAACATCCTTTCTTCCCCACACTGTTGTTCTTAGAATTGGAAGTCTAGAACAGTTACAGCCTCTTGCTACCTGCTGCCTGAGGGTACAATATCTCCCAGAAGAACACCAGACCAAAAGATTAATGAGAAAGTAGACCTGAACCTTTGGATTAAGTTGACATAGTGCTGTGACCAACAAATTTTATTATTGTTTAAACAAGTTTGAATTGGGTTTTCTCTAACTTGCAGCCAAAGCTCAAAATATCCTATATGACCAGACTAAGAAATAAAAGATAAATTTGATCTCTTTTGCTAGATCATATAATTGTTTCTTATATAAAATCGTTTTATTATTAGTGACTTTTTGGAATCATTTCTCATCAGATCCTTTTCATTTTCCTTGTTTTACAGTTTAGAAATTGAGTTTCAAGAGTTAAGTGGTACACGCCTGTAATCCCAGTGGGTTGGGAGGCTGAGACAGGAGGATTGAAAGTTCAAAGCCAGACTCAGCAAAAGCAAGGGACTAAGCAACTATTGACACCCTGTCTCCAAATAATATACAAAATAGTGCTGGGGATGTGACTTAATAGTCCAGAACCCCTGAGTTCAATCCCCGGTATCTGCCCCCCGCCACACACACAAAAGAATTAAGTGGCTTGCCCAAGGCCACAGTCCTACTAAGTAACTTGGACCTTGGGTTGCTAAATCTAAAATTAAAATTTCAACTTTCTTTTATCTATTCTACCATGAGTTGAGACAAGGACAGAGTTAAGTTCATTACTAATTTCTAATCTAAAATAATAGAATATATTAATTGTTGCCTTTATGAAATAGTAAAGAATTATTTTTGCCAAATCAGCTTTTGTAATTCAGTAAATAACTAGAATAACCAGATCAGTTCTTGATTTTTCTTTCTTCACTTCTCTTTTCTTGTCTTTCTTCACAGAAACACATTTCTCCTCAAGACTTGACTAAGTATTCCTCCTCTGCCCACAACTATCAATCCATCAGACATTTTATCATAATTGTCTGCTTCCTACAATCTAAGCTGCCCAAAAGTAAAAATGATGTCTCAGGCACCCTTGTATACCCCACTGTGGCATTCAGTAATCAGTCAATTCATATTTATAGGCCCAGGATATGTTTCAGCAATCCACCTGGATATTTTGAGGAGAAGTCATTTTTGGATAGCTCTTTTGTAAATTTTGTTTGTTTTTTTTTTTTTTCATTTTCTTTTAATTTCAGTACCCAGAGGAAGGAAAACTTCTTTGACTAAAGGATATGACATTATGTTTAGTAGCTCCCTTGCTTGAAAATGCAGGTGGCCTTCCCAGTTTCCTCCCTTCAGACTTATTGATTTGTCTTTATTCAAATTTAATTTCTATTTGAATCTGGCTATGAAAGAAAGCTTTTTCAGAAGCTCCATGCATTTCTTTCTTTCTTTCTTTTTTTTAATTGAAAAGAAGAATGTACAAACATTAGCTCAGGTGGGAACTTGACTTTGCTTCTGAAAAAATCTCATTTTAGCTTAGTATTTTGATTTTTAAATAGATTTAAATATGTTTAGCATTTTTATAGAAATGTGCTACCTATTCCTTTTGAGGACACAGAACTATAAATTCTGTAATTAGTACAGTCAGGACTGAGGAGCTCTTCTTGAAAAGCAGCATTCACACTGGAGGTGTTTGCATAAAGCATTTTCAGTAAAATTTTCAGACTTTCTTTCATGTTGAAATTTGTCACAGCATGGTACATGAGAAAGCTCATTCAAGAAAGTGTCACGAAGCCTATATTTTCCAGCCCCAGCTGCACCTCAAATGTATTGTGCTAGAGTTAAAAGCTTTGCCCAGCCTTAGCTATTTCTAAGTGTAGAAATTATATACTGTCTGATACATAGGAAATGTAAATCAATTCTTACAACAATTTATTTAGCAGCTCATTGAGGATCCCTGGTCCTCTGTCTTTGTTGTTTTTCTTCAGGTTTCATGTGTGTGTGTGTGTGTGTGTGTGTGTGGAGAGAAAGAGAGAGAGAGAGAGAGAGAGAAAGAGAGAGAGAGAGAGATACAAAATCTCAACTTCTTAACCTGGATAAAATTTCCCCATCCAATCTCCTGTCCCATCACTTCCCATCAAGAGCCTTGTGAGTCAACCATGTGAAACTTCTTCCCTTCCCATGAACACATTCAACTTTCTTGACACATGCTGTTCTCTAGATGAAGCCTACTTTGACTTACCCACATAGAAAATTCCTTCTCCTTCCCAATTCCTAATCTAAATTCATCTCACTAAAAGGCTTCCTTGTCCCATTTAGGCTGAATCAATTGCTAATCCCTTTGTTTTCCCATGACATGAATGGGATGTCCTGTATGATTGTACTCACACTGTCATGTAAGTTTCTGGGCCATGTTTCATCTAGTGCATAAGTTTTTTTTTTTTTAATTTTTTTTTTTAGAGAGAGAGAGAGATATTTTTAATATTTATTTCTTTTTTAGTTCTCGGCAGACACAACATTTGTATGTGGTGCTGAGGATCGAACCCGGGCCGCACACATGCCAAGCGAGCGCGCTACCGCTTGAGCCACATCTCCAGCCCATGCATAAGTTTTTTACAGGGAGAACCTTTAGGGAATTTTTAAAAATTCATCTTTGTATCGAAACAATTTACATAGGAGAACTGAATGTGTCTCAGTTGTGCATTACAATTTACTTCACATATGACTTCTCAACAACAAATATACTTTTTATTGAGAAAAATTTTATTAAAAAACATTTGTCAATTATAGGTACCAGAAAACAAAATACTTTGCAGAACATAGATTCTAAATAAGTGCTTATTGGGGCAAATGAGATCTTGAAAATTAGCCAGAGGCATCTGCATAGAAAACAGAGCAACCAGCCTAAGCACCAGCCTAGGGTTAACAGCCAATATTCCTTGGCTAGGTGGGTAAGGAGGGTCATGGTGGGATGAGCCAGGCAAGGGAAAACACATGGAAGAAGAAAGAAGAGCCAGGTTATAGGGAATGGTTCGTGCTTGGTTTGTTTGTTTGGGGTAGACTGACCGGCTTTATTGGTCAACTGGAGTTCCATCTCTAGGCTTCTTTTCTTTTTGTACCAGTTTCAATGAGATGTAATTCACATGCCATGCAGTTCATGCATTTAAAGCATACCATTTAGTGGTTTTCATTATATTCACAGAGTTATGCAGCCATCATTACACTCAATTTGAGGACATTTTTAGCACCTCCTAAAGAAACCCTACACTCCTCAGCAGTTGTCCCCACTGCCCCACCCCACCCTCATACCAGCCCTGAGCATCCATCAATCTACTTTTCATCTCCGTGGAATTACCTATCTGGACCCTTCACATAAATGGGATCATCCAATGTGTGGCCTTTTTTGTCTGATTTCTTTCACTTAGCATAATGTGTTCATGGTTCGCCCAGGACGCTATTCCTTTTTATGGATGAATAATGTTCCATTGTGTGTGTGTGTGTGTGTGTATATATATATATATATATATATATATATATATATATATACAACTCTTATTTATCCATTCATCTGTGATAGACATTTGGATCATTCCCACTTTTTTGGAATTATGAATAATACTGTTATGAACATTCATATATAAGTGTTTGCATGCATGTGTGTTTTAATTCTCTTGAGAACTTTCCTAAGGATAGAATTGCTGAATCATACAGTAACTCTGTTGAACCTTTTGAGGAATTGCTTTATTTCCCAAAGCAAGTGCACCATGTTAAAAAAAGAAAAAAAAAATGTACTTTATTCATTTATTCATGTATCTGAATGCTTGATTGATTAAACAAATAATTCTTGAGCATCAACTATATGCCTGGCTTTGAGCTAAATGCATTTTAGGGAGGAGACTTATATAAATAAGAAGTAAAATAAAAAAAATTAGCCAGGGTAGGGGTGCAGCACAGCTAGAGTAAATGATGCAGGCTTTAGAACCTTGAAGGTGGCTCTGTATCCTAGCTTTACCTCTCATCAATTATAGAATCATGGACCAGCATCAAATCTTTCTAATGGTCTGTTTCCACATTGGGAAAATGGCTTCATAATAGGGTACATTTTTTGATTGCCTCATGTACTATTACATCCCCAGTACCCATATTCCTGCCAAGTCATAGCTTTTTTTCCTAAGTATTACATAGAAAAAAGTTCAAAGTATTTAAGTCCAAAGTAACCTTAGTGGTGAGGAGTTCTGTTTGAGTGAGAAAAATTAGCAAAAGCTTCAAAAGGATGGCATTCAAGTTGATTTTCAAAAATTTAATAGGATTTTCTGCACAATTATGTTGTAATGATGATAGTAATCATGGCATATATTTTGTCAGATCTGTATATCTGTAAAACTACTGCCACAACAAAGATACAGATAATTTTTACCCCCTCAAAAGAAATTTCATTCCCCTTTGCAGCCCTTCTCTTCTTCTACTTTAGACCTAGCTAGCATCAATGGATCTGTTTTCTATCACTATATATTAATCTTTATTTTCTAGAATTTTATGTAACTGAAATTATAAAACATGTATTCTTTCTATTAGAATAATGGGTTTTGAGGTCTTACAGTTATACCTTGTTTCATTTTTCAATGTACGTACTGATAAATGTAGGTTTATTAGAATTTGGAATTATCTTTGTTTCTAATTGTAGTATTATAATCTAAATCAATATTATATATTGCCTGCCCTACTAAAGTGCTTCCTTAGTCGTCTGCTCACTGCCATTATTGTTCCTTTCCAATCCTTTTCCACATACAGCCAGATGATCTTTTGAAATGCAAATGTAAAATCACATCCCTACTCCTGCTTAAAATCTTTATTCAGAGCTTTCCCCGCATACAAATATGCATACATGCGAACATAGAACATATACTTTGCTCATACACATAGACATTCATATACCTCAGGCCCAGATGGTTTGGTTCTGGTGAATTCTACCAAACATTTAAAGAAGAAATAAGACCAGGTTTATACAAACTATTCCAAAATATTGAAGAAGAGGCAGTTCCTTCCAACTCATTCTCAGAGGCCTGTGTTGCTTTGATATGAAAAATAGGCAAAGGTATTATAAGAAAAGAATACTATAGACTAATATCTCTCATGAAGCATACATGCAAGAATTCTAAACAAAATTTTTGAATTTTGGAATTCAATAACATTAAAATTTAGATACATCACCACCAAGTGTGATTTATCTCAGAACGAGAGGATTGTTTAACTTTTAAAAATCACCATATTAATTAGACTAAAAAAAATCTTCCTGATACAGAAAAAAACCTAACCAAATCTAATATATATTCCCATTTAAATTAAAACAAGACATAAATTTAAAAATTTTTGAGTAAAATATAAATAGAAGGGAATTTCTTAAATCTGGTAAGTTACATCTATGAAATACCTACAGCTAACATCATTCTTCATGGTAAAAGACTGAATACTTTCCCCTTAAGATCAGAATAAGACAGGACTATCTTTTCTCATTACTTTTCTGCAAACCGTCCAAGGTGTTCAAGGCAGCACAGTCAAGAAAAAGAAACAATGGAAGAAAACAATTTTTGTTTACAGATGGCATGATCTTATAGAATCAAATTTAAAAGCTAAGTAACTAATAGGTGGATTTAATAAGGTTGTGGGATGTAGATTAAGAGATGAACCTCAATTATGTTTCTATATACTAATAACAAGCAGTCAGAAATTGAAATAAATAAAACAATTCCATTTATAATACCATAAAATATGAGATAACTTGGGGATAAAACTAGATATGTTGAGAGAAAAAATACTCAGACATACAAGCACATGCTGTATAACTTATGAAATGAGTAAAAGAACTGTACACTGAAAATCAAGGAATATTATTGAAAAAATTAAGAAGAATTTAAAAATGGAGAGATACCTTGCTTATGCATTGGAATGATCAATACTATTAAGAAATTCACTATCTACAAACTGATCTAGAGATTCAACTCAATGTCACTAACATTCCAGTAGAAATTTTTAGAGATAGGTATCAACAAGTTTATTCTAAAATTTGTATGGAAATTCAAAGTACCTAAGAAGTCAAAAGAGCTCTGAGGGGAGAAAAAGACAGTTTGAGGCCTAAAACTATCTGAATTAAAGAATTATTATAAAATTGCATTATACTGTATATAAAAATAATTCAAAATGGATTATAAGTGTAAAAATAAAACTACAAAATTTATGGAAGAAATCAAAGGAAAACATCTTTGTGATCTTGTGTTAGGCACAGATCCTAAACATCATAACAAAATTATGAACCATAAATGGAAAAATGGTGTGTTGAAATTCATCAATATTCAAAATTTCTGTTCCAAAAGAACTGCAAACAAATGAAAAGACATTTTCTCATAGACTGGAAAATAATACATATAACACATCTGATAAAGGACTTGAATCCACACTATATAATGAGCTTTTAAAACTCAAACATAAGAAATAAGCAGCACAATTTCAAAGGTAAGCAAAATATTTAAATGGATACTTTGCTAAAGACAGCAAAAAAAAAAAAAAAAGCACATGAGAAGATGTTAAACACCATTAGTCATTAGTTAAATGCAAATTAAAAGTACCATTTAATATTACCATATATCTATTAGAAAAACTAAATTTAAAATGGCCAATAATGCCAACTGTTGGCAAAGATGTGAAGGGACTCTGATTCTCATACACTACTGGTGAGAATGTAAAATGATACAACCAGTATTAAAAAATAGTTCTTTTGGGCTGGGGATGTGGCTCAAGTGGTAGCGCGCTCGCCTGCCATGCGTGCGGCCCAGGTTCGATCCTCAGCACCACATACCAACAAAGATGTTGTGTCCACCAAAGATTTAAAATAAATAAATAAATAAATAAATAAATATTTTTTAAAAAATAGTTCTTTAAAATATAGTTTCTTTAAAATATAAACATACCTATAATGTGATCTTTAAAATAGTTTCTTTAAAATATAAGCATACCTATAATGTGATCAAGCTAACCCTCTCCAATAGAAAAAAAAATTGTCTATACAAAGACACACAAATATTCATAGAAGTTATATGTTGGAAATAAATAAAATGATCATTAACAGAGAGAAGCAAATTATACTACCTCTTTACAATTGATGTAACTCCGCAATAAAAGAAATAAACAATTGACACATGCAACAGCCTGGGTAAATCTCAAACTAGATATGTTGAGAGAAAAATTACTCAGACATACAAGCACATGCTGTATAACTTCATTTATATAAATTTCTAGAAAAGATAAACTAATTTATTGTTACAAATCAGATATGTGGTTGCTTTGGAATGGAGGAGTGGGAGGCAGAGGTCTCAGAGAGTCACAAAGGGGATAGGTATGTTTACAATCTTGGTGGTGCTGAGTTTCAGGGACATATACCTATGTTGAAACATCAAATTTAATATTTTAAATATTTGTACTTTATTGAATGTCAATTGTTCATTAGTAAAGGTGCTTTAAACAATATTGCTCAATTTTCTCTGGACTTTCAGAGTAAAACCAAAAATCTTGAATCTGACTGCATAGTTTAATGCCTACATTCTTCACCCTCTGCTCTTTCAATGTTTCGCCATGTTTCCTGTATTCCAGCTATTCTGATCTCATCTAAGTTCTTCCTATGATCCTCATTTCTTGGCACCAAATGTTTTTTTGTATATTTATTTTATTCTCTCTACTTCAGATTATTTTCCTTCCTTCATTCATCCAGATAATTCCCACTCATCCTTCTAACCTACACTCCATTATTACTTTCCCTGTTATGCCTCCTTAGACCTCCGTTAGTCACTTACAGGTAAGACTCCCTATATACTCTTATAGAGCTGGAGAGCTCTTCACAAAGTGCTTATATCTGTCTGCCTTCCTCATTGGTCTATAATCTCCTTGAGACAAAAACTGTTTTGTTCTGTACTTAGCATTGCAATCCAAGCTTGGCATAGTGGATAGCACACAAGAGACCCCCCAAAATATTTGTTGAACGAATAAATGAGTAAATAGCAATTGTAAACCTAATGGGGGACATAAAGTATTTAATATGTGTTAGAAATATCTGAGTGCTGCAAGAAATCAGGCATGTGCTCAAAAGTTACTTGGGAAGGCAACTTTATTTCTGCAGAAGGATGTGCTACCAGACAAAGTCTGGCAAGCACACAGGTTGGGTAACAAGAAACTTTTTGTTCCCAAGAGCACCAAGGTTTCTCCCCAGGTTCCTCATTGGCTGAGTACTATGAGGTGTACAGTCTTCCAAAATGTCACCTAGATTTTACTGTGACTTATTGGGTTACTTAAATAGATATACTTTCAGTTGTTCTCACCTCCCTTTGTTCTCCTGTGTCAGAAAAGCCTTCTTGGGGTGAATGTACTCCAACAGGCATGCAACTCTTACTGCTTTACCTAAGTTACTATTTTTTAATGGAGAGATTTTTATCCCTGTTGGTTAGGCCCATCCCTTTTCCTACCTGTTTCCTACCTGTCAAGAGGCTGTTCAGGTATATGGACTTTGGATCTGCCACATCCATTGGCTATGGTGCTATTGTATAACTTTCCATTCTGCTATATTTGCACCCTGGCTATGTTTCTTAACATCCAATTTTAAATTTAAGAGTAAATACTATAGTCTGAAAATGGACTACTGGACTTCCTATTTCTCACATATGCTAGTACCATGACCCAAACCAGGGCTTTTCCAAAGTCATGTGCAAAAACAATTTAGATCTTCCAGTGCATTATATTTGACACAGACTGTCCTTATAATAAAGGAAGAAAACAGGAGTCACTCACACACTGTACCAAAAGTCAGTTTTTCCTCACAATGATCTTGTTTTAAGCAAACAGGAAATGGAAATATGGCTCAGCTTGTAATTGGGTGCCATCAAGGACTTTAACCATCATGCTTGCCGTTTATTAAGAGAAAAAGACATAATGTGTCATAATCTTAAATCAGAGGGATCTAGCTGGAGATTATAAAAGAGATCATCACAGTTTCAGGGGAGTAATTGTTTCATTGAATAACCATTTCAATTAATTTGGATATGATTGGTGAGAGCCCCTGCTTACAATATAATAGAATGGTGTTCTTCTGGATAAGTCACCTCATTTAGTTCATGCAGCTAGACAAGCATCTATTGTTCAGATGAAAGGCAGCTGATAAGGAAAATCTATTTGTAGTAGAGAAGCATAGAGTGGTAATATAAAGCCATTTAAAATGAGCCATGTTTTTGTCACAGTCTTCCCATGAATTGCTGCTCTCAAAGTTGAACTCTGATTTAGTATTTTTTGACAATGAATAATTTGTCTTTGTTATACAGATGGGCAAGCACAATATAAAAATAGAATTAGTGATTTCACAGAAATTTTGCTATTGGGTTAACATTCCTTTGAAATAAGTTTCTTGGCTAGTTTTAGAGTATAAAAAGATAAATAAGAGAATTAGTGAGTGAATGAATGAATATTATTAAAAATACATTAATCATGTGTGCAAGGCATTTTGACAGGCACTTTTACACAGGATGTTTTACCTAGTCCTCATAGGAATACCGTGAAACAGGTATTATTTAACAACCTCCTCTTCTCTATCTGTGGATGAGTAAATTAACTGTCAAAGATGGTAAAAGACCAACTGAGACTTATATAGCAGGTGTCAAAAATATAACTGGAACCCAAGGCCTAAATCTCATTCTCCAACTCCAAAATCAAATTTGATAAACAATTAAGACCTAAGAATAATTCTGTTTTTATTTTAACTTTGCTGCTAAAGAAATCCTCACAGGTGGTGCTGAGAATAATATCTCAGAGTTGCTTATTCAATTGCAAAAAAAGAAAATGTGTAAGGGACCATCATAAGAAGTCTCAAAGGCAAAATATTGCCCTGCCTTATTAGAACTGAAGACAATAATTCTCTCAATACACTTGTTGCTAAAAGAAAATGCCAAAATTGATTATGATACAACAGGCTGGCATTTCTTCAATAAAGACCATATTCCTTCCAACTAAGAGGCTGGCGGAGGAAGAGGGGTCTGATGCAAAGATCTGCACTAATTCATTCACCTGAGGCCTTGATGGAATGACCGCCTTGACTCATTCATGAATTTGTTTTTTAGTCATTAGTTTATTGACTAATCATTCCATACTACAACTTAACAAGAAAACTATTTCAAGTAAAGGTAAAACATGCTAAGTGGGACTCAAGGCCAACTAGTCACTAAATGTAACTGGTCCAAATGGGTCTATTCCCTGGGACAAGTGAATGGAAACAGACTTAGAAATTAGAGAGAAAACGAAGATCTGTCAATCACCGGGGAAGCATAGTGGATATCAGAATCAGTTTGTGTGGGACCTGCCAAAATTCTAACTGCAGTTGTATGTTCCTCAGTAAGGGAGCATGGAAGTGGTCAGAAAGGGATGAGGAGAGTCATTGAAAGGGGAAAATAATGAAAAAAGTTAAAGACAGAATTGTTCAGTACAAAGAGATTATATGTATTGGGTGAGTGTAATATTTTATTATTTATTAACTTTTATTTTTTAAAAAATTTGGAAATTAACACAAAATTCTTCCAATCTAAAGAATGCATAGCATAAATCAGATAAAAATGAGAGCCATATATATATATATATATATATATATATATATATCACTTAAGTCTTGTAACAGCCTTATAATATTATCACCTTGTTATAGAACAAGAGATAGTTTACATAAGTAGATTGATCAAGCATTCTTATGGACTTTAGGAACATTTGTTAGTAATTAATTATGTATTCCTACTCTTATGAAGAACTATTGCTAGTTCTCATTTCAAAGCAATCTCTTCAATTAATTGTAAAATCATTGATGGCAGAAAAAAATATCATATGACTCTGCCATACACATTTCAGGATCAATGATAGAAGCTTATCTTGGTTTGGTGCCATGGTGCACATTTGTAATCTCAGCCACTTGGGAGGGTGAGGCAAGAGGGGATTGTAAGATTGAGGCCATCCTGAGCAACTTAGTGAGACCTTGTCTGAAAAAACTAAAAGGGTTGGGAGTGTAGGTCAGTGGTAGAACACCTCTAGGTTTAATCCCTGCTACCACACATAGGCACACACACACACACACACACACAAAGCAAAGATTAATTTCCAAAATTTATTGATGAATTGCTTTCTTGAAAACGTCTGTACTAAAGATTAAATGAAAATAGGTGAACTTCAATTTCCAGTGGAATGAAGGAAAAGGAGTGAATATAAAGATTGAAATCACAGTTATTTGTGGCACAATCTAGTGTGTTTTACTGGCTCCAAACTTCATGTGTTTTCTAAATCTACTATGCTTTCTTTGTAAGAGTCAGAGGGAAAAACTCCCTTTAAAGAGTTGCTAAATAACACTCTATTATGCAGCGTAGATGAAAAATTGGAATGTGCTAGCTGTAAGTGCCAGGCAGAATGGCCTACTTGTTTAGAGCTTGGGTCTTCAAGCCAGATTGCTTGGCTTCAGATCCCAGTTCTATCACCCAGCTAAGCTATGGTTGATTGTATTATTGTTCCCAATATGCTCTCCCCTTCCTCCCTCTGAGGAATATATTTTCCTACCCCACTGGTATCAGATTGACCCCATAAACTTTCCTTAACTAATAATATGTGAGCAGATTTTTTTTTAACTGTAAGAACAGAAGTTTTAAGAGCCACTGCATATCTAGCCATTGATCATTTTCCCTTCTGGCATGAGAAGAACATCATGTCCCTGAGAGAGGCTGCTCTTCTGTCCATGAAACAAAAATCGACTAAAGTAACAGCCTATGAAGGACATCTGACATGAGAAAGAAACATCTGTGGTTGAAAGTCATGAAAATGTTTTTTTGAGGATTCATTTAGCTGACCAGCATACCAGTTTTGTTAACCTTGAACAAATTACATAACCTCTCTCTCTCTCTCTCTGTGATCAGGTTTCTTTTTTGGTAAGATGGAGTTGTTATAATGATTAATTAAGTTATGTGGTTAAACTGTGAAGACCAATGCTATATCAGTAAAATTTTCTCTGAAGAAAAATGTCCTAATTTATAGTATAAGTGCCAATTTATGTTGTATAAATATTATATCACAACGGATTCAAAGCAAATAACATAATGTCACTGAGTGGGGAGTTAGGACACGTCTCAGACAATCAGCCCTAAAGGACAGGATCTAACTCTAGCATACTGCTGAATTTAGAACAGTGTACACAGCAAGCACTCTATTAGTACGTATCAAGTAATACACACTACAGAGGGTTTATTTTCTGAAAATAAGTGACTGAGCAAAATGGTTTTTCAAGTTTCCTTTACATTCTTAAGAACCTACATCGGGAAGGCCACTCAGGCAACTTCAGCATCAGAAATAAACTTAGAGATGACCTGGTATTGCTACTGCATCTTAACAGACAAGGGAAGTGAGGCTCAGGGAGGCCAAATGGCTTTCGGAAGTCACTGGCTGTAGAAAGAAGCACCATGGCACTTAGTATCTGGTCTAATCTTTTCCTTTCCCATATAAACAAACACTATTTAAAAACTGCTATGGAACTGGGTAGGGTGGCACAGGTCTGTAAACTCAGTCACTTTAGAAGCTGAGGTAGGAGGATCATAAGTCCAAGGTCAGCCTTAGCAATCTCTTAAGACCCTGTCTCAAAATTAAAAATTAAAGAGCTGAGTATATAGTGCAGTGGTAGAATGCCTCTGGGCTCAATCACAGTACTGGGGAGGAAAAAAAAGAAAGTAAAAACAAAAATGATAAAATTGCTATGGAAAGGATCAGCAAAGAAAGAAAAAAAACAAGTATCTGGCCTCTTTCTTTATCCCAATTTCAGATTAGGAATAATAATAACAATAAATAGAAGAATAAAACCAAACTCTGGCCACATTTATTGATAATGCTGTTTTTGTGATTATGACTCCATTGTGAGGAAAATTGTCATTGGATAAAATGTTTAACGGTATTTTATAAAAGTGATGACTATTAGGAAGAACTGTAAATATTACCAATCATTTAAATGTCTAAGTAAGGGTAGTTATTTTGACTATTAGAACAAATGCATCATCTCCTGGCATTCCCTAGTAATATCTACTCCTAAAAATATTACAGTACACCCCCATGCAGTATACTCCAAAATTAGTGCTTTTGAGACCAATAATGCAATGTGTTCATATCTTAAGGTAACAGTGACTCACTTTTGTAACCAGAGAGAGTGGTTACTGGCATATGGAATGCATTGTCATGGATGCTACTTCGCCCCTCTTATCTCCTCTCTTCAATGCACCCTAGGGCTATTATTGAGAGATAATTATAAGGAAAATCACTTTATCGAGAACATATAAACAAATTACAGATATAAATATGTATATAAGAAGAAATGTATAAATAAATGACACAGATAAATCAACTTTCATTGGTTAAAATTAAGCATAAATATCAAGGACATGAAATATACATTTTGCTTTATGTTTTGTCACTTGGCTCTATCAATCTGAACCAGCACAAACTATAAAATGGGAAATAACTTGAACATAACAGCCTTTCATGCTGCCCTAGAATAGGAGGTCAGCCTTAGCTTGGATAATTCATTAGGGAAAGACTGTGTTAGATATTATTGGAACATCACAATATAGAGCATACAATACTTTTGGGGTGTTTGAAATCTAAATTATAGGCTAATGAATAAGGGAAATATTGTACAACTTTTTTAGAATCTATTCTCCTTTGGAGAAACAGCCATAATTATAGACATTCTGTAGGTGGAAGCACTCTCACAATCACACATTTTATGGTAACATAAAGGCATAAAATGCTAAGGGATACACTTAATCTGTAAACGTGACCTTAAGATTCCACAGAATGCCTCAGGCCAGAGTTCTCCTAAAAATTGACTTAGTACGTTTAAAAGCAAGTATGCTGTGTACTCTGCATGCAGTGCATGCATGTGTGCACATGTGTGCGCGCACACACACAAACACACACACATACATAAACCTCCTGAGTCCCAGAAGCCCCCATTCACTAGATTGAACTAAGCCTGATTTCTTACAGATGGAACAACTAGGTGAGGACTCCAGTGCTTAGTGTAAGAATCCTAAAGCCTAAGTCATGGCTGCCCTCTTCAGTTAGAACCAGTTTTAATTCAAATGACCGTCTTTCCATGCTGATTTTTGTTGTTAACTTTGTTCCATTCTGATTTCCCTTCATAGAGGTCCTAATTTCATAGACAGGACTATATTCCTCTCATAAGGGGGTTGATTTTAGTGTAGATTCCTTGACCTTTTTTTTCCTAACCTGACAAAGAGCTGGACCTGAAAATCCAACTTTTTTTAACAAGCATCCTAGGAAATCTAACACAATCAGATTTAACTTGGTATAGGAGGGTAGTGGATTTTCAATACTAGTATATAAAAGAAATTATATAGGGTACTGCATTTAACTTGAAAATTTCCAAGTTGTTTCACTCTTTTTTTCTTACTGGAACATTTAAACTTTATAAGAATAGAACACATAGTGATATTGGAACTCATTAATTTAGAGTGTAAGTGCCCTGGTATTCTGAAGGAACTACATCAGGACATAATTCTGACAAAGTTTGCTTTGGATATTTTGGACCATGTTGTTGCTGTATTTCTGATGGGATCTCAGTTTAGTGCCTGGCTTGAGAGACTTGAAATTACCACATTCATGTAAATATGATAGGCCTAACTTCTGAAATAAATCTGTAGACTTCAGAACATCCTTTACAGAAATGTACAAGGTCTACAGTGATGTTGCCTCTTAAACTATCTTCAGTTACTTCTCTTTGAATCTCACCTTCATGGCTTACTGATTATATGATACAGCTAAGTGATACAATCCTCAAGTCCTCAGTTTCTTCCACTAGATAAATTATATCCAATAACCTCAGAGACTGGAAGGGAGACAAGGTTTGTAAGTAAAGAGCAGCTGCCATATACTGAGGCATACTTCTGTAGTGTGTGGTTTAATAGCCTCACTTTAGAGATAAGTAACAAGGATTCTGATAATATAAGTGATTTACACAAAATCCCACCTAACACCAGAACCAGAGTCTGACTTCAAACCCTGATATCTTGCTCTCTTTTCATCAACCATCTGTGAGGCGTAGTGCCAGGCACCCAGGTGGCACTGAAAGAGTGCTAGATTTACCCACTTCCTGCCCTACACATTTCTTATCACACTTAAAAAAAAAAAAAAATCTCCAATAAGAGATTTTGCAGCTGTGCGACGCACATGCCGATTTCTTGGTCTTTTTGCAATTTTGACAGTCTCAGTTAAAAAGAAACAAACAAACAAATCGATCTCCCTCAACAACACAATAAAGCATCCATCCGTCTTGCCATTCATACTTACTTGCAGAACAACATAAATACTTCTGAGGCTTCTGGAGCCTCTAAGACAAGGTGGGGGAGAAGATAAACTCTACCTTTTTGAGTTTGAAAAATGTTATCATCAGCTGAAGCTTTGGTTCTGAGGCCACTTCAACCACCCAGGGAAAGAGTAGGCTCCCTGACCCAGAAGTCAAGGGCTGAAGCCACTAGCGAAACCCTTTCCAGTCCATTTCTGTACTATTCTCCTTACTGGCCACTTTCCCTTCCCCCTCCCACCCTCACGCAGTTGTCTGTGAGCCCGGAGCATGCTCCCTGCAGGGCTCAGCGCAGGCCTGCCTACCCAGGAACTCAGTCTCCCAGGTTGTCTACACTCTGGCGGCAATAGTGATTGGGGCATAGTGTGGTATCAGGGTTACATCAGTGGAGGGAGGCCCGCGCGCCTGTGCCAGGGACGCCTAGGTGGCACCGAGCGCGCCC
>NW_026000174.1:4387814-4412514 GCF_001458135.2 Marmota marmota marmota
GCCTTATTCCCCAGGGAAGGGAGACCCCCAAGACGCTTGGTACTTGCCCGCAGCATTGCTTCCCACCTGAGCTCCAGGATGGCTGCGCCGGGCGCAGGGGGCAGCGACCGAAGCGGCCGCTTGGTCTAGGCTCTCGCTCCATGTGCTGGGCGAGCACCGTGTGCGGGTCCCCCAGCGAGCTGCCACTGTCGCAGCCCGGAAGGAATGTGCCCTGTTGTTAAGGACCCTGACTGTTTTACACCAATGATTTGCCACTGCAAAGTTGCTTGCACCAACAACACTCTGTCGTTGATGTTTGGATGCAAGGTAGGACGAGGGGTTCGTGTCTTTTTAATGCATGCTGCCTCCCATGGGGAAGCAAACAATTCCTTTTGTTGTTTATTTATGTGTCTAACTGTTGGGAGAATGACAGAAGCTTCGCTGTGTTGTCCTCGCAGGAGCCGGCTGGGTCTGGGAAACTGGAGAACCCAATGATTTTTCATCGTCCAATGTAGGGATGATGACCCGGTGGTGACAGTACCCTGTCTCTAAGAGAGGCTGTGAGAGCAGATACTCCTTGGAAAGGGGGCGCCTTAGGTGTCTCTTCTCTTGCGATCTCGTTATACATTTAGCTAGTGCCTGAGCTCCTAGACGCTGATTTGAAAGCTAAACTCATCACAGATCACCACCACCTGGAGCCAGCCCACAGGCAAGAGTAACTGAGGTGGTAGATGTAGTCCAGATGAAATTCAACACATCAGTTTGGGATTTAGCACTTTTAAAGATGTTGAGTTTATTTCTGTTTTAAATGAAAATCTGTAGCTAAGATCATGGTTAGCCCTAATTGATTGTCCATTTGAAATAAACAAAAATTTTATCAAGAGGTGCCACAGTTCCTAGTAAAGTTTGTACCAAATAACTGTCCTACCCTGGGTTTTTGCAAAGGGGATTGGTATTCACAAGGAAATGAGGTTTGAAGTTTTTTGAAGCAAGTTATCATTCATTGCTCCTTCTCTAAAATACATTAATAGAGCTTTCTTGTTGCACCTGAGGATGCACTCTCTGAAAAAGATGCACCAAACTTGCCATTTGAAAATTCAGTCCGTGAGTAGACTGAGTACATATCCCTTGCTCTTAGGTAGAAGTCTTTACTTCTTATTTTGGAAAGCTATTATGTTCCTTCAGCTTGTTTATATAGAACATTTCTTGTGGCTATTATGATAACTCTCTAAGGTGCGGTGGGGGGAGATAGAGGGAGAGCTCTTCATCTGAAATAACTAAAAATTCACTTCCATAAGTGAATAAAAGTCACACAATTCCCATTGTTCTGAAAGATAACACCAGAGTCTGAATTGGACAGTTGGTAAGCACCTTAGGCAGTAAAGTTAATGAAACATACACATTCAACTTCGCCGCGGCTAGTGCTCAGAGAAGGTGTAGGCTTAATGGAAAAATTGGGAGTCCGGATTGTCTTGTACCTACTGTGCCTAGAGAATTTTCTCTTCTCTTGGGGCCTGAGGTTTAGGAGGTGATTTCTGAGACCCCTTTAGGTTAACATTCTTTGATGAAGTCTTTTATAAAATCCTTTAATGGTAAAAGTTATTGCCAAATATTTATATAAGTTTTACTCATTATGACATTTTGCACCTTATCTTCAGCTTAAAAACTATTACTCATGGACTGGGGATGTAGTTCAGTTGTAGAATTTTTGCCCAGAATTTATGAGGCCTTGGGTTAAATCCCCAACACAGAAAAAAAAATCCTACTAAAGAGAAGCTAGATAATTCTTTTGAAACCCTCAAAGAGATCTTAGAATTGCTGAAGGTTCATGTATTAGTCACTGTCAGCAAGATGTACATGAATGAACAGCACCAATAACTGAACTCCCTATTCAACTTGCCACTCCTCCCACACTCTTCTATGCACTCTCTTTTCTAATTGCACTTAGAGAAGCATAAGCAATGGCTACTGTGTAAAATCCATTCCCATGAACTTATGGGAATTTTTTTGCAGGCCTAAATGCTTAGTAACAAAGGTGAATTATTTATCCAGGGAAATTAAACACAAGCTAATAATCAAATAAGATAAACTGTTGGTATGGAGAATGTTGTTAAATATACATTTAACTCTTTTAAGTTCATTTTAAAATAAGTTTTTATTTTAATAAGTTTTATTTAATAAGTTTATATTTTCCCCTGACTTTCAAACCATATTGGAGCAAATTGGTACAATTATTAGCATGCACTTTTTTTTTAAGAAGCTGGGTAGTTTAACTTCTTTTTAGTTCTCTTGCTTTTAGGGTGTTTTTTTTTTGTTGTTGTTGTTGTTTGTTTGTTTGTTTGTTTGTTTGTTTTTGAAATAAGGGGCACTCAACCACTTGAACCACATTTCCAGTCCTTTTTTATATTTGACTGTCTAGAGTCTCACTGAGTTGCTTAGTGCCTCACCGTTACTGAGGCTGGCTTTGAACTCGCTATTCTCCTACTTAGCCTCTGGAGCCACTGGGATTTCAGGCATGTGCCACCATGCCTGGCTTGCTTTTAGTTTTCTGGTTTAACAAATTCATTTTCTGTGAGAGATTCATGTCAGTAGGATGAAACATCTAAGTAGAGTATGTTGGTTGACACTGATCTTTGGAAAACAAATTAATTCTATGAAAAAAAATTATTTTGAGAGGTTCTAGCCAAGTATGTGGTATGATAATTCTTAAAATCATTATGTAATGGTATCAATTAAAATAACCATAATTCCCAGATGGTTAATTATGAACTGGTTAATGAAAGGCTTCTTCCTTAGAATCTTAAATATGAAAATAGTACTAGAAATTTCTACTCTAGCTTTTCTCTAGTGAAGTTCTTTAACACTATATGTCAGAAGCAACAAAATATAATGTAGAAAACTTGCTTATGCAAAATGTGAAACATAACATTTCAAAAGTAGATTTCACATTTTCTAAGTATGTGATTTCTCTTAAATCTCAGTTTCTTCGTATATAAAATGGCCGCAGAGATAACTACTTTCTTACATATTATTATGTTATTATGAGGCTGAAAATTTAAATGAGGTACATGCAGTGCTTAGAATATATTAATTTATTAAGTGATTGGTGCTTTTATATAAGTCATGGTTATTTTCATAGCTCTACTAAGGGGCTTATCACTTCTGAGAGGAACCTAGAATATTAAAATAAATACATGTTCAAAACTAAACAGCTAAAATAGTTGTTTTGAGCTCAACCATTTTTCTTAAAGTTGCCTTTCTTTATTCTAGTCTGACTATTCATATGGATACATATTACATCTTAGTAGAACATTTACAAAATGAAGTATATTTATTAGAATCATGCAAAACTGACACTGTTGTTCCAAACTCAATCAATAAATATTCACAAAAAGCCAGACACTGGTATCATGACCATAACTGGCCTTGTTCTCTATGATTTCAAAGTTAAATGATATGGCAGATGGCTATATTATTTGCAATACTGATTTAAAGAAAAATAAATCATAATAGCTTCAACCAAATCTTTAAGCTATATGACAATAAGGAGCTTCCAAAAACTTACATTCCTTGCACTATTTCCCTAGGAAGCATGAAAATGAGATTATTATGAAGGATATTTATTTTCTTTCATTTAAGATACTTAGCATGGCAAAGTCTAAAACCATGTTTATGTGTAGGTCAGTCTGTTTCAAAAATACAAAAACTGTCTGTTCTTATTATCCCAAACCTATTAATGGTTTGAAGGATGCTCAGCAATTTGAACATTCAAAGTAGAACCCCCAAATTAGTTTGTCACTTGTTATCTCTAGGGCCCTTCTTGCTGCATGTTGGCTATGATTCTGTTTAGTTAACTGACCATATGACTTGTGACTAAATATGCAGTGTCTTTCTCTGCTAGTCTATCTCCTAGGCACTGTGATAAATGTTACAGATGCAAATGTAAATATGACACCATTACTTTCTTCCAGAAATTCTGAGTATATTGATGGAAGCAATTCCACTTTTTTTCCCTAAAGTACAGAGTACCCACAGCAACCTGGCTTTAAGTCTCTTAAGAAAAGCTAAAATATCTTGGTTCTAAAGAGTTTTACCATTATAGCAATCCTCTTTTCCCCCAGTTCATTGCTATTATTAAACATCACAGTTTATGGAAATGAACTTTCCATGGAAAAGGAGGATGTCTAAAAGACTACTTTTTTCCTTTCATAGTAATTTATGTGTCATGATCAGAAAACAGACATCAGCTTTACCTTCACCTGTTTTCTTCACCTATGGAGATTCATATTCTAAATGTAATTTTAAGTTCCAGCCTTTATATCATTTCTCTTTTCTTTATCTTGTGCATAGCTGCATCACTAAGATTAGTAGTCCCTGTGTGTCCTCCTGCTCTTACCCTCCACTTCTAGTCATCAACATATCCAGGCAAAAAGAACAGAAAAGGAAGGCTATTTATAATTTTTCTTAATATACTAAAAGTAATTTTTAAAGTTTCTCTACAATGATTTGTTTGCTTTCTTGATTTAAAAGAAAGGTGTAATTGAAATATAGTTCAGGCTAAAATTGGACAAATGACCAGAGTAGAAATTTCTTGAAAAAGGATACACGGCAAAATGCTCAACACCATTAGACTTCAGAGAAATGCAAATCAAAACCACAATAAGCTATGACCTCATATCTGTCAGGATGACTATCCAAAAAGATAAGCAACAACAAGTGTTGATAAGGGTGTGGAGACAAAGGAAATCTTGTACACTGTTGGTAGTGATGTAAATATATGCAGCCATTATTTTTTAAAAAATGTAAGGAAGATGAGTGTGGTGGTGACAAACATCTGTAATTCCTGCAACTGGGAAGGTTGAGGCAGGAGGATTATAAGTTTGAGGCTAGCCTAAGCAAAGTAGCAATGTCATAAGCAACTTAACAGGAACCTGTCTCAAAATAAAGAAATAAAAAAGGGCAGAGGTGAGGGTATAACTCAGCTGTAGAGTGCTCCTTGTTTCAATCCCCAGTACTGGAAAAAAATAATAGAGTATGGAAGTTTCTTATAGTACAAAATTTGAACTACCGATTATCTATCAATCCTTCTTCCAGACATATATCAAAGGAAGTGGAAGTGGCACCTCATAGAGATATCTGCTCCCTCATGTTAATTGCACAGTGTTCCTAATTGCCAAGAGATGGAATCAATCTATGGGTCCATAAACAGATAAATAAAGAAGTTGTGTTGTGTGCCTGTGTGTGTACACATATGTATATGTGCACACATGTATGTACATGTATGTTTTTATATGCTCTTATATAAGGTAACTAACTGTAAGATAATAGAAATGTTTATTGTATTGACTGTAGTAATCATTTCAGTAGGTATAACAAAGCATGTTGTATACCTTTTGTCTATAATATAAATATGCACACTCATAAAATTTTTTAAAAAAGATATGGTTTAAACTTTAGGTAACCTCTCTTTTTTTCCCAATAGCCATTTGTTCAAACCATTAAATCAAACGACTAAGTCCTTAGGCCAAAACATTTGCCTTTAATATCCTCTTTGATGTAGTAATATAGAGAAAAGTTTTGAAAATGTTGTAAAATCCTATAATCTACTTTTTCCAGTGAATGTTTGGACATCTGAAACTTCTCTACTCAAAGGAAAGAAATCATATGTAGAAAACAGCTTTGCTTTTTCTACATAGTGACTCCTCAAAAGGAAGAGAGTAAGGAGAAAGTTAAAATGGGCAAAAATAGGAAAAAGAAGAAGGAATTGAAAAAAGATGGGTCCAGCTACTACAGAGGTAAAGGGAAGGAAGGAGAAAAATAATTTGTTTTGATCAAATACCTAAGCACTATTTTAGGTGCTTTACAAGTGTATTTGTTCCAATCTCCATAGTTTTTAGGCAAGCAGAGAAAGGAGATAGGGAAGAAGGGAGAATAGCATAGGATGATGTGAAGAGAAAGGAGAAAGAAGGGGCAGTGGGTTGTGGGTTCCTAACTCTAGAGGGTGCTCTTATACTCTCCCAAGAACAGAGAGACTGTCAGCACCTCCCTGGTGGACAGTTCCCTGCAACCTTCTGGTTTCCTACACCTCTTCCAGATGTGCTTTTCCTGCTTAGGAAGTTTGCACAGAGAAGTGGTTTTGTTTGCTCCTTCCTTTATTTGAATAAGACCAACATTGTTGTAAAAGTTATGGTTCTAGAAGATTCATCAATTGATATATCAGTGTGTATATTTCTGCTATTGGTAGGACACATTTCCTCTCAGTATTTTGAATATTGAAAAATAAATTTTTGGATTATTCTTTGTTTTTACTTTATAGTAATATATGTTGTTGAAATAAATTAGAAAAACAAATTCAAAAAGAAAACAAATTTTAGAAAACACATATAGTCCCAGAGGATTAGATATAAAATTGGTAATATTTTTATGTATAGTTTTTGTTCTTCTTGGTCTATATATATAGGTTATTTGAGAAACGTAGTTGTTATTACATTGGCTTTGCATATGAATATATTAATTTATGTTAGCCTTTGCAAACATATTTTAATAGCTCTATGATAGTTAGCTGTCCTTATCTTTGGATATTTAGTTTTCTCCCACATTTTCTACTGTTAAAAATAAATCAAAATTACCATGTTAAAGAATAAATCCTTTTTGAACTTGAAATTATTTTGGATAGGATAGAATAAATAAAATTACTATCAATATTCTTTAATTTTGCTTGATGATTGTTATTGTGACATTTATTTTAAAGATGACTGTATAAATTTGCACTGCATTCTCAAGCTTTAAATTGTTTCATTCTATACCATAAGGATTTATTAATAAAAGACAATCTAGCTTATTCTCCTGTATATAGAATTAAAACTTTGTTAAACTGTATGTTAATAGAAATCTCATGACTATATTGATGTGTCTCATCTTAAATTCTTCAGTCCAGTATTCAGTGCTGGGTGCAGCGGCACACATCTATAATCCCAGCCTCTCAGAAAGCTGCAGCAGGCAGAATGTAAGTTTCAGGCCAGCCTGGAATAGTATACCCCTGAATTCAATTGCCAGTACGCAGGTTGGGAGAGCAGAATATCTAGTATTAAAAAATTCCAAATGTTCAAAATGGATACATTAAAGGAATGTCTATTTACATTATGGGATCATTCGTCTCTGTACTTACATGCTGACTTGTTATCACTTACCAGATAATTTTCCATGCTTTACAAATGTCACCTCAATTATCCTCACAGTAACCCTTTGAGATGAGTATATTAGTTATCCTGATGATACCTGTGGGGAAACTGAACCATGAATCTCTGCTGAAATTGTCAACATTCCCAAAGTCACACAACTCCTAAGTAATGAAGCCAAAATTCAAGCCTAAGTGGTTCAGATCAATAGCCTATGCTTATTTCCAGAATAAATGTAGTTCTCTTTCAAATAACAGGTTCCTTCTTACAACTTGCAAAAAATATCATTTACACTCACATTTCTGGGAAGACAGCTGAATTTGAATGCAAGGCGCACTTATCAGTGAATTCAGCCTTGTTGGACAAGCTATTTCTTCTTAGAGAAATTTGATGCAGCACACCATTTTTCATAGTATTTATGCTCTCATTTTCCACAAGAGGTTACTAAATCATATAGACAGGAGGTGCCTTACTCAAGGTCACACAGCAAGTCATAGCTGTAACTAGGTCTCCTAATTTCTAACTCAATGTCCTTCTTTCTATGTCATGAACTCTAACTAAGAACTAGAAGTTCTGAGAGTCAAGATAATGAAAGAATTTTACATGTTTCATGTCTAGGAAGCAGGAAAAATAACACCCTCCTTGAAGTACTATTAAAAGAATTAAGTGAGATACTACATATGGAAGCATTTAGCACAATGTCTGTCGGTGGTGAATACTTAATGTGTGTTTCTTTCCTTTGCCTTTCATAAGCCACTATGCATGCTGGTGAAGAAAGTGGAAATTGTCAATAGAATAGTGTTCAGTAAAGTAATTTGAAATTTATCCATCAGTAAATGAGGTAAATTTTGATCTATCTACATATTATTAAAGTGTTTTAATGTTCTAAAAGGGAGAATCCAGAAGTTTACATAATTACACTCCCCCAAATATTCCTAGATTAAAATTGACCCAGAAGGAGAAAATGAAAAATGAGCTTATGAGTGAAACAGGTGCTTTGCTAGTCTCAAACAAGTAGGCTACATGGGCCTTGTGTCACTTTTGATAAAGTATTCTTGCCAGTTCAAGTTCTTTTAAAACTAATCATAGGTTAAAAAAAATGAGGATAAAAAACTAAATATTAAAATTAAGAAGGATTTACTGTTATGCTACCATTAAAATATGTTCATACAAACGAGTGTTGAGTCATCAAAATCAGGATACTGAAATGCTCACACATTTTATGGGGCCTTTTGCGTTGTAGTCACTCCTGGATACCAGGTCATAATCCAAGGCCCATTTAGTGAAATCACCATAGTCCCTCCTGAACTAAAAATCACCCCTGGACTCCTATGGCACCTCCTACTTAATGCTTGCACCTTAATTGTACTATTCATTGTAAGTTCCATTTACTTGTCTGTTTGCCCATCTGAACTGTGAGCTCAACAGAACCAGAGACTATATATCTTAAGATTTAGAATAGTTCCTTAAAAATCTAGCAAGTAGAGCTGTTTCTGTTCCACAAAAAGACGGTCAATAAATATTTGCTGAATGAATGTGTGAGAAATAGATTTGTCCATAAATGTTTATTGAATGAATGGGTGAAAAAAATAAAGGTTGCATATTTTGTTATTGTTCTTTTATCATTTTCCCTTAACAGTTTGCCTCAGAGGACCTCTTATGTTATTAAACTTCTTAGAGATCATGTTCTCTGAAATATAGAATATGTCTAACTCTGGTGTGGTGGATCATTTTTTGTCAACTTGATAGGGCCATGTGGTGACTAGAGATTTGGTCAAATATTACTATGACAATTGAAAGTTGCTTCTGAATGAGATTAAAATTTGAATTGGTAGATTGAATAAAACAGATTGCCCTCCCTAATACGTATGCAACTTATTCAACCAATTGAAGACCTGAGTAGAACAGAGAGACTGAACAAGAGGGAACTCCTCCTGCCTGTGTTGAGTTGGAGCACAGGTGTTTTCTTGCCTTTGAACTTGAAGTGAAGCATTATCTTGGGTTTTGATCCTGTAGTCTTTCAGACTGGTATTTATACCACCAGCTTTACTGATTCTCAGGTCTTTTTACTGGTGCTAGAACTGTATATTGGCTCTCTTGGGTCTCCAGCTTGCTGACTACAGATCTTAGGACTTTGCCCTGCATAATAATGGGAACCAGTTCAGACACGGGTAATATTTGTCAGGTTTCTCCACAGAAACAAAACCAGAAGCTACATATTTCTATGTATTGCTTCTCTTCATCTTTTTCAAGGTGACTAAATGTAATCTGGGCTTTCTAAATTATTATTCTAGGTCAGAAAGGAAAACGAGTTGGCTTTGGAGTCAAATCTACCATTGAGCTCTATGTTCAACTTTTTTTTTTTTTTGGAAATGTTTAAAGAAAAAGATATCAGAAAGTAGTGGCATGACATAGAATGTGCTCTTTTTCCTTGGACAGAAGTGGGAAGGGACAATGGAAACAGAGAAGGGAACATTAGATTATATTCTGCTCTGTCCTATCTAGACCAAGCAGAGATACTGGTTAAGGCTGGAGACTTGGGCAGGTAAACAGAAGTAGGTCTCAAGTCCTGAAGATAGAGATTGGTATTATCACTGACCTTAGGGAAGCTCTTTTGCCTGAGTTTCAGTTTTCTCATCTATATTATGGAGATAATATATAGTTAGTGAGTTTGTTACACCAGACAAATTAGAAAGCAACGAATACAATATCTGTTATATACTATCTATTAAATAAATTCTAGTTTTATTTCTCTCTGTATCCTCACAGTTCCTTTCCATTTTACTTTTATTTGTGTTGGGATAGTATGAAATAGTCCACAAAACTTTTTCACTTTGACATGTATGACTCAGGAGCATGAAAGAAGAGAGTTCAGTATGTGAATCAGATCTGATATTAACTGTATCCTTCACTGAGTATGTAATAACTGCCATCACTTTGCTAGGGAAGATTTTATATATCATTCTTAACATATTATGGATATATCCCATTTTCTCTTGTTTGAAGTAGTGCTGACATAACTTTCCTTGCCCCATGATTTCATCTCAGAATCTGTGAGAAGATCTTTCTGGCCCCCAGAGTGCCTTCCAGGTGAGCACACACTCAGAATCATGTGTGTTGTTATAGCTTTGTTACCAGAGATGTTCATGCCTGAAGGAATCTAAGTAGATAATTCTTTTTCTATCATCTGCCTGAGAAACTTTAATTTTCAATATCAGTAAACCTTATTTTCTTTATTTAAAAGGCCAAATGATCATCCAAAAGAAATAGTCTTTGGGATTCTTCAGGCTTCCTAATTCCCAAATAAACTTTTTGTGAGTTCTGTAAAATGAAAACATTTTTCTCTCTGTGCTTGAGCCTTGTTCATTGCCCTTTGCTGGAGCTATTTCCCCAGCAAATTGCTGTGGTTGGTCTCTTAAGCCAGAGGGAAGAAAAAAGGTTTTATAATGAAAATGCTGACAGGTTCTTATCTACGGTAGTATGAGTGGGGATGCTATGATCTCATTTATTGTAGAAACCGGATGCCTGTTTTGGCTGAAGGGAGAGAAGGCATCCTTCAAAGCTCTAAGGTTTTAAATTTTTATCTTGAAAAGTTTGTGAGGAGGAAAAAAATAGCTCTGCGGAAATAGGAAATTATGACTACACAAACTGTACCTTTGTTCATCCAATAAAGTCGTAAATTGAATTTCAACAACTAGATTTCAAAAGCCTACACCTTAGATCTCAGATGAAGGTGGTCATAGAGTTTCAGAGGCTGTAAATAGGGTTGTATATTTTCTTGCTGCAGAGAGGACTTTTGTAATGTCTATATATGACTAGCTAGAAAGAACCCCCAATCTTGATTTTGTTCATATTTAAAATAATGTCTATCATTTTCATTTATATAGCATTCTGAAACAAGTGAATCTTTTGTTCTTCAATAGCTCTAGGAGGACGATATTTTACAAATGAGGAAACTAAATCACATTGAGTTGAAAATTCTCTTCACTAGAGACATTCAAGTCTTGGGTTAAAGTCCACTTCTCCAGGATATTCAGGTGATCAGATAACTAATTGGGACTTGACTGGCTGTCCTTTGAAGTTCCTTTAATAGACATCCTATAGAATTAAATCTTGCTTAAGGTCACACAGTCTATAGTGGTGGCACTGAAGTTTAAGTCTAGAATTTGGACTACAAGCTCATGAAGATTCCCCCTTTTTCTTGTTTGTTCCCCGTTAAGCATTTCCTGGGGACTGACCAGGCTTCCAAAGCACAGAACCAAAATATATGATACAAAGAGAAGTGGAAAGAGCTGATGCTTGTCCCATAACACTGACTGATGTGATCAAAGTTAAGTGTGTATTATGGAGGTGAATCTGGAAGAGTGAAGGGTACATGGTGCTAGGGCCTCAGAGAATGCATACCAGTCAAGTGAAGTTGCTCCTGTGCAAGGAAGACAGATGTGCATTTCAGACAGTAAAGGCAGAAGGAGTGAATGACTTCAGGGTATTAGTTCCTTCTTTCCTTTGGTTTCTAACCTCTTATAGGCAACTTCTAACTTGGAAATGCAATGTTTGCTGTTCTCCTGGGAAAGATAGAAGTATTTGTTGGGCTCGCCGAAGGCACTGATGGATTTATCTTTTATTCTTTACAACTCGCTTCAGGAGTCCAGGACCTGGATATTCACTTCCTACTTTCAGTCAAATCAGTTTCATGTCTACTTTCACTATTTCACTATCAGTTATTTATACTTTTAATGTCATGCCAAGAACCTCAGTGATTTTCAAGTGTCATATTATATATCTTTCCCTGAAAAATGAAAATCTTTATGTGTAAAAATGGCCTATGGGTCAGATATTTGTTGTTCTGATTTCAATCAGCTTTCTACTAACAACCAAAGTCTAGATATTTCCTTGTGGGACTATATTCGTTAGGCCTGGTTAATTTTTAGATATTACCTGACTCCTATAGACTTTTTTTGTTCTATTCATGTGGACACAGAAATATAATTCCTATTTTTTTTTGACCACAAAAAGACACCTCAAAATGTGTTTTAAACTAACAGAGTTAGGTGTTGTGCCATTTTGAATGAACATTTGGCTTTGATGTATGTTAGTCTTCTGCATAAACATCTTTAGGGAAGAGAACTATCTGGGAAACCCTAAACTTTCTCTCGTAGTTGTTTAGTAGTTTTTTCCCTTTACATTTAATTGATGATGTTTTATTTTACTTAGTTTCTCTCTGAAGCGGTTTAGGAAAACTGTGCAGCAACTTCTATTCTGATGTAACTGAATTTTCAGTAAATTAAGAGATAATAAATGAACTTAAATAGATTTGCAGAGGTTCAGCTTTTTATTTTTTTTCCAGCTGGTTAAATATCTAGATTGCTTTCTTACTTCCTGTCTGAAGAAGCAGATTTGCTAATATGATTTTCTTCAGTCCCAGAATAATAATGATAAGGATTTGGTGTTGTGTCTCATAGATGATGGTGGCTTTGAAGATCTTTATTAACCATCGCAGACTCAGTTCCACTTAATCGGATTCCATGTTAAATTGTAGTGAATCTATCAAGGTGTTTTGGTATGCTGTTCAGAAGGTATTAATGGAATGGTGTACTCAGTGTATCTGCATTAGCATACTTTCAAATAAATAGTCTTGACATACTGACAGTCTGAAGTTCTTCCCTGGCATCAATGACTATTCAGAGCCACGAAAGCACACTCTGTGTAACTGCTTTTGGCTCTGAATCGTCTATCACTTTGTACTGTTATTTAATTGTTTCATATAAACATTCTACTTGCCAGCAAGAACACTATTGGTTTATTTAGCAAATAAATTAAGTATTGCCTTCTACATTTATTTGCCCAATAGCTTATAGTGGTATGAACTTTTTCCAAGGAGGGAGGTCAAAGAAATTTTAATAGTGTCCATGCCTATCCTTCAGGATTCAGTTTATGTCATCCCCTCATGGAAGGCATTGCTGGCCACCATGTCCTCTCTGCTCCCATGGAGCCATGAACTTCTTTCTATCATATTGAGCTAAATTGCCAGAAGGCTCTAAATATTACTAGCTATCAGAGTCAGGGACTTATCTTGAACATTAGTACTGCAAGGTACTAATGTAGTGCTTGCAGCATACTAAATGCTCAATGTATTATGTTTATTGAATGACTGGTTTTTGTAATTTTTAAATTACATAAGCAATTGAAACCCAGTGTTATCTTCAAAGAAGAAAGACCTGACTTTCTGTTAAGTTTTCCATGCCTCCTCTATGATTCTGAATATACTTATTTTTAGGGTGTTTTTAGCTGCACATAATTTATGTTGAATTCCACTTCATAAGACCAGAAGGAAAAATTAGATATTTGATAAATATACATGGAATGAACAAATAAATGAATCTCCTCAATCCTTAAGACTGAGATCTACAAGTTGGTTGATAGGTATTTGATGAGGGAATAGATGGATACATGACAAACTGTAAACATAACTTTCACTGTAAACTATATTTTGTGAGTTTGTTTACATCCATATTAAAACAATTTATAATTTTCTAGAAGCTGGAAGGGATTTGCTGTTTTTATTGCTTATAAGATGATAAAAGATTTTTTCTATCAGACAGCTTCAGTATCCAGGTGTTGTCCAGTGTCTTTAGGAGAACCAAATGATTTGTAGTTGTATTTATAAGGGGAGTTGCTCTGCTACTTCATAGGATGAAGTCTAGCTCCAGTATGACCCCAGGTCCCTGGGCCTTACTGCTCCAGTTTCCTGGATTTACTATAAACATGTAGCCACAAAATGGTCCAAGGAAACGAGATCTCAGAAAATTCTCCAGTGTCTAGTGAGCTTCTCAACACCACTATCTTATCCATACCTACTAGAGTTACCAATTTCTGTAACATTCTCCGGAATTATTTCTGGTTAAACCTCATTTGTTTTCCATTTATTAGCTAAACTACTTTGAATGTTTTATTCTCATCAAGAAATTCTTCTGGCCAGCTAGGCAGAACTGTTAGACTGTTGCTAAAAGCAACCAGCTAAAAAGTTCTTAAATTAACTAACAAGCCACATCAAATTCTTTCTAGAAGCGAGAATGTAAATGTGTGTACGTGTTCATATGTCTACTTCAATAAAAAATGTACAGGTAAATGAATAAAACAGTAATTATCTATAGATTCAGGTTAAGCAGGGCTTCTGTCTAGAAGAACCAATCAAATAGAGGGAGATGAGAGTGATTTGTGAAAATAAGAAAATGAATAAATTGGTAAAAGCTCTGATCAATGGTGGTTGAGCAATTTGAATATCAAAATACTCCACACTTTAAAATTATTATACTGGTGTGAATTCTGGGCCAACTGTAGAAAATTTAGGTTGTATACTACATGAGGGCCAAGACCTGCTCTTATTTATGTATTATTTTACCACTAATGTTCAGCATGATACCTAGCACATAGTAAGTGCTTATGAATATTTGCTATATATATGAAAGAAAGATGGTCTAGGTAGTAATCTTCTTTTGTCACTGGGGAAATGGAGGTCCAGGGAAATAGATATCATTCCATTCATTTACTGAGAGAAATGAGCTAAATTCGTTCTCAAACCCAGGTCTGCCTAACATTGAGTAATGTACTCTGAAGTGAATATTGTTTTTTTCTTTTAAATTCTTTGCAGGAAAAAGGAAATAAAAACCTAGGTTTGTAAACTCATTACCTAGGAACTGATCCCTGTGAAGATAGTGTAGCACAGAGACAGGAAAGCATATTTTACAAATTTGACATATTAAAAACTCAACTTCTACCGTTTATTAGCAGTGGAGAAATTGGAAAAATGTTTTAAATTTCTAATTACTAGCCTTCAAGTGCAAATGGAAATACTAATGATTTGTTAAAACACATAAGAATTAAATGAAATTATAAAATCAAACAAGCATTTTATATAGTATATGCTAAGAAATATGGGCTACTATAATTACCATTGTTTAAAGCAGAGGAGAAAACAATAAGATAATGTATTACTTTAGAGAATATATTCCACCAAAATAAGTACATATATACATACATGTCTCACATCATTAAATACTGATAATAATATTTTAATACATTTTTAATCTTTAATGGAACTAAAAACATAACTTAGGAACTCTAAAGATATTCTTAGTTTAAAAGACTATTTTCATTTTCTTATTTAAACTTACTTATTCAAAGTTGAATACTTGGATAATTTGCTTCTGTTAATTGTCAACAAATTTAATTTCTAAAACAATTTTACCTCAGCCCCTGAGACTGGACTCTCTGATTATACATTAATGTTTTGAGAAAACTGTAATTTTGGGTATGTTATTTTGTCTGAGGGGGGCTACATTTGTGAAAGAAGACTGCTTGAATCTTGCTTATGTGGGTGGTAAACATTTACTTCCTTCATTTATGGAACAACTTGCTTCAGCCCCTATAGTTTATCTGGGTAGAAACCACCTGCTTCAATTTTTGTGGCTTAGCTCAAATTTAATCTGAGGGAAAAAAGGTCAATGATTTAGAACAAGTAAGGGCCTGGAGATATTCCTCAGAGAAATCATGTGACCCCTACTGCCATGAACACGGTTAAAACTGATTCATATAAACCGTGGCACTGCACAGTCTTTTTTATAAAGACTGTACACTCATTTTTTTTTTCCAAATGAAAGATGACTCAGTGACTCTAAGCCTAGGAACACCTCATTCAGCAGTCATAATGTGGGGGAAATTATGGGTTCTGCTTAAGCACATTTCCTTCAAAAAGTAAGCCCCCTTCAAGTGTGGGAAACATTTTAATTTCAAGCATTTTTGGCAAAGTACTTTAGAGGTATAGTATAAATGCCCCTGTTTCAATGATACTATGAGGACCAAAATAAATCAGATATGAAAGCTTTTTGGGGAAAAGTTGATTATCTCAATTAATAAGAATTAATCCATTTCATAGTTAATCTATATGTATGTATCTGCAGGTAGAGAGAAACAGGTTGAAAATTTCTATTTTGAGATGTACATGGAAGAGGAAGTGTAGCAAAGATGACCAAGAGATTTAATACTATAGAAATAAAGTGAAGAGAGAATCTCAAGAGTAAGGGAGCTGATGTTACTAATGATTCATTCATTATCCACTTAGCAAATAATAAGACATATTGGATAGTATATTCCAGATTCTCACTAGGCAGATGAGGCATCAAAATTACCATAGTAGACACTGGGCATAGCAGAGAAGAACAGTTATTGAATAAAAAATGGCATTAGGCATGCATTTTACCATCACATATAACTAATTAGAGTAAATAAAAAGTGGCATTTGATAATGCCATTAGAATAGAAATGAAAACAAAATTGTAGTTAGTTCTAGGGAGAATGAATAGAAGAAGGATAGAGGTCATTGACAAGTATTATTTGAAGAAACATTTAGAGAAAGATAGAAGAAAAATGGTGTGTGATCTGGATAGGTCTGTAGGGTCTAGTGAAAGCTCTTTCCATATTCTTAGGCAAAGCCACAGAGAGAAAAGACAATGAGAACACCTAGAGTGGGGTATGAAGGAAATTGCCCAGTATTAGGACTTTTAAGACTTAGAATCCACAATCGGCTCTACTGTTTTCTGGGACTCAGTTTGATCATTAGTTAGGAAAAAAAAAAAAAAAGTGTACATGAGGGGTTGGAGAGTGGAGGAACTCAAACACTACTGAAGTCCCTTTCAGTTTTCACTTTCTGAGAGTCCAAGAGAAGGAATATTGACATAAGAGACAAGCTCCACAGATGGTGGTCAGGGTTCAGGTCCTAAAGTACTAAGTATTGAGTTAGGAGCTATGCTAGACAGTTTTCTTCAAACTATCTCTTGGAAGTAAACATCCCAATTTTCTTGTTAAGGGACAGAAACCTCAGATTACAAAGAATGAGTGACTTATCTACAGTTTTAAGTTAATGAGAAGAGCTGAGATTCAGATTCAGACATGAAAATAAAAGGAGTCTTCTCTCTTGATGAAACTCCACAACAGAAAAAGATGTATGAGAATAAGCAAAAGGCTTGAGAACAGGAACTTGTGAGTTCTGGAGAAGGTCCAGGGTCAACCAGGGTTGGGACTGAATCCCAGAGACAGATGAGAGGCCCCCACTCAAGTGGCTGTGCCCCAGTCTGCAGTGCAGACTCAGCCCTGTTACTGGTGTTGTGTACAGCAGACTGTCTTACAGCCTGAGCATCAGAATGAGAAGTAGGAACTGGAGATGATCCAGGATCCAGGACAGGTACATATGTCTTGGTGCAAGTTTAAGTGGGAGACTGGAGTGTGATGTTAGGGTCTCCATCACTGACAGACTTGAGGCTTCTGGCTGGGCATAGACTCACAGCGGTCAGAAGTTGATACTGTGGGTGCCTCTGCCTTTCCTTGCCTAAGTTAACTTGTTTGTCTTTTGTAATAGCCAAAGAGGCAAACAAAAGGAGGGGGCTTGGAATAAAGCAGCTCAACATTCAAATTCAGACACTGCTCCTATTCAAAGAATGATCTTGAACACTAAACCTCTATGTCTGTTTTCTCCTTTGCAATTTGGGGCTATTAATGTTAACCTTGTAGATTTTTGCAAATATTATCTGAGGTAAACTATATGATATGGCTTAAAAGTAATAATTTTAACCTTATTGTGTTGTTATCAGCATTGTTTCAGAGAGGTCTGATTTTTGTGGAAATTTTTGTTATCTTGATAGTTAAGTTAACCATATTCGATCAGATTTTCTCACAGAGTAACTTCATTTTCTAACTTCAGAGTCTCTCTCATCTTATAAAAAGAATTCTCAAAATGTCTCAGTACAAATTAATTTTTACATAATACCCATGAAAATGAAGACAGATTTTTTTGTTGCCTTTTTTATACTTAGTATCCATTTATATATTCTGAGATTGGCTTTACTGGATACTTCTCTGTTTGATTTCAGTGTACTCCATATTATCTTTAGTGTTTTCTCTTAACACAGTAATGCATATGGTAAATATTATTAGTTCGTACTATATATTATCACCACACGTTAAAAGACACTATTAATGGTAAGATAACATCTTTAATAAACATTGTAAGATTTCACCAGCTTTCATTTCTTCTTGCTGAGTTAGATGTTAACAACAAGGAAAGTGAAGAAAGCAGCTTTTATTTTAAGCCTACTGCTGCAGTCTGGCTGCGGCAAAATAACCGGGGGGTGACGAACTACTTGTGTACGTTGATACAGCAGGAGTGGAAGCCATTTATTGCAGGACAGGAGCAGTATTTATACATTCCACACAGCTTATCTAATTAGCATAAACTAGATACATCAGTCAACCAATAAGGAATCTCTACACTTAATGGCTCGCTTTTGTTACTTCTCAAACCACTCCCTCTGGCATTTTGCCAGGCACCATCCAGACTTGTTTACGAACTTTAACATTCCCCTGACAAAATGCCAGGTGTTATTTTGACTTATTTACAGACTCTAACAGCCTACTACATGTAAGAACTGTCCTAAGTGTTTAATGCCAAATGTATTTAATACCTAAATGAACATATAAGATAGTTATTAGCTCATTTTAAATATGAGGAAATAGGCTTGGGTGGATTAAGTAACCCTTTTCGTGTCATATTGCTAGGAAGTGGTACAGCCCACTTGACCCAAAGGTGTTCATGCATCTTCTCAAATATAGACCATCACTTCTATCATTAGTATTTTGGAAGCCAGCCTGTTATGAAGTCCTTTTGTCCTATCACCTCAAAAAAAAAAAAAATGGGTAAAAGAAAGAAGGAGTTCTTTCGAATTGCATATCTCAAACAGGAAAGGCACTGAGTCAGAGCCTAACCTGTTAGGAAAGCAAGCAAGCTAGAAGGTAACGATGCAAGAGGTGGGATGCAAACGTTTTTTTGAGCAACTTCCTTATACCAGACTCTAAGCTTGACATCAGAACCTACGTTAGAGCCAAACCTGGTGAAAATTCTTCAGGAATGTTGGAATAAGAAGAATTTCTGCTGCCATCCATTATTTTCCTTGTATTTATGATTGGTCACACTATACTCCTTTGTAAGTTCTTTTAGTGACAGAATGGTTGTTCCCTTACCAGACAACTTACTCTGTTGTTGGGTAGGCTTCTTAATGTGAAGCAAAATTAAAGCCAACAGTTAATGTAGTTTCCCTGTGCCCTAGATACATTGTTGACATTGTTACTAATCCTTACCCTAGCTCTTCAAATAAAGTAAGTCCCTACATCACAAATATTTGGAGAAATTCAGGGGGATGCCCCTAGCTCTTACAGTCAATATAAGAGTCAAATATATTTCTCTTTGATTTGTTTTTTCATGACACCAATCTGATTGCCTACAAAAAGTATCCTTTGATACTTTTCCCAAGAAGAAACCCAGGATATAGAAGTGCAACTGAGGTCAGCAGGAATTTAGGAATTCTGAATTTTGGGCAATGAGATTAGAAGAGAAAGGAGCTGGGGGGGGGGGCACAGAAGGTTGTGTCAAGGAGGAGTCATAGTAAGTAGCCCCTTGACTATGAGATCTTATCTACAGAACAATGGCTGGAAATCATGAGTTATAGAAAGAGCAGTGAAACAGAGATCAGTGACTGTTCCATGCTATACATATGAGAAGATAAAATTTTATTTTTAATCTTAGAATAATAAAGTATTTTCAGAACCATCTAGCATGTATGTAGGGATTCAAAACTAATGTATTATGGCAGAAAAAAATCCAACAGTATTTCACCTGACTTTTAGAAACCAATTGTATCATACTTTTTAAAGCAATGTACATTTAAAGGGATTCTTGTTTATGTCAGTAATTCCAGATATCTTATTGCTTATGTTAAAAGATGTTAAATTTTTTTCAGGTGCACATCTTGGGATATAAATATAAAAAGCATAGTTATATAATATAAAAGAATAGTTTAATTAGAGTGTAGTCACACAAGACATATGAGACAGTAGATAGATTGTACAGTCTTTTACAATTACTTAGAATGAAAAGAATCCATTGTATTTCATCATCTAAATGACTGAGGTTTGAATATTTGCTCTGTACTTATTCCTGTGTGGCCCTGAACATATAGCTTAATCTGACTGCATCTTGGTTTTCTCATTTCAGACATAATTTTAAATCTACTGTATTGCACTACTGTGAGGATTAAATTACATACTTGCAAAGTATCTAAAACAATGTCAGCATGTAATCTGACATCAGAACAGATAAAATGAGTCAATTTTGTGTGTGAAAGAAAAAAAAATCTCATGATTTTAGAGGATTGGAGCAGATGACTCTATTGGAGAGTCATCGGTAGTCATCAATAGCCAGTGACTATTGGCTCATTGCCTTCAAAGTACCTTTCTTTGTTGCACCTGTTTAGTGAGTTACCACAAAGGTCTCATTCAAACACTATTGTGTGTTTTATTGTAAAGTAAAAAGAATCTCCCACTCTTTAGAGTAGTTAAGAATTCCAACTGGAATATGTTTAGCATTTACAGATGTTTCTTTGGTGATAGACATTAAATAAAATATCTAATTGAACTGAATAATTGAATTTTCACAGCAGTTTAGTGATAGAAATCTAGTACAAAAAGTCATTATATTTCTATCAAAGGACATCCTGGCTGAACACATTGCTTTTTATGGTGGAAAACAAATATACCTTGTGCTACTGAATCATGCTAGGTCTATCTAGCTGTAACCCAATTGATATGTGCTTGATTAATATACACTTAAAATAATCCTGAAAATAATCTTTAAAAGGGTAACTGTGAAAACATGTGGTAATGAAATATATTTTTGAGCCAAAGTAGTTTGCATTTGAATATTCATTCTTCTTTAAAAATGATTTTGAATAAATAAATTCATTAAGCCTTGGTTTCTTTATCTGAAAATAGAGATAATAGTACCAACTCATAGAAATAGTGATAATTAAATGAGATAATACAGGGAAATAGTCTGGCACATTGCATGGCTCAATGCATAAGCATTTGAGGTATGGTGTATTCCAAATTCATATAATTGCACTGGAATGACTATACAAAGACAATTTTATTGTATTTTTCTAACAAAATCAGTTTTTACAAAAGTAAATAACCATTGCCTGCTTGTGTTGTATTAATCGGAATAATTACAGATGAATTTGATTAAAACCAAGTTCACCTGCTTTGCATTGTTTTGTATTCAAAATGAGTTTATACTTAGAAATGGAGATACTGATTAGGCTGGGAATGAGCAGGCTTATTCTGTAAGATGTTGGCTTGTCATATTGGATTCCTTGTGATTTCACTGACTTAGGGAATCTAGCTGTAGTCACACAATCAGAAAAGAAAAAAAAAAAAAACAGTGCCATGCTCCTTTCCGGCAATGGCCCATCAAGTTTTTTAAAACAAAACCTTAGTAACTGATTAGGTTGCTACACTGTGCCTTTCCTCCTGTTCTTGTGATATGTTAGTTTGCCTAATTATAAAAACAGGCAAAGGGAAAGGTGATTTTTATTTCCAGGTGCCTAAGCTAAAGATTTAGAATTTATTCTCCATTCTTCTATTTTCCTCAGTCCCAGCATCTACTCAGATGCTTCGTTTGCTGATGCAATCTCTTTTACATTTTGAAGCTAGTCCCTCCTAATTATCTACATGGACACAAACTCAGGCCCAGTTTAGGTTCTTACTTGAACCCTTATGACTCATCTACTGCCTCAAATTTCATATCTTTTCTCCATGAAATAACCACAAGGAATTCTCTAAACTAGAAATCTGATAAAATTGCTTTTTGGCTTACTAACTTCCACAGTGCTTGCAAGAGTAAAAAAAAAAAAAAAAAAAAAAGTCAACTTATTAAATATGGAATCCAAGACCCTTGTGGTCTTGCTCCTGCCTCTTCAGATAAAAAGCCTCTTCAGACTCCAAGCTAGGCTCTGGAGTCAAGACACTTAGTCTTTAATTCTGGCTCTACCAAATATTAGGTAAGTTACTTAATCTCTTTTTGCTTCAGTTTTCTTATATGTAAAATTGGAATAATTTTATTATAATAATAGCATTTATGTGTGTTAGCTATTTCAAGGATTAAATAAGATAATATTTACAAACTTACCAGTGTGGCACGTGGTAAGAGGTCTAAAATGTAGGGTTCTTAGTATTATTTCCCATTTCTTTCTCCATACGTACTCCTACACAGTAGACATAACAAAAAAGACATCAATTTGCCCAACAAGTGGCATTTTCTTGTTTTTGTCTCTATGATTTCATGTTCACTATTTTCTCTGTCCAGTTTGCTCACCACCTATCCCTGTTCTCCTCAATCTGCTTGTTTCCCTGTCGCATACTTGCCCCTCCCCGCTTACAGACATAGCTCAAGGAACACTTATTGTTGGAACACCCTCTGAGCTCCCTATTGATGGGCAGTGCAGCCTTCTCTGCACTCCATTAGCAGGTAAAGGTCATGGGAGTGCATTCAGGATTCTGCTTGGATTCAAATATTTACTAGCGTGTGTGGCCTTGGGCAAAATATTCAAATCCTCTAAGTCTCAATTTCATCTATAAATTTCTGTGAATCATAAGGCATATTTAATGGAGTTACATAGGATTAAATGAGACAACCTATGTAAGTGCTTAGCATAGTACATAATACATAGTACAGACTGGAAAATCATGACTCAAGAACACCAATAAGTAGCATAGAATTTCTTCTACTGAGAGAGCACACATTACATTACCGTAGTCTTATTTCCAATTTTACACTTACCAGGCCGTTAATTCCTCCCATACCTTTCCTATTCATTTATCATTGTGTTCCTTGTATCTACTTTGGTTATTGCCTATTATAGACAATTATTGTATGTCTGGTGAAGGAAAAAATGGATGAATATTTCAATTGGTGGTGGTCTCATTTGAAAACTGATAGAATTTTTTCCTGTCTTAACACTACTTGTGGAACAGACTGCCTTGTATATTGTAAAACATTTCATTTCAAACAATCCCCAATAAGATACAGTCTCCTTGAGGATGAGACGAACATCTCATCAGTCTCTGTGCCTCCAAAATATCTACATGTATCGCTGAATGTATATTAGTTTTTGAATTTCTACCATGTGTGTTGACTTCCCTTACTAAACTGTGGGTATAAACATATCTATTCTTCCTGCCAGGAAAACCATTTATACGGTAAGTGTGCCATTAATTCTAAATATTTTGTTTTAACTATAATCCAAATTATAGGTAAAGGCTCTGTTAAAAATGCTATCATAAAACCATTCCTTGAAAAATCTTGAAATCTCACTCCATACTTTCTGACAAAGCAATTATCATTTTCTATAATACCGATTATTTTAGTAATTTTATTGCATTAAGTGATAACTTCTGTACTGTCTGTAGTTTGTAAAAATATATGCTTTATTTAATTTGGGGGCCATAATATTCTCAAGGTGAGCATTTAAGATTATTATGATTCAGAGGTACTCCCAACTTTGTGTTTGCAATTACAAAAAGCGGTGCAAATAGAAAGGTCAAGGTTCAGATCTTACCTCTGTTAGCAGTGCAATCTGGACATGCTTTTAGTTTCCTTTTCTGTAGAATGGGCCTGCGAAGGCCTAGGCCCATCTGTAGAACTTTGCAAAGGTTTCTAGTGAACATATGGTGCTTGGAACACAATAGTAGTTCATTGTGATCTTAAACAAAGGAAGGAGAACCATTTTATAAAGCATCTTTACTTTTATAGATGCATTTGTCCATTAAAAATTTCATTCATAGGCATCAGTGTACTTAGAAGGTACCACAAAGCCCAAGAGTAATGGGGTAAACAATTTAACCATGTTCTACATGTTAACTGCAACGAAAGACAATTTGAACCACACAAAATATTCTGTTCTTTGAAACCATTCCTAACTTAACAATAGCTAAATCCATCTGCTCTCCTGGAGTGTCATTTGTATTACCCCCACTCTGTCATTTGCATTATCCCCACTAATTAAAAACCCACATTTGTACTTTATTGATTTAGGAATAATATCCAGCTTATTGTCTAGAAATTGAAATAGAAGAGTGTCCAACTGAGATCAAAATCAGCTGACATATCCATTAATGTTTACTCTATTTTTCTTCTAAGTCAAGGATTTTAGAAGAAATAATTTTTAAAAGTATAGGTCCTTCTCTGAAAAAGTAGAGTAAGGGAACAAAAATGTTAATAGAATTTATGTTGTAGAATCAGGTAGGGAAGCAATGAGGCTAGTATTGTCATTCTATTAATATGCCTTAGTTTCTCAATCACAGGAAAGGTGCAACCAAAAAGCCTACCTCACAATGATGAGGATATTATGTGAATCAATGGGACTGATAACATTGAAATGCTTAGGAAATAGAACTTCTGTCTGCCTACATTGTAACAAAGCTCAGTTCTCAGATATCTAAGACCATAAAATTGATTCATTCAGGTGCTCACTTGAGCTCTTTGCACTTCTGTAACATTATGTCTACATCATAATATAAACACAGCACTCTTAGGAAAAATAGTTTTCTTTTCTTTCTTTCTTTTTTTCTTTTTTCTTTCTTTTTTTTTTTTTTTTTGG
>NW_026000174.1:4412539-4436783 GCF_001458135.2 Marmota marmota marmota
TTTTTTTTTTTTTTTTTTTTTTTTTTTTTTTTTTTTTTTTTTTTTTTTTTTTTTTGGTGTGTTGGGGGGTGGTTTAGGAGGGTTACCAGGGATTGAACTCAGGGGCACTCAACCACTGAGCCACATCCCCAGCCCTATTTTGTATTTTATTTAGAGACAGGGTCTCACTGAGTTGCTTAATGCCTCACTTTTGCTGAGGCTGGCCTTGGACTTGTGATCCTCCTTCCTCAGCCTCCCAAGCACTGGAATTGCAGGCTTGTGCCACCATATCCAGCAGGGGAAAATAGTTTTTTTGATGAGAACACTCCTAACCATGGCTGAGTTGGCCCTCTTATTTCCCCTCATCCATCTCTTCTAAGATTTGTTTGAACCTTCTGATATGATAGGCCTGTGACACCAATTAATGATATGATCCAGAGATAAATAAGGGACAAGAAAAGACAATTTGCAACAAAAGACCACTTGAACCACACAAAATATCCTGTCCTTAGCAGGCTTGTGGTTTATCTGAAATCATCAAGCAGTTACATGTAATATGACAAGGGTATCAATGATAGGTGCATAAACAAATGGGCCATGGGAGCAAAGTGAAGAGTTGACTTAAGTTTCTAGTTCTAGTTTGGGGGAATGTCTTGGAGTCAAAAACTTGCACATATCTTATATTTTTAAAGAAAAAAAAAAGATATAGTTTTCCCATGAGTACTCAAAGAAAACTGGGTCAGTAAATTAGAGGCAGAGTTTTGAAGTTGTGTGGACTCATTGGAGAATATGATAAAGACTCATTTGGCATTGATGCAATGTTCAGGAAGAGGACTAGAGGAAAGCAATGCAAGGAGATGATAGAGGTCAGACTATATAAGCCACATGAGGGAATTTGGGCTTTATTCTTTAGGTAGTGCAAGCCAATCCACTTCTTTTACTCTGGGAGAATCTAAGCTTGTTTTTAGAAATAATTTTAATACTTTTTGCTTTTTCTATAGCATGTGGACTTTGAAGATGTTATTATGAAAAGACATGGATAGTAAGAGTCTATTACAAAAGTACAGCAAGGAAAATAATGTTCACCATAAGTTTCAGGTTTTTGAATGCTCTCTTGGGTCAGTTTGGCCATGATGGCTCAAATCTGGCTTTATGCCACATCATTACATGACAATACTTCAGGATGTTCTGATGAGCTGAGTCAGAAACAGAATCATCCGATTAATATAGAGCATGACTATATCTAAATATTTATCATAGAAACAAGCAAGAAATTGTTTTTGTGTTATAATAAAAGGGGAACTTGTAGCTAAAAGTTATATCTACATGAATACAAGTTAAAAATTTGTCTTTCTATATGAAAACATGAAGATAGTAATGCCATCTAAAAAGATGTTTTGAGGACTTCCTATGTGGATACTTAAAAGATGTTCTTAAAAATTTGACTCACAGGTCATTTGAGAAACTATGTAAGCTACAGACCTCCACCCCCCCCCCCCCCGCCAAATACAGTCCCTTAACATAGTGGTTAAGAGCATAGGATCTGAGTCAAACAGTTCTGGATTAATTTTGCTGTTTAAGCACTTACTAGGTAGATGGTTTTGAGCAATTTATATAATTTCTGTATCAGTTTACTCATTGAGCAGTTTTGAAAGTTAAATAAAATAATACCTTACATAAGTATCTCTAGAAAATTTTATTGTCATTATTATCATTATTTTATATCATATAACGTAAAATTTTGGGTGATCTGAGCTACTTTATAGATGCAGTATACTAGCTAGTGAAGTCTGATTAACATGAGTATGAAAACTCTTTGCATAGTGACATATTGGATTTTGATGGTTCTTAATAAATGTTTAAGTTTCAATTACCCATAATAAATCCTTCATTTATATATCTAATTATTTATGCAATTGACTTGGGCCAAAAAGCCAATTGATTTTAGATGAATATGTTTACAACCATATTTTTCCCAATCTATTTGACATCTAAAGTAATATACCAAGTATAAACTAGAAGAAATCAAAGCAAAACCTTTTTCTTTTTAGATTTGAAAAATCTGTGGTTAGAGGCAATAAAATAAAGTTATGCATCTCTAGCTACAAGGAGGCATATAATGGATAGATCCATATTGCCAGAATTTCCAAAAGAATTTAGTTAATGACCAATTATGATTAATTATGGAGATAGTTGTAATTTTACAGCTTGAAAAGGTAATGTGCTTTGCATAACATACAAAAGTTAAAGCTTGCTTAAAAGAGCAGGATGTAGGAAAAGAAGGCTTGCACTTTTTAAATATCTAAGTGAGTCCTGAGCTTTCAGAATTTTAAGTAGGCTCACATTCACAAATTCATCTGTTGAGCGCCTACACAGGCTGCATGCTGAACATGATGCTATTCACTGAGGCTAAAATGGGGTTCCTAGTCTGGTGGTGGAGATGAGCATGCGATTTATGCCAACAGAGGTGTATTAAAAACTGCTGCGTGTGGAGAGAGGCAGCCAGAAATGAGAGGTAAAACGCAGAGATATAGAAAGAATAGCATGGTCAGGGACTGTTAGGAATTTGTTTTGAACATCATGGATCCTAAGGGAGGAGAAAGTTATAGGAAATGAGTCCAAAAAGGGAGTCAGGGCTGAAGTATAGGATGATCTTATATGCCACACTAAGCAGATTGGATCTCCAGAAATAATATTAATTTATCTAGTGGTGATAATTAATAATGACTACCCAGTTTAATTTCCTACTGGAATATTATACATACAAAAATAATATGTGTGCATGATATTCTCATGCTGTGGTTGCCTGTGTAGTTAGCTATATCCATTTGAACCAAGAGGGAAAGCTAAACAGAATAAATGAGAACATAGAACAAACTATCATTTATTTGTGCATTAGTTTATGTAAGATATAAGATTAATTATGTTTTGACAAATAGTGATACCCGAAGTCCTACTTTAATTATTGTATGAGAATAACTTTTAACTACAGACTAAATATGTGAGTGTACAGAAATGCTTTAACATAGTTTGTTTTCTAGTTATTAATATTTTTTAGTGTTTTCCTTTTCATTTAACATAGTCATATTTTCATAGGTAGTTCAGGGTAAAATGAGAGCCTGTAAAAAGTTTACATCATGTCTGAATTATTGCCAGTTCTAAACACTTATGGATGCTTTGTGAGCAAATTGACCCTTTCATGGTTTGGGCACAGATCACTGCCTCATGAAGCATGAACCACTGAAGAGGAAACAATATGTTCTAATCAAAACAAAGTTAAGAGGTAACCAGAAAAATAGTGTGGCAGTTCAAAAATTGGAGGAATTACTTTCAGCTGAATATTATTGTGGAGAACTTAAAGAAGGTGACATTTGAGCTGGACCCAACAGAGATACATAGAATTTATGCATTTGGAAAGGTGTTAGAGGTGAAAGGGCAAACATCTTTAAAAGGAACAGATATGGGAAACTGTTCTGTGAACATGAATGACACTTTATCATATGGTAGGAAGGCATTTATTTGTCAGTGTTGAAGAATTCTCATATGGAGGGAAGGTATCATATAAGCCCTGGTAAAAATGGCACGTGTCAAGTTTATTTACTCTTATTGTCACAGAGGACAATGGATAAATGTGAGGACCTTGGAATCAGATGACTCTGGTTGGAATATCAACTCTATTATTAGGTATGTGGTTTGGGGCAAATCATGTAAGCTCTTAGAAATAGTTTTCTTCAATGAAATGGTGGAGATTATAACACTAAACTCACATAAAGGATACATAAGGACTAAAGGAGATACTACTGCTGTAGTTGACATTAGTAATTGTTCAATAAGTTACTCTTGCTAACTTGGATGTAGATTTTGGAAAAGAAAGTGACTTTAATTTTTTTTCTCATGTTCTACATTCTTTTCAAGTAAGAGAAGGAATGGGGAGATGGACATAGTTGGTTCTTTCTCTCTCTCTCTCCCTAAATCTTCCAATCTAAGTATTTTTAAAATAAACATTTTAAATTGAAAATAATCATTGTGTATGTTGATGTGGTACAATGTAATGTTTATTCTATGTGCATATTTTATAAAAATTAAAACAAGCTAATCAGCTTATTCATCGCCTCAGCAAATTACCACTTTTTTGTGGTGAAAACATTAAAAACATACATGTATTGCATATCTCAACAATTTTGAGATATGCAATACATGTAGTCACCATATAGTGCAAGATATCACCAAAACTTATTCCTCCACTCTAACTGAAACTTTACAACCTTTGATCAACTTCTTCCCTTTCCCTACCTTCCTCCATGCATCCCAACTTTGGATAAAGTCCTTTCTGTTCTCTGTTCCTATGAGATTTTTTTAATTGCACATGTAAGAGATAAGGTAGTATTTATCATTCTGTGGTGGGCATAATTTTTTTCCAATTCTGTCCATGTTGCAGATAACACAATCTTCATAATTTTAAAGGCTATATAGTATTCCATTATATACATAAACACATTATATTTGCTTTATTTATCAATGATGAGCACTTAAGTAGTTTCCATATCTTGGCTATCATGAGTAATTCTGAAATGAACATATGAGTATAGATGCCTCTCTGACATATCTGTTTTATGAGATCTTAGTGTGAGTGAAAGAATCAAAGCACTCCAAAGTTCTTGCTCTTTGTTTCCTTATTCTCTTTGATAAACCACATTTGCCTATACACTTGATCTAAGAAATATGTTTTGGGTGCTTTTTATTTAAATTACTCCATTAAAAGTTTGGATTTAATCATCTCTTCTTAACCTCTACAGCTTTACTATTCACATATTCCTGTTAAATTAGGCATCATGATGGCCGCACTGAAATTTTAAACCAGGTTCCCTGTTTTATTCTCTTGTGGTTATAATGATAAGAAACATGATGCATGACTGCTTGTACCTATAGGACAATGGGGAAAATCAAATTAATTCCAAGAAAGGTGAAGTCAATGGCTTTCATACGTAACTATTTATATGTATAGCAGTTACCTAGTAACCTGTTAATTCTCATGCTTATATTTAATTGTAACAAAGTGAGTCATGTCTTCATTATTCATGCTTCACCAGCTGCTAAAGCTAAGTATTCTATCAAGGAGGAGGGGTGATTTTACAGTACATCTCATCTACTTCTTCTTGAAATATTAGTCATTTCTCAATGGACACATTCATTAATAAATTTAAAGTATCCAGAATAGAGTATTGCTTTATTTTATCCCACTCTGGATGTTGGTTCTATCTCAAGAGGATGACTTAAAAAACAATATCTCACATTTCTCTGGAAGTACCAGTTAAAGTCACAAAATAAAAATTTTATGCTTATTAAGAAGTTCAGAACATTATGCCAATTATCTTTTCTTGATGCCATGCATGCAGTTTTCATGTCATATGTCATTAAAAAAGGTTTGAAGTTGAAAATCTAGCTTCTAATACTAAGAGCTATTATTTAATGAGTAATTGTGATATATGTCAGCCACTCTGCTAGCATCGTACACACATAATCTCTAATCTGCTTAATGTCACTATGAGAACTGAAGTTCAGGGCCACTGATTTCTGTATAGTTAAGTATACACAGAAATTTTTCAGAGATGATAAACTGTTGATTTTGCTTTTGAAGATCTTAGAGTCCACCAGAAAGGTGGTTGGGGGTGCAAGAGACTTCTAAAAATGTGCATCAAGTGCATTAAGGAGTTAGGAAGGGTCACATCTGAGCTGACTTTTTCTGAGGTCTGTTTCCCAGTGGAATGGTGTAGAATGGACAGTCTGGGACAAGGGAGCAGTATATGTGGGTATTAAACGGAGAAAAGACTACCACAAATTAGAACTTGCATTTGTATTTTTTTTTTCATTGTGGTTGTTCACTGAATTATAGTCACACATCCAAACAGCCTGATGTATGTTGCCTTTTTAGGATGATATAATATTATTAATATTGATATTCTTTGTTTTGTGCAGGCCCAGATAGTTGTAAAGCAACTAATAGAAGGGTTTCTACTGAACCTTTTGGAACAAACTAGAACAAGGCCTGGCCCAGGCAACTCTGTGCTTTGGTGAACTGTCTTGAAAATGCTGCTTCTGACTGATGGATTGGTACAATGTTTACAGAGAAAAACACGATTTCTCTCTAGAATATCTTCTTATAAAGCATTAGCTGTGGACTTGGGAAAATGTAATAAAAAATAGAAAGTTTACTTCTACCTCTGGTCCATGTGTAAGCCTGAATTGGATTGTTTAAAAATTTGGACTGTTAGAAACAGAAGTTGTTTTAGAGAGACTCATGTAGTCTCCTACCCTTGAGAGAGATTTCTCTAGAGAGACCCATTCAGAAGAAACAGGTCAGGTGTCTTGCCACAGATCCAGGTGAATGGCAGATTCTTGAACCCAGAGGTTGGACTTCCTGTCCACTGCTTTTTGCTGTATAAAACTTTATCTACACTTAGAGGAAATAAAAATTTAGTGTAGAATTATTTTACCTGGTGTCATGATTCCCTCAAAATTTACCTGTGAATGTCCTAATCCCCAATACCTTAGGATGTGACTATATTTGTAGATGGGGCCTTTAAAAGAAGTAAGATTAAATGAGGTGGTAAAGTTGGACCCTCATCCAATATGACTGGTTTCCTCGTAAGTGGAGAGGACAGAGAAGGAGGCAAGATATAATGATGTGCTTGCACAAAGGAGCATTCCTGTGAAGAGGCAGCAAGAGGGCAGCTCTTTGCAAACCAAAGAATGACCTCACAGGAAAGCTACTCTGCTGGTCTTGGTACATTAGTTTTAGACTTCCAGGTCCCAGAATTGTGAGGGGAAAAAAATCTGGTCTGCGGTATTTTGTCATGACAGCTCTAGCTAATTAAAATACCTGGTATACTTTCACATTAATAAGAGAAATACACTGACCTCATTTTTATTATATGCTAAATTTTAACTATGCATAATATATCTTGGCACTTCCCCATAATATTTATTTAGCATTTTCTGCTATAGCAGAGTTCTTCTCTCTTTAATGGCAAGAACTGTTGTAGTTGTCTTTATTTTCCCAATACCTAAAACAGTGCTTCAAATGGAACAAATGCTTAATGTCTATACAAATTAATGAATGAAAGGAATGAAATCTTTACATGCAAAACTGTCTTACAACTGAGTCATATGCTTCCGTGCCAAGCCTTTAAAAAGTTAGCTACTTTTTTATAAGAAACTATCTTTCTTAAGTTGCAACTTCTTTTCCCCTTAATTTTAATATAAGTGATTTATTTTGTATACATTTTGCCTATGAAAATTTGTGCAGTAAAGTTCAAGGGACTATTGATAGTTATTTCCTGCTCCATCAAAAGGACTTTGTCCAGTTCTTTTCATTGCTATGATGCTTAATAGGTGTCGCAGCATAATTTTTTATTGTGTTTGATAATGTTGCTTAATCTAAGGCTGTTTCCCTTTCCTCAATGATTTCCTATTTAGCTAAGTCATCTAAGGACTGGGGACCATAGTTCAGTCTTCTCTGCTACCCAAACATCCTTGACCATGGTGTCTGATTTTGCTTGCTGGTAGAAAATGTTACCTCTATGAAGTCCAGTACCTACCTGCAGTACTGTGACACCCACCTGGTTCAGTATTTATCTGCACCTGCAAGCTTTTCATTCCTTAGTTGTTAGTTTGTGGGGCAGAGCTGTAGCAAACACTTTCTCCAGATTATATATCTTTCTAATTTAATAACACAGTTACTTTTTCCCTTTATTTCTTTTTCTTTAGTTTTGACATCTAATGTGTATATGTAGGAGTTGGGGAAAATTAATAGCAACTATAGTTCTAATCCTCAAGAGATTTACTCAAATGAATCCTGATCTGTGAAAACCAGGGTGATATTAGTCATTAAAAATGTTTCAGAGGTACAGGGTGACCTGGTACATTTTGAATACCTAGAGACTATAGTGTGAATGAATCATGAGAGTGAAACAGAGATCATTTAAGAAGACAAGTAGGTTTGACAAAATTCATAGTAGTATAGATTGGAGTAAAGAAGAGAGGGTTTTATTTTTCTCCTGTGTAAGTGTAAATGACACTAACTGAGTTATCCATGTCAGAATTAGAAAATTTTACATAAGAATATATTGAAAGTTGAGTAAATGAAATTAAGGTGTTTTATCAAGGATTTCAAGAAATGAATTTTGAGAAATAAAACTAGTATTTATTAGACACTATGCACTAAAGATTAATATTTATTCATATTCTTATTTAATCTCCACAACAACCTTAAAAATGAGTTATATCATTGTAGTTTAGAGATGAGAAAACTGAAGACTGAGTCAGGCAAGGCAATCTATTCTAGCTGGTGTTAGAATTTGGACCATGTACATCTGGCTTGTATTTGCTATTTCACATAATATTATCTGGATGACAAAGGTAAACATAACATGTATCAATCAGTTAGGGTCTAACCAGGAAAAGATAAATAATTCTTCTTATTACAAATAGAAGGAATGTAACAATCTGGACAAGTTACACAATTCACAGAAGAGATGAGAAACAGGATGTGGCCAGGCAACCTGGAGATTAACCACAGCAGGAGAAACCTCCCACCTCTGAACTGAAGCATTAAGGGAAGGGGCCAGGTCAACCACTAGGAAGCTAGAGCCATTGTAGAACTATTCAGCAGAATGGGGCCAAGGAGGAGATGTCACACTGCTGGGGGTGGAAGCCAGGGACAAGTTCCTTGGCTTACCTCTTACTTCTGTATCCCTGAGTTTTTTCATGGATGCAAGAAAGACTGTGGTTTTTAATATGAGCATCAGGAATTACTGTCAATTTAGAGAATTCCCATTGATGAAGATTTTCAGGTAATGCAGTTTAGAAAAGCCTCAAGTCCAGTTATTAAATCTGGATTGGGAGAGTTTGGTTACAAGGTGAGATAAAACAGTTCAATTTCCTAATCACTTAGTTTTTCACCATTTTAATACTGTTTAACCTTAGAGATTGGAAAGAACCATGAGTCTCCATTGACTAGCACTGTTCTTTTATAGGAAAACAGACTACTTGAGAAAATTCTAGCATATGAGAAACAAAAACATGTCCAGGTTTTTTGGACTCTGGAGAATTCCTCATTTGGGATGTGCAGGCATAAAGCATGAAGGGAAGCTTATTTTCTACATGCCACAATTGATGTTAACAAGGGAGCTGGGTGTTCAAAAGTGATTCAGGAGGAATCACACTGGGTTTTCTGATGAAGTTCTTTACCTCAGAAGACAACATGGATTTAACAGCTTCTTCTGGGGAGCTGCTTCCGCAGGCAGCATTCATGTCTGACCTTAGGCAAGCAGGCAGAGCTGCAGTCAGGAGGCAGACTCAGTGCTGCCCATATGCTGTCAGGCTCCGGCTACATTTTCTGTTCATAAAAGTGATGGACAGACCCACTGGACACTGCTCTTAAAGGAGAATCAGTCTTCAATGTTTTGCACCTTGTAAATGAGTGAAGAGACTCCCTCAGGCATCAGATTCTGGGTATAGAAGTGGCCATTGCTATTAATGCTTCCAAAAACGGCACTCATTCACTCATCAAAGATTTGTTGCATCTCCTATATGCCAGAAATGTGGCTTTACATGAAGGACACACACATGAAAAGGCCACGGGCTGCTTTCTAGAAACTCAAAGGAGCTCTTAAAGTAGGTTGGATGGTATGATGGGTAAATTGTCAGAAACTTAGGTTGTAGCACTGGCTCTCCTGAAAACTGGCTGTGTAATCTCGAACAAGTCACTTCTCCTATCTGGGCCTCAGTTTTCGTGTACCTCAAACAGGAATAACTGGATTCTTATGAATCCCTCATGGAATTATTTTGAAGACATAAAGAGACAATGCTTGGTAAGAATCATAAAGTTATAAAATGCCAAAAAGGAACACAGTACACAGTCTTAATCACTTGAATAGCATCAAAATCTTATATATTCATTCTCTAGAAACTTTATCCTCTGAAATTCTCAAAGCCAAACACTATATCCTGATTAATTCTGTGTGAGAAAAGTGATCATTATTAAGTGATAAGGAAGAAAAATAAGTAGTAATTATTAAGCTGCGGGAAAAAATGATTATATGCTGAGCCTTGCACATGATGATTTATTAATGCGTTATTATAGGACTCTCTTGGGACATGGGACGTATCCCTATTTTACAGAAGAGAAAGTAGGTCCAGTGAGGCTACTTTTAAGACTGTCAAAGTCACATGGCTTGAAAATGACTGAATTGGGATTTGAAAACAGATCTGACCCATATGTTGACTTTCATTACACTTCATACCAACTGAACCCTGAGGGCAATGTTGGTGCAGAGTTGGACCTGCCTTAGGTAAGAGGGTGGGAGCCTTTCAACAAACATGTTCTATGGAATTCTGTGTGATAGGCCCTAGACATATGCATTGGAGTGTTGGTGATTGGGTGAACAAGAAAAAGAAAATAGTATAAAATAAGTAATAAAAATAAGCTAAGACACTGGCAATAGATCTGGATGGAAGAGTTTGGTTACAAGGTGAGATGAAACTTAGTTCAATGTCTTAATCACTTATTTTTTCACCATTTTAATACCATAAAACTTGAGGGATTGGAAAGACCATGAGATGTTATTGACTAGTCTGTGGTTCAAGGAAAACAAATTAGATGGAGATGAAACCAGGAATAAAATTAACATTCAAGGAAAGACTAAAAAGGACACACATGTGAAATGCCATAGGGAATTTATCTCCTACTTCTCAGCTTGTCATTTCATATCTGCCAATACTTTTTTTTTGAGTTCTGAATTGTGTAGCCAATGTGGAAAATAAATATGTATTTCACTTATTCTATGCTTAGAGTCAGATAAAATAGTCAAGATGCAATAAAACCATAGTTTCTAGAACATTTTTTATTCCCAAGACAATCTCAACATGAAACAAATCGCTTAAGGGACTAAAAAACTATATTCATGCTGATGAGATCAGATGCTTTCTATCTGAAATTTCAAACTTCAGGATGCTTTGTTCCCACTTTTGTTGGTATAGATGTTTTCTGAAACCTGACTAAAAAGTCAGTCAACATTTATAGCTGGGATATTTCTCCCTGTAAAAAACAAAGTCAAAAGGTTTCTTGTTCATATACATCAAGGACCTTGTCTTTCTCCCTTGTTCTCTTTCCCTCTCTTCTTTAGTGATAGACATGGTGGAGCTTGGTTTCACAATAAAATTGCTTCTCAACACCCTTCCTCCTTTCCAGAAGCCCTGTCTCACTGACTTAAATGGTGCTCTCAGTGCACCTGCAGATACTGGCAGTCAGCAGCAACTTCAGCCATTTCCTCTCAGCTGCATATGCTCATCTGAGAGTTCCAAAGCCCTTCCGTGGCTGTGTCATTTGAAGGCTGATGAACTTTGTGTAGAAAGCTTTATACTAGTCTATGTTCCTTGGAGGCTTGAATTTTCAGCAACTATTATAGCAAGGGCAGTTGTTTCTTCTAAAAACCTTACAATACTTGGTTTTGTAATTCTTGATTTGAAGAGAAACATTTGGCTCATGATTCTTAAGCTTTTCTACTGGTGCTCATCTCTACAGCAGGGATGGATTTACAGGTTCATTGAGTCAAAATTTAGCCTTACACAGCAGAATTCTCTGTTACAACCTTACCAACATAGGAGATTCCAGAAGGACAAGGATAGCCCTAAGAAAACCAAGGAGGACTTAAAGTTCATTTGAATTCTCCTAGTTGGTCATAACATGGAAGCACATTTTTAACCTGATTCTTAATGTGTCTTTCTTTCTTCTCCTGCTTCTGCTCAGTCACAACACCTTGTGGACTCATCTCTGCTTCTTGAGTTTCTAGAGCTCGCTCTTCTGCCAGAAATCCTCATCCCTCCCTTTCTCCTGGCTGACTTCCACTTTTCCTTCAGTCCTTAGCTTAAATGTTACTTATATATCCTCAGAGACCCCATCACAAATCCCCTAAACTAATTTGCTCTTCAGCAGCTATTTATCTGTTCATTGTAATAAAGAGAAAACTGAGGTTTAGAAATGGGCACGGCTTATTTACAAGGCAGGTCTGAAATTAGAATCCACATTCACAGAATTCTGCAGCCCATACCTTCTCTGTACAGCTCTGACCCACTAAAAGGATAGGGGGTCTGAAATAAGAGCACAGAGCAGATGGCCAGCTGGCTATTGACTCCTGTGTCACTGAGTTATTGAATAAGGTCTCCCTAGAATCTTCTGATTAACTTTAGATGGATTCTAAGTCCGAGGTGGGGCTGAGGCTGCAGGGTCTTGTCCCAAAGTTTCAGACATAGGGATCAAAGGACTTTGGGCAGGGAGATTGATATAGTCCTCCAATGACAGAACTTTCACAGCTCTCTCGGGACAGTTGGCCATGGATCTAGTCAGCAACCATATCCACTGGTTAGTGATAACTACACATGTAAGCCATGGAAGAGCACAGAGCACAGACTTCTCTTCAGGACCCTTCTCTTGGCAGCTACCACACAGAGCCCCTGTTGAGAGAGAACTGAAATATTCCTTGTGTTTATATTTTATAGAACTGTGCTCAAAGCCCTTTTCCATGGTAACTTCATTTGACCCTCACAACGGCTCTCTGATTTCAGCAGACCATCTTTCAAACAGAGTCACTTGGAGGTTAAGTGATTGACTCAGTGTCACATAGCCAGCAAATGACTGCTCTGGGACTGAAGCTCCAGGCTCCTGGTTAATGCTTCAGTGCATTCTTCTCTGCATCACACAATCTTATAAGCAGAATGGCAGCAGCCTTCTTCCTTCGTCTGCCTGCTTGATCAGAAGAGTATACTATCTCAGCAGCAGGGAGAATAAACGAATCTTCTCTGCTTACATTACCCTCACAGAGACCACCACAACAGAATGAGTCCCACCCTGCTTTGGCTCAACTCTGGAGTCAGACTGCCTGACTTCACATTTCAGCCTTTCTTCTTCTGGCTCTGTGATTTGGGACATATTTCTTAACTTCTCTGTGTCTCAGTTTCATAGCAGTGAGATAAAGATAATAGTAATAATAATGATAATGCCTACTACATAGGCCCATAGGAAAATTGAGTTAATTACACAATTTATAAAGGATAGTGCCTAACACAGATGAAGTAGTCAAATACTGGTTAATACTAGTTGTACGGTTTCAGTAGATCCCTCATTTGGGGACCTGTATTATTTTAAACAAAACCCATTTCCTGAGCTTGTCCTACACAGTCTTAATTGTCAGTTATTTTCCCTTTGGACCTTGGATTTTATGATGTCTCTGTGTATAGTATACTGTGACATAAAGAGCGTTTCTTGGAATCTTCAGGTTTCTACTGTAGTGTAGAAGGACTTAAAAACAGCATACTACAGGGACACAGCCACATCAATGTTTATAGCAGCACAATTCACAATAGCTAAACTGTGGAACCAACCTAGATGCCCTTCAACAGATGAATGGATAAAAAAAGTGACATATATACACAATGGAATATTACTCAACAATAAAAGAAAATAAAATCATGGCATTTGCAGGTAAATGGATGTATTGGTGGAGAAGATAATGCTAAGTGAAGTTAGCCAGTCCCCAAAAAAACAAATGCCAAATGTTTTCTTTGATATAAGAAGGCTGATTCATAGTGGGATAGGGAGGAGGTGCAGGGGAGGAATAGACAAACTCTAGATAGAGCAGAAGGGTTGGAGGGGAAGGGAGGGGGTGGGGTAATTAATGATGGTGGAATGTGATGATCATTATTATTCAAAGTACAGGTATGAAGGCAGGAGTGAATACACTATGTATACAACCAGAGATATGAAAAATTGTGCTCTATATATGTAAAAAAAAATTTAAATTAAAATAAAAACCTTTAAAAAAAGAAGGTTAATAAATGACAAAGCTGTCTTTCTGTTGGATGTTCTCCCTAACTCTCAGTTTCTACTTTGAGTTCATTTGCTGAGTAGACACAATTGGCATGCTACAATTTCAGGCATTACCAATCTTCATACTGTTCAAGAGATCAGCCCAGCCTCCCTTTAATAATCAAACCTACTATTGTGTCAGCTCTCTACCTTCATGAGAATTGGCTCCTAAGTAGGTTCATTTTGTAGGAACAATATTTCTTAAATGATTAGCCAAAAAATCTCAGGCCTAAGGGTCAGCAAAGGAAAAAGTAGGGCTCTTCTACATGGTTCTGTTTTCTTTTCCACACTGGTCCCTGCTTTTTCCTTCAAGTGAGCAGCAAAAATCACAGAGTCTTAATCTCAGCAGGGGCATACCTTTAATTGCCCTGACTAGCCAGGAGTCTAAGACAGTGAAGTGGAGTGATTGCTGGCTGCAGATGGATTGTCTCAGCTACAGATTCTCACCTGCAGAGATCCAGGGCATTAATTGAAAGCATTTAAAGGTGATGGTTGGAAGAACCAGAATTTCCTCTTTGCTGTGTTTTAAAGTTTTATTCTGCTATTAAGAGACCTTGGAACTGCTCACTGTGAATATAAACTTCATCTTCAAATCCTCAAGCCATATCCCCACTCCCTAAAGTATAGCCTCCTTGATTCTACATTTTGAAGTCATAAACCAGCAGTGTGCTTCAAGCAGTTAGATGGATCTGGCTTAGTAATTTGTGGCCTTCCTCAAGTCATCTAAGTTTTCTGAACTCCAGGTTGTGCATCTGTGAATTTTCTGTTTCACAGGATTTTCAAAAAATAAAAACATAGAAGATCATGTAGCATGAAGATAGGTGAATGTTTTCTAATATCCAAATTGTAGAGAGGAGTGGACAGTTTGAAGTGGTCCTCAAGAAAATCACTGTTTCCCAGTATAATTATTAAATACATTGGCTTCTATATTTAAAGAAAATTGAGGCTCTGGCAATTATTCAAAGCCAATTAAATAGTAAAGAACTCATTCTTAAATCATATACTTTGAGAGGAAGCATAGTTGTAATAGATATTTATGGATCTTGTTGGTCACTCCATCCCAGTATCCAGTGCTTGATGTTATGGTTTGAATATTAGTTGCCCCCATCAAAAGCTCATGTGTGAAACACTGCAAGAAGGTTTAGAGGTGAAATGATTGGGTTAACCCAATCACTGAATTAATACCCTGACAGGGATTACCTGGGTGGTAATGTAGGCAGGTAGGGTGTGGCTGGAGGAGGTGGTTTTCTGGGGGCATGCTTTGGGGTATACATATTTGTTTTATATATAAGCTTTTTCTTCTAAAATTGTTCTTATCAGGCTTTTTAGTCATAGCAGTGAAAAAAACTGATTAAAACACTTGGTATATAGTAGATGCTTTATAAAAAAATTGTTGAGGGGCTGGGATTGTGGCTCAGGGGTAGAGTACTCACCTAGAATGTCTGAGGCCCTGGGTTTGATCCGTAATACCACATAAAAATAAATGAAATAAAGGTATTGTGACCAACTACAACTAAAAAATAAATATTTAAAAAAATGTTGAATAAATTAATGAGTGAAAAATGCCTATAATGATCCAAGGCATCTGTTGGAAGCATTTAAATGTGACAGATTGGCCAGCCTATAGTTTGATCCATGTATTCAATTTGGGTTCTATCACTTACAGATCCACAGACTGAGAATCCTGTTTACAACCTCTAGAAGACAATTGACCTGAAAATAGAGCATCACATGCAAACATGTTCACCATGATTTTGCAAGTTATAATATTTGCTTCTGCTCTATGGAGAGATTGGATTTGTCCAAAGTAACAAAGGAAGTAGAAGAGCAGAAATCTAAATCTAAGCACATCTTGCTCCAAAGCCATTGTTTATTTCACCACATCAGATTAGTTAAATTTTAGACAAATATTTATGAAAGATTTGAACTGAAGTAATGCCAACTTCTCTATTCTCCATTGAAATGATAATCTGGATTCCATGATCAGTTCAAATAGTAAAAGAATGTCCTAAGAAGATGAGCACTTTATGAAGAGGAAGATTCACTTAGAATTATGAGGAGGTGAGGAGGCAGGTTGTTGGTTAAAATAAGGGGTGAAAATGGACCTTTAAAGACACAGTCATTATCTTTGCACCCATACACAGTGCACAGGCAAATTACTATAGTCCCTGTGTGGCCTAGAGTTTGTTCATCAAGAAGCAGAGTTTTTCTAGGGTAAAAGGGACTGTTTGGAACTGATGGTAACAACTTTGAGAAAGGTTTAAAGATGATTGGGGTGTTTTTCTTAGAGGAAGTCTGGTAAGGAGGAGGAAATAGGTTAACCATGGTTAGAAGACTACTTAGTGACCATATGCTGCAATAGAGAGAAGGGGCACAGTGAAAGATGTTACTAACATATAGAAAGGAGAAGAGAGTTGAAAATGGCTTTAAGATTGCATATTTGGAAATCTATGAACCTAGTGTTGTTGGACAACCACAATATGTTCTTGTTCAGCATAACCAGTTGGGTAAATAATGTAGCTCAATCACAAGCTTTATTAAAACAGAAACTATATTAAATGTTATTTACATGAATAAATACTGCCAAACCCAACTTTTTTGTCTTGACATAAGAGTCTAGGTTCTGAATCCAGACTGTTCAAATCATGATTATACAACTTACTGTATTTACAACTGGGTCTCACTTTCTTCATCCATGAAATACAGATCACAATCACACTACCTCATAGACTAAGTGTGAAAATTAAATAACTTTAGTAAATGAAAAGCCTTTAAATTAGGCCAGGGCATATTGTAAACTCTAAAGAAATATTATCTAATATTAGAAACTACCTTTTTCTTCATCCTCTAATTTGATATCACTGTTCATAACTCTTGGGAATCTTTCTGAGATAACTTTCTCTCCCATGTATAACCACATTTTTTCTTGCCCTCTTATTTCTTCCCTAATTTCTTTCATTCTTGCTCATAACCCCAGGAAAACCTGTCTCTGTTTTCTTTAGCATCAGCAATAGACAAAAAAACATTGTCACTGTATTATTTTCTTTGTTCGATTTTGTCTAGTTATTGTTATTTGGTTGTTTGTAACATTTTTTTCCATTGCAAACGTATGACATCTAAGCTGTACTTGAAGTGAATGCACTGTTGTGGGCTAGCCTGTGAGCTTAATTGCTATTGTAACATGGTTTCTATGAGAATGTATTATTTATCCTAAACAACTGACTCAAACAGGAACTTATTTTGCATGGAGTCCCATACTTTCTGTAGCCATACATTAACTTATTTAGTACTCCAAACTTACTTATGTAATAATTATTATTTCTATATCACAAATAAAACAATTATTGTTTAGAAATTTAAATAACTTACCTAATCCTTGTGACTAACACTATGGGGGAAGGAACTAGAGACTATTTCTGTTCATTCCAGTTCAAGAGGATTTCCACAACACTACCCCTCTTGCCACACACACTCCTTGTATTCATTCGAGGCATAAATGCATATTTATAAATGAGAAGTTAGCTGGCTATTAAATGATGAAGATAACAATTGTAGAAGTTACAAATTTTTCAAGGATAAGAATATACCAGATATCACCTTAAGTGTATAATCTTAGTGAAACATAGTAATATGATGAGAGATTGGTCTTATCCTTATTTACAAATGTAGAAATGGAAAATCCTAAAACAGAAATCAAAGGTCACACTACAGGCAAGTAGCAGGCTTTGAACTTAAATTCAAATTTGTTTGACCCAAAATTCTTTGCTCTTCCTATTTCCACATACTACTTCCTTACCGACTAGATGAGATGTGCACCTCCCATCCCTGGGTGCCACATTAAGTCATTGATATACTACATTGAAAGAGGCTCCTGTCACTCTTGATGAGCAAAGCAACCCCCACTCAGAAAAGTCAGAACTAAAACAGAGAAAATGTGTCTCCTGAGTTTATAGCTGATTCACAAACCCTTGTGAACAGATGACATTGTCCCCAGTCTGGGAGAAAAGAACAGGAAGTCAGCTATGGAACCCTGGGTTGGCTCTTGCCATCTGGTTGGGGACAGAGGAATAAATGATTGGATGACAGAGGGTACTTTTCCAGAGAGTATTATAATGAACCCTCAGGGAGAAAAATTGTTACAAGTGAGCTTTTGCAACTCATTAATTGCCTTGAAACTTAATGATATTCTGCAGACCTGAAATTCCCTTTTCATTCCCTGAAGAATTTGGTTCCTATGAATGTTAGATTAATATTGTTTTGTATGCAGTGTTTGTACACTCTGAGGCAGTAGACGTTTTTAATGGTTAGACTGAAATGATGTCTTAGCAGTGTGAAAGATCCGTGTCAGATTTTAATGAAGCTGTGTAAAATTGTTGTCATAAGGAAGGATTTATAAGTATTTTTTAATTTCCAGGTAATAAGAGATCTTTGCTCCAGTCTGGTCACTAGAGAAATATGACTTTTGTTTATGACTTTTCTTTTTTTTATAATAATACCTTTGCCTGGCTTATAAGGAGCCACCAACTTAGTTAACAGCTCTCAAAATCACTTATATTTAGAAGGAGAATTCTACCCTGTGAAATTTTAAACCACTTCCATAAACAGATATAAGTGAAAATACTGCAGTGCCATGAAATGCACTCATCTTGGGGATGCTCTGATTAATTGACACAATTTATAAAGAAATTCTACCGGGTTTGTTGTCTCACATTCATAGCAACCTACATTAATGATTACCTTAACCAAAATTACCAATCCTTGCCTTCTTAAAATAGGTAGGAACCTATGTTTTTTCCTTGAATTGCCAAAGTATTAGCATAGCTTTTCAACAGACACATCTGATTATGTCACTTTACTGCTTGAAAAACCTCTCAATGAATTCCTGTCATTCTTGGGATAAAACTTGACTTTCACAGCCCTTCACCAGCTGTCCATTCTCACCTCTCCATCTCTATTTCCTGTCACATTCCTATCCCAATTTCTTTGTAAGGGGCCTTTCCTATTCCAGGCTTTTCCCAGACATTTCCACCCACCTTTCCCTGATCTCTGCCCACCCCCATTCTAATTTGCTCTAACCCTGCAAACCTCTTATTATCATCTGTCATAATAGTCTATGCTTCTTTAAACACAAATTGCATTATAATTAAATGATTATTTGCTAATTAATATATTATGATTATGGCAATCACCTCTTACTAGAATGTAAGAATAGAAGTCACTTCTATTGTTCATGCCTGTATTTGCAGCAGGGAGTACAGAATCAGGTTTATGTTGGTAAAAGCCAAATGTTCTATGAGTTAATATATCAAGAAACTTAGAAGGGTAACTGGCACAGAGTAAATCCTCTATATGTTTTGACTACTTTAATTGTTTTTATCATTTGTATTGCTTTTTCTTTTCCTTTATTAATAGATTTTATTTATCCTTTATTAATAGATGTTGATAAAATAGTTATGGGCCATGATATAGGGTTTTCTCGGTGGAAGTTCTGCTAGGTGATCTTTGGAAAGTCAGTTAACATTTCTATGCATTAGGTTTCTTATCTTTACAGGCATTCCTTAAGAAATTTTATTTTTAAAATATGGATCGCCTTTAAAGCCAAAGGGAAAGGAAAAGAAATAACTGGCTAATTATGAAGTTGATGTTTTTCTTTAGTTTTTCAGGCTTTCTCTCTGAAGTACTCTCCACATCTAGGGCAACCCTTCATTTCCTAGACATAAGCAGCCACCCCATCAGTCATGTTTGCCATTATGAAGACTTTCATGTATGTCCTTTGTTAGGCTCTGTAAGTAGTTCTCATCTCACCTTTGTGGGTTCTGGATCAATGGAGAAGCAAGTCAGCAGGAGGGGAACTATAATGTCACTCTTGTATTGACAAGGACCAGTATGGAGTCTGTATCTCCATATGAGATGCAACTAGACCTGCCATTCTACCCTCTAACTAGAGAGGGGAACAACACAGTTTGTTATGGTTTGGATATGAGATGTCCCTCAGAAGCTCACGTGTGAGATAATGCAAGGTTTGGAGGAGAAATCATTAGTTTAAGGTTATAGCCTTAAACTAATCAGTGAATTAGTTCCTTATGGGATTAACTGATAACTGGAGGCAGCTGGGATGTGGCTAGAGGAAGCTGTTGTGGGGGTGTGTGGCTATGGGGTATATATTTTGTATCTGGATTGTGGACTCTCTCTCTCTGAGCTTCTGATCGCCATATGAGCTACTTCCCTCTGCCAAGCTCTTTGGCCATGATGTTCTGCCTCACCTCAAGCCCTGAGGAATAGCATTGCTGTCTATGGATTGAGACCTCTGAAACTGTGAGCCCCCAAATAGCTTCCTCTTCTACAATTGTGCTGGTCAGGTCTTTTAGTTACAGTAATGAAAAAAACTGACTAATATACCAGTCAACAGACAGTATGAGTTTTCAAAGGAGATACACATGCCAAGGAATTCACCTGCCAGTTTTAGAAGAGAAAGAGGCCAAATTTCCTGTGCACAAAACATTTGGCAATTAACAATTGGGAATTAACAATTAGGAAAGGTGGACCAATGTACCCAATCTTCCTTTGTGGAAAGGTATAAGAAGTGGGACAATGGACTTAGACTGTTTGGTTACAAATAAGGGGTAAAATATAAGTCATTTTAATGTCAATTTTCTAGTGAATGTCAATAGGGTACAGGCAGTTTCTGGCAATAAAGGGAAACTGTCTCTGGAAGTTGTTATTATGAAAACCAGAAATTGTATGAAAACATTTCATTGTTGCATTCATCTCCTCCTCTTCCTCCTCCTCCTCCTCCTCTTCCCTTTATTTTGTAAATCAGAACAAATAAGTCATAGCCCAGGAGTCACCAGGATTTTTGAGCTATAACAAGCAATGATTTCTCTGGGACATTTGGATTTTGAACCTGAATTCCATTTGCAGAGTTCAGGCTTTGTTTTATTATTATTTTTTTAAAGACATCTTGGAATCTCTGGTGGGAAAAAAAATTTATCATGGAGAGCTTTCCTGTAGCCTCTAAGAAAGAAACCCTTCTTTTAAGAGCCATTGCTGCACTTTTATTTTCTCTTTCCTAATTTCTTTTTATCCTAGGTTTTTGTCTCAATAGTCTTATTTTCATAATGAGTTTCATTAAAGCAATGACATCCAGGTGGTGTTTCTGAGGCAGATTCCCTTAATATTGAAGTCTTTTGAGACTCTGTATATGTATTGGTGTATCTATATATTTGTGTATACATATATTCATTTATAGATACTCAGGTATATATACATAAAAAAGAGGGCCATATATCTCTGTCTGTTAAATCAGGGAGATTTTAGCCAATAGGCATGCTATAACTTCAGCCTCCTGAATAGCAAAGAGGAGAAGGGAAGACAATGGTGGCAGGGTCTAAGGCAGCTGTCTGAATCAGTTCCAAAGAGGAAGGTCAACTTCTCTACTGGAAGAATACAAAAGGGCACAAATAATTTGACATTGTTGTCTACAGAGCTCTAATCAAAGGGGTGGGGGTGGTTACCCAAGGAGTCTGTCACAAATACTTAAATTTAGGTAGTTTATTAATTAATCCACCTACCCAGTAGGCCTGTCTACTGTCAGATAGTTCTGATCCTGAGAATCTCAAATGAAACTGGTCCCTGGGGGATCAATGAATCTGGATAGGGAAGGCCATCTAGCAGGCCTCTCCCAGGGCCAGGATACCAATTTCTTGGTGCTTTAGAGTCTCCAAGGAGGTACTGCCTTGGTGCCCAGTTAGAGCCAGCCCTGCCCATCTGGCTTTAACTTAGGTACCAATGCCACAAGCCTCCCAGGATAAAGGCTTCAGTAAACACCAGTCTCTCTCACTCCCTCAGTGCTGTATCAAGGAGGGAAGTAGCTTTCCACACTCAGAAGGCTGGTTGTGTGCTCTCATCCTACTGCCAATGGCTTTTCCACCTGTGCCACCACCCCACCTGCCCTCGGCCCCCAGGCCCAGTTGCTAGAGGGAGGCGTGGGGAGGTTAGCTGGGAGACTTTAAATTTACCCATATGTATGTTGCATCCAATTGTTTTTAATATATATATATATCAAAAGTCAATTATCTATTTTTGTATTGTTTGCATTTTATATTCATGGAAAACAATGTTTATCAATTGTTCTTTTCTGATATATTTTATTTTTAAGCGGTGCTGTTTACAGTTTTAAACAAAACAAAGATGACACAAAAATCGCTGCTGCTTGTGCAGAGGGCTGGCATCTCAACTGCCTATGGCCCTCCCTCTCTCCTTTTTCCCCACCCTTGCTGTATCGCACTGTTCGTTCCCTCCCCTCATGATAGGAACAATGAAAGATGTCCAGGTATCTAAGAAAAATGCCAGGTGAATCGGGTGTGTGGAACCTGGTAGACAGTGTGTTGTTTTCTGGCTCTGTGTTTTTCTTTTTGACCCTTTCTCCCCCATATGTAGACCTGAGAGTACTCATGTCTCTTGTTTTTACTTTTTTTTTCCCTCCTTATGTTTTGTGCTTCTGTTTTGAAACCAGAGTGCCCATGTTGTGCTATTTGTCATATCGAGTTTCTCCAAAGGAGCATTTTGGGAACATTCTCCATCCAGTATGGAAGGCAAGGGATTTAAACCACACCTTCTTTCCTCAAGAAACTGGGGGAGACAAATGGCAATGATGTGGACACCATCAGGAATTAATCATCTCGTTGAGGAAACCCTTGCATGGGACTTTCTAGAAGCTCAGTAGATTGTGACATTTGCCCAAAAGAGACTTTGGGGAACTTCTTTACCCTTCTTGCTGCCTTGGGGGAATCTCTCCTCCTATCATTCCCCTCCCCCACCCTGCTCCAACTCACATGTGGACGGTACTTTGAGGACCAGTGACTGTCAGGGTGATGGCTTGCTGGCCTGATCCCCGACTTTTCCATCCTAGAGTCACTAAAGTAGAAAATCCACATGGCATGTATATGTGTGAGGGTTGGGTCTATTAATAGGCGGGTCTTTAATTATTATTCTTGTTACTATTGGTGCTTACTTTCCCTGCTGTATACGGGGGTGGGTGGGGGGTCAGAATACAGGAATGTATATTTAGGTCATGTTAAATAAAATGACTGGGGGAAGGAGGGAAGAAATTAGGAACTGCAGTATGTCCTCACTCCAGGTATAAGAGTTCTTTCTCTCCCAGTATATAATGGGAAGTGTGTGCCTGAATGGCTCCTTCCCCATCTCTGAGGCATCACAGAATAACCTGAGCTGTGACCACTCCTAGCTCTCCTTGACATCTGGATATCTTGAAGCATTGCCTGTATGTTACGACATATATTTCTTTTGCTGAATGCTAATAAAATTCTGGGTTCAGGAGGGACCCCCAGTCACTAAAATGCAATCTTGTGGTTTGTTCCACAGTAGCACGCCTGTGATCTGTGGTCGGTGGGTTTGCCTTTGAAGGGAAATTGAGAAACCAAGAAGGGTGTGGGCACCCAGGAGTGGAAAACAAGCCAGAGGAGAGGAAACAAGTTCTTCATTCAAGCCATACCCTGCATCCCAGACAGATTTTATGGCAGCAAACTCTCCATCACACCTAGAGACCTGCCCCTGAAGTTCCTGTGCATTGTCAAGGGCTAGTTAGCACATCTCAAGTTGGCCTGTTTCTGCTGCCTCCTTACCAGCTAAGAGATGGCCACCTCCTGCTAGTTGGTCAATGAAAATGATGTGTCAAATGGAAGGATGGATAGTCAAGCCAAGCTACCAGAAAGGCATCCTTCACCTGGGCCTATGGGCAGAGATGCTAGCCAGGTACCTGCCTACATTTGGGCTATGGGACTACAAAGAGGGATATAGCTTCTGTCTCTTAGTGTATGACGTTATCTAATGGCCCACCAGAGGTATAGCACAGCAACAACTGTTACCTTGGGATCATATTCTGATTTCACAGCCTGTCCTAATCTAAACAGGAATCACTTGCCACACCCTATTACCCACAGAAACACCTACCTGGGCCACTGACCAGAAGAAAGTGATTGTGTTCATAGTTTTAGGTTCTCTGATCTAAACTCTTATCCTCGACTCCTGGAAGGCAAGGCTATGAGGCACATACTGTGTGGGCTTCCCTCAGTTTTCAACTGCAATTTCCCAACTGGCCAGAAGGCATTAAATAGCAGCTGCCTGATTGCCCTGTGAGCAATGCTGCAACAGACAATGGGTGAGGATCTTTGGGTCCACATAGACCAGCAAAGAATCTTGGTGGCCACCAGGACCTCACAAATCAAGCAAAGCAAAATAAAAAGAAGTTAGAAAAAGAGAAACTAATGGAAAGAGAGTTGATATTTCACAAAAAAAAAAAAAAAAAAAAAAAAAAAAAAA
>NW_026000174.1:4437183-4556029 GCF_001458135.2 Marmota marmota marmota
CAGTTATTTTGCCCAGCCAGCCGGGCTGTGGCACAGTCTATTCTCAGAGTAGTGACTGACTCAGATTAATTTTCAGCAGCCAATATTAAACCCAGGTGAGAAGTGTACACCAGTCATAAAAAGTTGGAAAACTTGACAGATGTACTGCAAAAGAATTTCCAATTCTTTTGTGCAAGCCATTTTTTTTTAAATTTTATCTCTTTTTCTATGCTAAGAACTTGTACATGGGCAATGACCGAGATAAAAGTCATTTCTGTTTGACAGAAACAGGAATTGTCAGTAGTGTTTATATACAACAGGTCCCCAGAGCAGAAGGCTATACAGCTAGTCTCTTCCCAGACTGTCATCTTCCTCCTCCAGCTATAGGATTGTAAAGTCTTCCAGGTCATTGCTACCTCATGATCAACAATAGTAGCATCCCAGGTATATCCCTCAAGACAGGAAGGAGGTTGGGAGTACTGCCTGATGAGATGCTTGACTTTATAATCTGTGAGGCAATCACTATGGGCATGCGTGGCTGAATTTCTGAAGCATAAAGTCCAGGATAATCGTGGCAAGTCATGTTTATTAAGGCTTGCTGGGAAAAGTTAAAAATTTATTTATTTTTTCTTGTAATTAATTTCAAACATAAAAGTAATATTTTTTTTTAAAAAAAGTAACTATATTAAGAGAAAACTATGTTCATAGGAATTCTTAAGATAAAATGTAAATATCACTTTGGACTAGATACCAAAGGCTTTCTAGAAGCACACCAGTCATGCTTCTGTGATGTTAGGGCTATAAGTGATGTGGGTTTTGGATTCAAATTTTGGATTCAATCTATTCAGTAATTGTATGACATTAGCTCTTAGAATCTGTTTCCTCACTTGTAAATAGGTTAACAGCATTGTCTGATTGTCTGGGTAGCTATCTTATAATTAGTAATAAGGTATATAAAGTGTACAGTACATGTTCAATCAGTAGCAGTTTGTATCATTGAATTTTTATATTATAAGAGACAATGGACACAGAATTGTGAATTGTGGTGAGCCTGTTGTGCATTTTGCCACCACTTGTGGGTTCCATAGCTTCTGGTAGACACATTAGCATCCATCATAAGAACCTTGTTCTTTCATCTCCCCCAGTTCTAGGAAAAGGGTGCATATAATACATATAATACATCTCTAAGGTTTTTATTTTGAATCATGCACCAAAACCTTGAATATCAAGAGTGTTTTCCTGGGCTGGGGATGTGGCTCAAGCGGTAGTGCGCTTGCCTGGCATGCATGCGGCTTGGGTTCGATCCTCAGCACCACATACAAACAAAGATGTTGTGTCCACCGAAAACTAAAAAATAAATATTAAAATTCTCTCTCTCTCTCTCTCTCTCTCTCTCTCTCTCTCTCTCTCTCAAAAAAAGAGTGTTTTCCTAATTGAAACATGAAAAATGCTTTGAATGCAAAACTCATGTTTTAAAAACCACACTGGAAGGAGAGAGAATGTGCATACCTGTTCTCTAAGAATTTACAGGACTCTTGAGAAAATGGACATCCTATTAGTGAGAAAGACAGTGAATGGCAAAGAAGCACAAGGAAGTGTACAATGGTGTCAATTAGATCAGGAGAACAGTCAGAATTGAGCTGGCCCTGCTATTTCCCTTTCTGTCTCACTCAAGGTGAATTCTTACCTCCTTTAGATACTCTGCAGGGCCTCTAAGGTCTGATTCTTACCTGTCCATCTTAACATCATTCCTATTCACCCTACTCTCCAGTGTAGGGTGCTTTTTATAGTTCTTATGACAGTCTCTGTTTTGTTGAGCCTTAGTGTCCTTGAATGTGCTGGTTTCTCTGTGAAGGATACTTTTTCTCTTACCTTTCTTTGTGAGGTTAATGCTACCTTTGCTTCAAGTCCTGACAGAAGCTTTATCTCTTTGTAGAAACCTTCACCAATACTTCCAAAATGTGAATTGAGGTGCTCATCATCATTCACAAGGGTCTGTTTACTTCACTTATTGAGATGTTTATTAGCCATATCATAAATGCCTCTTTTTTCTGCTAGAAAAAAAAAACTGCATGGTAGTTGCTATAGCAAATCCCTGTTTTACTGTTTTACAAATTACTGTTTTACTACAGTAAGGTTTGTTTCTCTCCCTTTACAGTGTTGGTCTGTATAGTGGCTGGAAGGGGAGGCGAAAGGAAGGTATGACCCACATAAATATTAAAAAAGGTCTCAGATCCTTCCTTTTAAATATCTCCAGGCATTTCCAGATCATAAGAGTTCACTGGATCTGTCCAGGAGATGAGGAAAGAGAGAGATCATAGAGGATATAAAGAAGCACTGGGGTGGGGGATGGGTAGGACTAAAGATAAGGTGCATCACTTCTGACATTCTGTTTCATCAAAAAATTGTCAGGGGTCTCTACCTGACTGCTAGGGATGTTGAGAAATGTAGTCAAATTATTCAGCAGGGAAAGAAATAGGGTTTGATGAATCTTTGCCACATTATTTGCAGGCATAGTGTTTATCCCTACAAATATAATACCTTACACCATAGATGTTAACACTTTGTCAAAATAAGTGAAAATCTCTACAAATAAATTAGCAAAAAGGAAATATATGATGAGTGGAATATGAGAAGTGATAGTAGTACATCCGCTCCTGGGAATACTTGTCATTTTCCTGCTGTGGTAACATAGTCCTCATGACTGGTGAATGTCTTCCTCAGGAGCTGGCATCTGGTACCCCTCCATTCCATCTTCAGCCACTCTCTCCTTTGTTTCAGCTTTTTTTTTTTTTGCCATTTTTCAACACCCCAAACATGCTCAGGCTCCCATCTCAGGGCCTGCAGTATTATTGCCTCTCTTTGAAATGCCTGTACCACCCCCACAAGCCACATTCTTGTCCTTTATCTTTAGATCTCACCTCACATACTGTATTCTTTGTGGACTTCTTTGGCCACCCTGACTACCTGATTATCTGTTCCTATCCCCTGTGCTATTTTTCCCCATCACATTTATCATAACCAGTTATACTATAAGCTTCCTCACTTGATCATATAACTGTGAGGTCTGGGAATTTTGACTATTTTTTTTTTCTATTGCCAACACCTAGAATAGTTCCTGGTGCATTATAGATGTTCAAGTATTTTCTAAATGAATGACTATCTTATTTCTTCACAATGCTTTATATCTTCTTTGTGAGAAAATGACACACTAACAATTGAACATAAAAATATTGTCAATAATATTTGACAACCAGAGGTAGAAGTGGGGAAATAGAGAAGATAGAAATTATTAGTAAATGGTAGTGGTTATTTAATTCACAAACTCAGCATAAAATGTTATTGCTTTAAGAAGACATGCCTAAAACCACTATGGAATATTGTGAAAAGCATTTCAGTATTTCTTTCCAGAATTCTGATTTTGATGGCATCCAATACTTAATGGATGCAGCTTGAAGGGATAAACTGAAGGATTGAGTAAACCTAACTTAAACCATTTTAATTTTGTCTTATCAGAAAGGTCATTCAGTGAAGGAGGCATTCTGATCACAGCCATTCTCTTTGCAGAAATAGTATCTGGAAAGCTGGTCTCTTTCTATTTTCTTAGTCAAGGGTATGCTTGAGATGCAGGGAACATTTGACAAAACCTATCTTTAAAATTCAGCTGCTTAAAGAAGAAACAAAAGCTACAGATAAACAATGGAATAGAAATAGCCAGAAGAATCCATTCAGCAACTTTTTTAGTAAAGTCGTCCCAGAATATTGGATTTGGATCATGGTACCATAGATATATAGATCTGGAAAGGACCTACAGGTAGGAAAATGGGGTCTAAAAACAACAACAACAAAAATATTTATTGAGAGTACCCTCTGTTGGACACTTCGCAAAGCACTTCATTCAAAATAGGCCCTCCATAATAAGAATGATTAATTTGTGTACTTTCATACAGCGGGTGTTTCTCAGAGGTGGTCCCTCACTGAGATCTCTGCTACCAGGAGGCCTTACTCTATCTGCTCTGCCTCCTTAGAGGTAAAGATTACTGCCCAAAGTTGCTCAAGTATTAAATAATATATTCAGAGTAATGATTCAAATATTTTGACTCCTAGTTCAGTGCTTTTCCCACCAGGGTAAATTTTTTGTGTGGTGACAATAAAGTCAATTTTCTGAAATAAAATCTATTTATTAAACACCTCTTCAATCTATATTCTGTATTCTACTTCTTCTCTCAATTTTTGTTTTATGGACTTTTTTGGTTAGTGGTGCTGAAGATTAAACTCAGAGTCTCACATCTGCTAGGCAAATGTTCTACCATTGAGCTACATCTCCATCCTTGTTTTAAAGACTTTGTCGAAGAATAGGACATGAGTTCATATTTTACCATTAGTGTATATCTAATGTTAATACTTGTCTTATATTCTTATTCCTCACATTTGTATCTCCATAATAGCATTACTCTACTTTCTCCTTTACAAAAGATGCACTAGCTTTCATCAGTGTGTGGAAACATCTTGATGGCCTAATGTTTCTATTTTACAGTGTTGATTGCTTACCTCCCAAGTGAGAATGGTGTCAGAATTTAGAAACACATTTATATTTTCCCAGTAAGAGGTCTCATAAATTGCAAATAAGTATATGAAGTATTTGGTATTAACAATAATAATAGCTAACACTTACAGAGAGCCTAATATGTATGAGTCACAAGTTGCCTTTTTAAAAACATATATTATTTATCCTCATGCAACCCTTTTAGGTAAACCTTATTATTCTGTTTTGCAGTTAAAGAAACTGAGGTTCAGGGAGGTTGAACAAGTAACCTGAGGTCAAATAAGGGCAGTGTTAGGAACTCAACCTAGGCAATCTTATTCCAGACTTCAAACTCATTGTCCCCAAGATGTTGCTTCTTAAGGCACTCGTAAGGACGTATTATGAGATTCTGGAAGCGTCTCCATCATGCTGCTTCTTTCTGCAGAAGTGTACTATAGTACTCCATGGCTGTACCTAAAGCATGCATGCCTTACCTTTTCTGAGAAAAGTGATAAGATAGAGACACTTGATTAGTTTGGGAAACATATGAAAGGACTTACTTCTTGGGGCCTAAATAAGGAGAATGGAGATCTGAACTTACCTCCTACTCAGCCATTTTCTGGCTAGGTGAACATGGGTTGTTTAACTGATTTCGGTATCGGGGTCCTCATGTGTAAATTGAGGAATAGTAAATAATCACTTATTGAGGCTCATCCCTATTATGGAAGACAATCTGCTTTACTCGTCTACTGATTAAAATGTTAATCTCATCCAAAGACATAGTTAAAGAAATACGCAGAATAGTGGTTGACCACATATCTGGGCATTCCATGGCCAAGTAACATCAATGCATAAAAACAATCATCACAATCCACATTGCCTCTAATTCCTCCAATAAAATAATATACATTTCTTTGGATCCAAAAGTCTTGTAGATTGAGGGCAAAGAAGTTTAAATGGGATGAATGGAGTATGGTAGCGATGTGTTAACCAAATTCCTGGTTATGCTTATGGGAAGCTTCACAAAATAAAATTTTAGACTAATAGGATGCTTATTTATTCTGTGATCTTCCTTTGCTTAGCTTTAAAAACAAATTGAATTGATCCCCTTTAACTCTTGTATTCATTCATTAAACTTTTCCTGATGATTGACTGTATGTCAAGTATATTGGTCCTGGGGATTTAAACTCTTCCCACTCTAGAAGAGTACAACATCTTGAGAGGAAGACAGACACTTAAAAATTAATAAGTGTTATTGTCAAAGCATTTATGAAATGTTATGCCACTAAAGAGAAAAGACACCCAGAAAGGGGAGTGGAGTGAGGTGATAAAATTACTTCAGACTCATAGAAATTTGTTCTCTGAGGTGGGTCATGAAGGATGAATAAGTGTTTTCTAGGTGAGAGAAAAGTCAATGGGGATTAGCATATGGGAAAGCACGACAGAGTTTTTTGAACACTTGAAGAATGTCAAATTATGACTGGTATATTGGAAAGGCAGTCACATAAGAGCTCTGTCCCTGAAGCCAGAGTACCTAGGTTCAAATTCTTGTTTGACCTTTTACTATGAAACTGTGTGCAAATTACTTGACTGTCTTTACTTCCATTCCTTCATCTTTAAAATAGGATTAAATAATAACATTCATAAAGCACTTAAAATAATGTCTGGTATATTGTAAAACTCCACAAATGTTATATGTTATCCTTATCAGTGCATTAGTTGTAATAACAAACATATTCAAAAACTCAGCACATAAAAAAAATAAGCCTTCATTTTTCGCTCATGTTACCTGTGGGCTCATGTTATCACTGCTGGTGTCCAGCTAAGGTCTTGCTTCCCTGCCTTTCCATTCCAGAACTCAAGCTAACCAGGAGTCTCCATCTGAAACATACCATTCTCATGGCAGAGTATAAAACTAAGATAACGGGCAGAAGCTCATGTCAGTTCTCCCAGCTTATGCTAAGAAATGGCATGTCATACCCACTCATACTCCATTAACCAAAAAAGTGTCATATAGCCAAACCCCAAATCAGTGGGGCTGGAATAGATAATCTCTTTTTTATATGTATTTTTAGTTGTAGATGAATGCAATACATTTATTTATTTTTATGTGGTCTTAAGGATCAAACCCAGTACATCACATGTGCTAGGCAAGCACTGTATGCTTGAGCTACAACCCCAGCCCCAGGAATATATAATCTCTTCATGGCAAGGCAACAAAGAAATCGTAATAATTGAAAACAAAAATATAGTCTTCCACAGTCATCAAATATCATTATCTTCCCTGGCCATGCCTGTATCCCAGTGGCTCCGGAGATTGAGGCAGAAGAATGGTGAATTTAAAGCCCGCCTCAGCAATGGTGAGGCACTCAACAACTCAGTGAGATCCTGTCTCTAAATGAAATACAAACTAGGGCTGAGGATGAGGCTCGGTGGTGGAGTGCCCCTGATTTCAATCCCTGGTACAAAATATATATATTGGAGAATAAAGTACAGTAGAAAACATGGTTGGAAAAAAATACAACACAGAATATCTAGAAGTCCATCCTGACTTTCTGGACATATTGGAAGCTTCTTTGGTCCACAGTGCCTCCCTCCCATCTACCTGCCTGGGTTTCTGCACTTCATTCTATGAACCATTTTCCTGAACCAAAGGCATAATTTTGAAAATCTGGGACCTTTGCCACATGTTAAAATATGTAGTAATTTTGATTTGGATTATAAATAGGAAAAAGTTCATGTTACCTCTGTAATTGATGTTCTGACTTCCTGTTTCAAAGCACTGCGAACATTTGTCAAAGTCTCCTATAAATTATAATTGTACTTGCTAACTTAGAATGAGTTGTCATTTTCATTTTATTCTATGACTTTGTAATTAAGCCATTTTAAAGAGATGGAATTTGCATTTGTAGTGGGTAAATAATTTCAGGCTTGGTTTTGCTTTCAGTAGGGAGATCTGAGGAGGAGTCTTAGAATTTGAAACTTCTTTTAAGGGAACTATATGGACTCATATTATTTACAGCTAATACTTAACACTAGATTATGATTATGTGTGGTTTTTACAGAATAAAAAAGATCATTTTAAAAAATTTAAAAAGTATTTTATAGGAATGAGGCTGCTATTTCTTTCACTCAGAAGGAAAGCATTTAAGAACTTAAATAGTCTTTGTTACTCTGCTTTTAACTTTAATTTAAAATTAAAGAACTAAATTCTGGTTGTCAGCAAAGAAAGCCTAGGGTTTCAAAACAGGAGTCCTGTAGTCACAGCTTGGCCACTAGAGCATCAGATCTGGAGGCAAAACATTTGCAAGGTTCTTTGAATTGAGCAGGGGTGGGGCAGCAAAATAGGAAGAATAGAATTTGCTAAAGTAAAGGAGGTTGGTTCTTCATGTGTTGACACATCAGATCTAGATCAAGATCTGTGAACATGGATCTAAAGGATGAGAGAACTTCAGATTTCAAGTATAAGAAAGGTACAAATAGGTTCAGGAAAACAAAGAGTTACAAGATAATTTGTCATCCAAACAGTTTATTTTTGATAGTCAAAGTAACAGGTAAGAATGCTAGATAAATAGATCTAAAGCAGGATAGTCCTGGACAAACAGAACATGTAGTTTCTTGAAGATGGAAAGAAAAAGAGATACAGCAAATGCCATTCTATATTCTTGCCCCATTCAGTTGTCCATGTATTCAACAAGTATTTGCTGTATTCTGTGTCTAGCTGGAGAAGCACAGATGCTTAAAAACATGGTGCCTGCCTTCAAGGATATTTTGGTCATAGATTGTTGGAGTAAGTTTTAATTTATTTGAAATAACCACAAGAGTTTGTTTTTTAAGGCTTGGGTAGCAATCTCTGATCAAGCTTTGGGTCAGGGAAGGGATCAAAAAGGAGGAGGTGGTGAGTATTCCTGAATCAGGTGTTATTTGAAGTGATCTTCAAATTGGAGAATAAGGGATGGAGTGGGAAAAAGACACACCAAGGAAAAATGCTTTTTAGTTATGAAAAGGGAACATGATTAAGGTCTTGCAGATGGTCTGCTTGACTAGGAGAAGATATCTTAAAACCCATATCTCTTTTCTCTCAGGGTTTAATCTTAGCTGACTTGCTTGGGGGAATGTTCTCAGGTTTAATCCCTAACAGGAAGGATCTGACCAGGACCTGCAAAATCACGCCTTTCTCTGAAATGACTGCTTTTAAAAAAGAGGTTTACAGAGAAACTGACTGTAAGGACAAGTTTATCTGCCACTAACATTTGAATAAGTGGCATTAGAAGTGAGTAGATGGCTTGAATGGAGCCGCTGGTCTCCCAGATTCATGTTTTTACAGTATACGTGTCTCCATATGTGGTTCCTTAATAAATTAGAGAAAATGTATACGAAAAAAAAAAAATAATGCTACGAGGTGCACAGGCTGGGAGTGAACTATGTCTCAGTGTGATGTACTCCTTTTCTCTTTAACCTTGATTCATTATGTTTTATAATTCTTTAAGGGAACTTGATTTCAAAAATCTCTGAATTTTCATTAAATGATAAACATTTAAAGTGAACACCTTCAATGATGAAGGACTACGCTAAGGGCTTAAAAACAGTTTCTGTTTTCTGGAAACTTGATTAGGGGTACAGCTTGCACTCTGTCTCTCCTTCCCCAACAGTCTCTCCACACACACACAAATATGAGCATCTCACAGGGAAGATCATGCCTTATATCCCTGGCTTGTGCTTTGAATCTCAGCCCGCAGTGAATTATTAAGTAGTGATAAATTTCCAATTACAAAGCACACATATTATCAATTAACATTTTTATATGGCACTCTGTAGTTTTAAGACACATTTTACAAACATAGTAGTATATTTATAATCCACTGTGAGGTGAGTAGTAGCCATATTTCAATTTTACATGTGTAAGAGGATAAATGAGTCTCCATGATCATATGCAGTTTAAGTTAGAGGTACAACTCAGGACTCCTGGCTTTTATTCTGGTCCTCTCTCAGCTCAGTTATAGTGCTGCATTTGTGACTTTGTAACCTGCTCTCTATTCTACAAGGTAAACGCTTCTGATGTTCTCAGAAGAAAAGTATAAAATTGTTCATTATGGTTCAAAAGAGCCTTTTTTTTAAAAAAAAAAAAAAAAAAAAAAAAAAAAAAAAAGGCCTCAAGGCCAGAAACCATCTCACAATAACTCTGTACCATTCAGTAAAAAATAAAAAACAAACAAAAAACAACCTGAAAGGACATAATTACAAAGAAATAATGTGTGCTATTATTGTTTTGTATGTGCAGAAAATATAAATGGCTTTACCTGTAGTAAGTTGATAGGAAGTATGCTAGTAACAAACTCATAAAATTATTATGATCCCTCTGCAGACCCTAGGAAATATTTCTGACTAACTTCAATTAATCATCACTACTTGAACCGAATTAGATCCTCCCACTCCCACACTAAACTGTAGTGTATTCTTTTAAATTAACTTCAAGTTGTACATTTTTAAAGTCCTTTAGGTCAGAGAGTTTATTTATAACATGTGGTGAGACATTTTATGGCCCCACTTTCACTTAAATCATAGATTCAGGAAGTAATAGAAAGAAACGGGCCTACTCAGTCACCTTGCCCTTGTCAGAAGAGTAAGAACTGCATCTGTGGTATATTTTCCATTGCTTGGGTCAATGCATGTATTTATATAGCTCTTCATATTCAATACTGCTAATGAATTTGGCTTTCATGTGAAAAAGCATAAATTCAAAAGGCTGGTGTGGGATGCAGACTTCCTTCTCTTACAGCATGTTCCATCATGGTTTAATTCAAAGTGAGGATGATTTTCTTTAGGAAGCCCTTGCCACCCTGCTTCCTGTCCTAGCATTTCTACTCTGGGTCAGGTTGGTCTGTACATCATGATATTGCATTTGTACTCAAGAAAGGTATAAGACTAGGCCTCAAGATGCCATCTCAAGATGAAACAGAAATATATGCTGAAAAAATTGTAGAAAATAACAAAGGCCATAACACAATAGACATTTTGCTAGAGCAACTAGGGTGTGGGCAGTGATGATTAATTAGTAATTATTAATTAGTGATGATTAAGTTAGTAGAAAATATTTCCTATGGTCTACAGATGGATCATAAAATAATTTTGACTTTGATACCAAATACACTGCCTATCAACTTACTAGAGGTAAAGTCACTTACATTTCCTGCATATAGAAAACAATAGTAACACAATGCTCCTTTGTAATTATGTCCTGGCAGGTAGTTTATTTTTTACTGTGTAACAATGAAATAATGATGTTGTCAATATCAAATACAGAATCCTAAGAGCTGAGAGGGATTTTGTGCTATGAAGAATTTAATGTTGCCCAAATAAAAGCCTGGCTTTTGCCCTCACTTCCTGAGGGGTAATCTTTAGACTCTTGGAATTCTATGCCTGATTGAAATCCCTTTGTTTGCCTGGGGCTTTGGTCATGGGACAGTCTAACATTGTGATTTGTGATAGGGGTTTTGGACAAGGTGGCATCAATTCTGTCTTCAGAAGGCTATAGTCTAAATGTCAGTCATGTGGGCAATATGTGATCAAGTCCCAGTTAAAACTCAGGGCCAGGGCTTAGGTGAGGTTTCCCTGGTTGGCAATACTCCAGATATATTTTCACACATAGGTAACAGAAGAGTAATGCACCCAGAACTCTGTGGCAAGAAGATAATGGAAGCACCATGTTTAGAACCTTTGCTTAACCTTGCCCACGTACTTCTTTTCTTAGTTGACCTTAGTTTCTACCCATTTCCTATAATAAACCAAAACTGTGAACTTAATAGCTTATAACAGCAAGTTCTATGAGTCTGTAAAAGTCTTTTTAAAAAAAATAAAGATGACTTTGGAAACCCTCCAAACTTAGAAATAGTGGTCTTCTGTGGACTATGTAACGTCTAAAACTCCATAGTTTACTTAAGTACATTATAGATGCATTGTTGAAAATCCAAGAACCAGAAAGTGAGGAAAGAGTGAGAAATATGAATAAGCTAATTTATTTGAGTTTACTTTTTTTTTTAATTCCTAGGTTTTTTGAGATTTGTATATATGTGTTCCTTAATCCCCACAGTCACAATAGGTCTGCCCAGCTCAAAAAGATTGATAAAGCTTCTAGCAATGGACTTACCTACATATCTAGAAAACATCAAGGAATATTGCATCTACAAGTTTATTAGTAATGAAGAAGCACTTTTAAAAGGATAATGATTTAGTTCAGACAAAGATCAAGCTGAAAAGATCTTAGAAAGATATTATTGGAGACCCAACAGTGGTTCAGGGACAGATTACAGAGCCTACACCTTAGGGGCAGGGTTCAGGAACAGAAAAGAACTTCAAATTAAAAAGATCTGAGAAAAGCAAGACAAAAATATATGTTTGGATTGAGACTATCAATAAATTGGACTTAATATATCCAACCCAATAGGCCAAGGGGAATGAAGGGAAGGCAAGGGGAATGAAGGGAAAACAGGGGGGATGGGAATAGGAAAGACAGTAGAATGAATTGGACAGAACTTTCTTATCCTTATGTATGAATACATGACCAGTGAAACTGCACATCACGTACAACCACAAGAAAGGGGTCCTGATTAGACTTAATAGTGTTGAGACTACAACCTGAGTCTCAAACTAATATGCCAAGATACACACTACTATCGTGTTTATCTAAAAATAACAACACCAAAAAAAAGGTTAAATATGTCTGTGAATAACAGAAATCTTGAAATTTCTGTCTCATTGTCTTAGACTATTCAAATTTGTAACAGGATACATAACAATAAAAATTTATTTCTCACAATTCTGGAGTCCATGGAATCTAAAATTAAGGCAACAGCAGATTAGGAGTCTGATGAGGACCTGTGTACTGATTTATAGATGGCTGTCTTCTTGTTATGACCTCACATGGTAGAGGGAACTAGGGAGACTTCCAGAATTTCTTTTGTTGAGGGCATAGACCATGTTCTTGAGGGCTCTACGCTCATGACCTAATCACCTACAAAACACCCTATTTTCTAATATCTCACTAAGGGGTAGATTTCAGTATCAGCATTTTGAGGGGCTATAAACACTATAGCATTCATTAAACCTAGAAATGAGTTGTCCAACCAAGGATGATAGAGCTGTGATCATCAGGGATCTAGGATGCATCTATGTTGTTACCCAAACCAGAGTCAACACATAACGTCCATCTCCCATACAAGGTGGCTATTCAGGTTTCAGCTGTCATGTCTACATTATATCCTATAAGAAGGAGGAAAAAAGCCATAAAGGAGAAGAAAGAAATGATGAAGAAGTTACCACTTATTTCACTGGCTCATTTGGGAGTCTGTTTGAATTGATTGTCCGGAATTAAGTCACACAGCCATACCCAGCTTTTAAAGAAGTGATCTTTAGATGGTTATATGCATATTCAGAAATGGGAAAGAGATCCTCTAAGGAAAAAGGAATGAATGTCTATTGATTGGAAGATAATTAGCATCCCCTGCTACAATGTTGGAACAGTAGTCAACCATGATAAAATTTGACTCTAAACAGTGTTGAGACTACAACCTGAGTTTCCAACTGACTACCTGCTGAGCTCTGCCGGTAGACCTGTACACCACATTCCTGATTTCACAGAAAGAACGCTTCAAGCAAAGGGAGCCAGCCTGTAGACTGCCATAACTGTAGTTCTTTGCTCTTTTCTGTGTCTCCCAAAAGCATTTCTGCCTGTTGCCATCCCATCAAAACCTTCTGTCTGTCATTGCTTGGTTATCCCACACTTTTTGAGTTAAGCTCAGCAAACTGACATTCCTTGAAACACCCCTATTGTGACTTTTTTCCTACATTAGATTAAAATACATTGTTGATGGTGATGACGACAGTGACAACAATGAAGTCCCACTGAGAGAGGGACTACATTTGAGTCAGTAATGCCAACATTTTTGCATTGGTGTTTTAGCTTTTACTAGCTAAATGATCCTGGGAAGGATTCTTATTCCCTCTGGCCCTGAAGTTTTGTCATAGGCAAAATGGCAAAAGGAATACCTACTTACAGAATACTTCTTGTTTTAGTTAGCTTTTCACTGCTATGGACAAAAGACTTGAGAATGGTTTTAGAGGAGGAAAAGGTTATTGGGTATTCAGAGTTTCAGAGATCTCACTGCATTCTCTGGGCCCAAGGTGAGTCAGAACATCGTGGGACATGGATGGGGAGGAGGAAAGAAGCTCAGAACATGATAATCAGGAAAACAGAGAAAGCTCTTCTCACCAGGACCAAAATATGAACCCCAAACGCACTCCAGTGACCCACCTTCTCCAGGCACTCCAGTGACCACTTTCTTACTGCCTACATCTATCACCCAGTTAATTCCTATCAGTAGGTTAACCCACTGATTAGGTCACAACCTTCATAATCTAATCATTTCCCCTCTGAACATTCCTTCATTGTCTCACACATGAGCTTTTGAAGGACACTTCATATCCAAGCCATAACATTCCTTAAAATTAGAGATAAATTCATTACCTAGCTCATTATAAGAAAAACCATTAGCTTAGACTGATCTTGATAAATTAACAAAGACGTAAGTTCTTGGAGAGGAGGGAATAACTAAAATGGTTCAATTGCTTACTATACTGCATGTATTTTAAATGCATTTTATTCATTTCCTATAACAATCCTTTGAGGAATTTCCACTTAACAGATGGGGATACTGAAGGTCTAATAATTTAGTGATTTTTCCAAATTGACTGCACTAGTTCTCCAACTGAGTCCTAAACCCAGATCTGGCTAGTTCCATTATGATCTAGATTGCTGAAATTCAACTAAACTATTTTATAATTTTAAAAAAATAGGGCACACCCAAGTCAAAAAGCCTTTTCAGTGATCCTAATCAGAATATTAGATTTCTGACATCTAGCCTAGAGTCCTTTTCTTGCATCCCTGCTACAGTATATTTAACATATGCAGTATTTCCCTTTTACCACCTTTGGCTATATTCTTACTGTGATAAAGATTTTCTATTTTTTCCGAGTTTTTAGTGGTTTAAACTGTTTTGCTGATTTACATATTTTAATATACTGATTGGCTTTTTTGGCAAGCAGATCTATGTGGTTTTATGGTGATTTTTGTTCTCATTGGTTTGAATCGGTTGAATGGATGCTTTTGCAGAAAATGGAACAGATGTTGGATATATTTCCGAATACTTTAGGAGGATTAGATCGGTTACACACATGGACGAGTTTCTTTGCTACTGATGGATGAATTGGAACTGAATGTATCATGACTCCAACCTGTCAGTGCATGCCATATGGAACAACAATTCTCTTTTTGTAGGAATGTGTTTCTTTCTATGCAGAGGTTAGGTGAAAAGTGAGCTTTCTTGTTAACAGTGTCTGTGTTGTCCCTGCACCTTTCTTGTGCATAGTGAAAATTGACCTAAGATAACAAGTCTTTTCTTTGTCTGTTACTAAGTCATGAATAAATTAGTTTTGCTTTCTACTCCGAAGCTCAGATCAATATTCTACTTGAATGTTGATTATTTTCATGAATGGAAATGAACTGGCAGAATGCCATCCAGAAGATTTGAGCACTGGCAAATGAAACATTTGCATGGTTGGATGAAAAGTCCCCTGATAGAAATTAAGAGTAACATTTGCATAGTTTCTGCCATTTTCAAGCATTTGCACATATATCTAATTCTCACAATTACCCTATAAAGAAAACAAAGTACATTCTTGTCATCATTTTATAGATGAGAATCAAGAGGTTTAAGGAGAGTATGACATGCTCAAGGTCACAGAATGAAGTGACAAAACCAAGACTTACACCTAGATCTTCTGGCACCAAACTTTGAAGATTTGTTTTCTGAGCATCTTCATCTCTTCATCTTTCCAAACCTGGGCCCCTTTCCTCTGACTATTCTTTTTCACTCTAACTTTATATATATATATATATATATATATATAGTTGTTGTTTAAGAAGCAATATGTGCCTCCATGAGCTTTGCTTTCTACTCTGTTCTCTAATAAATCACTCACAATAGAGGAGCATTTCAACTTTTGGGTCTAGGAATGTTGACACAAACAATTCAGGCTGTTAAACATTTAAAATGTATTGAATAAAAATGTGTCTGCCTTCTCCTGACACTTTTGCCATTCTTTGTAGGAACTGAGCAATTCTAGATCATAGATCAATGTCCTGCTTATGTTTCTACTTTTGTAAGATATTGAATGAGATGAGATGGGGTGGGAAGGACTATGGTGGGTAAACTTACTCTTCAAACCTGTTAATAATGGGTACAATGTATATGGAGGATCAGGGCCTTTCTTACATTACAAATAGACTTCTGGCCAGCATTTTAATTTGGAATGGGCAAGAAAATTATGCATTCATTATCTATGTATCACAAATACAACTTTAAATACTAAGAACAGAAATTCAGAAATACTGTGAAACATTTGATATATTTCTTCCCAAAGAAGGCTGCTTCCATAAGAAATCAGGACAGAAGAAACTTTGGGCTTTTTCAAATTGCAGCCAGGAAGGAAGCAGGTGGTCTACTGAAGACAGGAAATGAAGAGGGGAGCATGTTTGGAGCATGTTTGTAGCCACCGCTACCTGGGAGTCCAAGAAAAGAGTCATTAACTGTCCCTCTGGACCTCATGAGAGGAGACCCTCCTAATGTGAAGGAACAAATGTGATGAAGCTAGGGGTTGGAGTGAGCAGGTTTGGATACAGCAAACAGTTCCTTTGTGCTAAGTGTAATCATAAGATCTGTACTCTGACCTTGAACTCACCAGCCAGACTGAAAAGAAAGCAAATAAGTATTACAATACAAAATGGCTACTCCTTTTGTAGAGGTAGGAATAATGGTATGAATGATAGGACTTAGGAAATGGTAACTGTAGACTAGATTTATTCTGTTACATTCATTATTTGATTAGATCCTCTTAATGATTCTGTGTGGCAGATACTCTTTTCTTATCAGTTACAGATGAGGAACTTGGGGTCAGAGAGGATAATTGGCTTGGCAAAGTTTGCACAAGTGGCAAATGAAAATGGTCCCCTTGGGAAAGTGATCCATGGTAGGTTCTTCCAAATTTTTCAAGAAAATTGTATTTATGAATATCTAGTCACACTTTAGATACTTTAGGATATATAAAGATAAGTATTCCATAGTTGCTGAATTCCCAGATTTCATAATAACTGAGGAGAAATTAGAAAGATATGGTAGTACTTGAGTTTCAATGTGAGGGGAGATGAGGTGAGGGTCACAGAAAACTTCATTTCAAGGGCTCTGGTGGTTAAAAAATGTTCCAAGTATGAATTACTGGTGTAGTCAGTGGTGAGGAAAACTTTTGGATTTTCAGAAGAGTCACCATGTTCATTTTGTGGCTTATGGAGGTTGCATAATGTATTACTGAAGTTCTAAGGCAAGCAACATTTAGTATTGTACATACAGCCCTCTACAAACAGAAGAGATAAGGTATGATCATCCCTGAGTGTACATGAGGAAGCTAAGCTGGAGATCTTGCCTATAGGAATTTCCCAGAATCCTATAGAGTGATCTAGTTACAAAATGCTTTAAGAGAAAATAAGCTATTAATTTCCCCACCCTCTTCTTCATTCTGTCCTGCCCTATGATTGTATCCAAAAGCCAAGAGCATATCTGACACAGAAGCAGATGTTTTCCTGAGACCCCAGTGGAACCATGCAAACAGATATAACTCATGATATCTCATGAGTTAGAAAGACTGAAAATTATCCTGCTGTAACTCTCACTAAGGGGGCAGGGTTGTTTCTCCTATATTCATAATGTGTTTGCTGCTGACACTGTAATGCAAGAGGAGCACTCATAAACAGGAGCTGGCCCAAATGAGGGCAGCCAGGCTGGTCCTGTAAGAAACAGTCTAAGGAAATGAGGATGTTTACTTAAAAGAATGAAGATGTTTAACTGAGGTTTAATTGAGGTCATTCTGATAGAGTGGAGCTTGATTCCTTGATTTGGTAATAAGGGGATCATTGGTTGAGGCAGGAATACGGGGATTGATTACTTATAAGTTTCAAATAACTATATTAGGAGACTTTGGCCTTGGATGTTGATTACAGAAATTTCAAGTGGGCACTAGTTATAAGTTAGAGGAAGCTTATTTCTGTTTAATATAGGTTGATCTAGTTTAAAGATCCTTAAAACTTCTCTGGATTTTTTTCCCTACATTTTTCTGGCCTAGAATAATATTGGCTATGATTAGTGAAATCCAAAGCTATACTATAGTGTATCCCAGATTTACCCTGTACTGTGTAGTGAAGCATAATGGTATTTGTTCAGTCTGCCTGCATTTTTATATAGATTTTTTCACTTGATAACTCTGTGACACTGGTTGAGTTGCTCACTCTCTTAAGCATCAGTTTTCTCCTCTGTATCATGGAGCTGATGACAATAGATATCTTATAGGGTAGTTAAAAGGCTTAAATAAGATCATACTGATAAAATTAAGTCTGATACCTTGCATTTGGCAAGTACTTAAAAGTGACAATTTTTGTTTTTATTTTTATTGACATATGTATTAAAAAGAATGATAAAAGTTAAACTGTACTTAATTTTGTCTTTGAAAACTTACTTTTTTGTTATATGGCGTTTGTGTAACTCTCAATCTATGCATTTAACGGGCAAGATTCAAGAAAGTCTCTTGATGCCAAGATCTTCAGTGTAGTTCAGATCAGGAAAACCTTTCAGGCTTCTATATGTCATTAGACAAAAAGACATGTCATTAGCCTCCAAAGTCCTGCTGAGATGAGGACACTCTGTGTCCTAGTAGATCTCTTACTTGAAAGCGCCACAGGTGGTTGGAATCTGGAACCAGATGGAGCTACTAGAGTTAGACCTAAGAGACTATGCATATGAGTTCTTATATTGATATAATAGCAACTGTAACTGATAAACTTTGGGGAGTTTTTCAGTGGGAGAGGAATTTATATACACCATGGGAAAATATAACCTGTGAGCTAGACTGGACACATCTGTAACCCATAATACTGGCAAACACCATTGAGAGCTAAAAACTATGATTCAATTTAGCCTTGAACTTTTTCAAATATTTTAAGACCCCAAAGAGTCATACATATCAATATATAGGCTTTAATTCCAGTAGGAATGTACTAGTTAGTATTGTAGTAGTTAGAAGATGGGAAATGAAGAATACCCCTGTAAATATATAAACAGACACTGGATTAATTTATAGCAGTAGAGTTTTAGAAGATAGGAAAAAGATGGGTTAGCTTAGAAAAAATGATGTCCAGGGAATTATGAAGTAAGTTATTAAACTTCAGTAAGAAGCATAAGAGTTGAATAAATAAATAAATGTCCTCTGTTCTTGGAAGAGTAAATATGTGGCATATCACTTCTTTCTGAAATTTGTCATAGAATTAATGCAAACCTGAATTGGACTTGGGATTACATGTATGCATTTGCTTCTTTTACTTGATTTTTGTAGTAGTCTAATAGGAGCTTATTATACATTAATAAGAAATAATGAGAGTTATTTAAGAGACAAATTTAGCAATAATTGGTCATTGATTAGATGCATGATCCAAGGGAGAGAATCTAGAACATTGCATAGGCTTCTGTCTTGGGAGATTGGTTGGATCTTCATGCCATTCATTTTCATAGGCAAAATGATTTAAAGAAGGTATGAATTAGCTTTTGGCTTTTGAATCAAACTTTCTATTGGATGGACTAAGAAAACTAACTATGGACTTTTAAATCTTTCCCATGTTCTAAGGGAAGGCTTTTTTTTAGAAGGTCATGGGATTAAAAATATCTAAAGCCCAAAAAGATAAGTTTGGGCTAGTAGGTTTATTGTAGTATATAAAAGTTATTTTTGAAAAAGTGATGTTATTAAACTTTTTTACTCCAAAATTTGGATTGAAAACAACATGTAAATCAAGAGAAAAGGAATAAGGCTGGGAGGAATACCCAAATTTAAGAGGAAAATAAAAGAAAAGAATGCTTTAAAGAAGATTGAGAAGCAAAAAGAGAATCAACTGGAAGCTAACAACCATTAAAATGAAAACATTGAGAAGGAGTAGGTCAACAAAGTATTATAGCTCAGAAAGATCAAGTAAAAGAATATTTCCTTTCATGTAAATGCAAGTTCTTTGGAGAGTTCCTTGACAGTATCTATCCCTTTTCAAAAAGCACAAACCCTTGACTTGACACAATTCTATTTCAATGAATTTATCATGAAACCATACCTCAATTAGTGGAAAATACTAAATCTTGAGAAATATTTTATCATAACATTTTTTCCCTTTTATAGCAAAAACTAAAAACAATCCATATGCTCATCAATATGAGATTGATTAAGTACATAATGGTTTATCTATACAATATGATACTTGAATTCATCAGGAGAGCCTCTGCAGTACTTATTGAAAATAAAAATACTGGAACGTATGAGTAGCATTGCAGTAAGAGTTTAAGCAGGTAGGAGCTTGGCTTTTGACTTCAAAGTTAAGATCTGCTACTTACTAGTTGCAGGATATTGAGAAGTTTCTTAATGTTTCTGTGTCTGTCACTTCATCAAAATTACAAAATTAATAAGGTTTTCCCTGCTCTTCTACCCTCCTTTGCCTCTGTTGGACCACTCCGGCTGGCCCAACCCTTTTTGAACTTTTTTACTTTAAATAGTGGTCTCAATTAGATAACTAGATGTTCAGTATCTCAATGATTATCTCCATTAATTAAGATTCCCAGTCTCAGGCAAGAACTCCCTCATCCCCAACACCTACAACAAAAAAGAAAGAAGATTCTTTTTCCCTTGGTAAATAGGAAGTCATAGGTGACCTCCTCACAGGTAGAGTTGGCATAGTCTCTGAAGGCAAATGAAAAAGGGGAGCTTCCCAAAGTCATTTCCTGAGATTTCTAAGAAGCTTTATGAGATGGTATGAGTTTGGAGATAGGTTCATTGAAGGGTAGGATTGGTGTGGCTCTGTAGTTTTCTATGGAAGCCTCAGAAGCAGGGTTGCAGGACTGGAATTTGCCCTCAGGGCCAGGCTACAGGCTGTTCCAGAGCTGTCCTAACATCAAAAAGTCAAAGACTAGTTTTGCTGGTCTCACTGTTAGGCTGCAGGCCAGTTACAGTAGGCAGCCCACCCATAAAATAAGTGCTTACCCCTTGAAAATGCAGCACTTCGATTTCTCTGTTTAGGAATATAATACAAAACACTGAGTAACTTAACCAACCACAGCCACTGTGAATGGCTTTGTAAATTAGCCCTGAATTCATCAACACACTCAATTCAAACACTTTATTTAATGCAAGGAATTCTCACCACCCTATTTATTTTTCTTTTTTATTTCTTATATCTACCTCACAGGGCTTTATTCTATAGAAGCTGAATTGGCTCAATTATCAAAAATTAGTATTTTTCTGTTGAATATCACAGTTCATTTTGATAGTCTATTAAAACCTTACTTTTGAAAGTGGGGTGTTTGTACATCATGGCACCCTCTGAAGAAACTCTTATTAGGGTATTAGCAGAATGTTCCTTTCATCAGAGAATCCTTAGTGGTCACACTCAAGAGCTCAAAGTTTTATGGAACTTTGGAGTTTGTGGCAGTCAATACTCAAGATGCAAGAAGAACACAAAGAACAATCCTGCAAGGTAAAATGGTCCAAATGCACAGCTCATGTCGATTAAATGTTTTGGGCCTCCATGCCTGAGACATTGGAAGAGAAATCAAAGAAAATTCTATGTTTTTTTTTTTTTAATTTATATTTTATTAACTTTGGTTGCTTTATAAAAAATAATTCATAGGAAATTGGGATGGCTCAGAAGTGAGGCAGTATGAGATATTAGAAAAAAGTTGAACAAAATAAAACATAAGTCCAGAAGTTATAGCCTGGCCCTTAGACTTCAGTTCTTCATCTAAATTTCATCTACTTGGGCCTCTGTGTAGTCTGGGAAGCACTAGCATTTATTCTGAATCTACTCACACAAATATCCTAGAATCCATGTGCTCTTTGTACTACTAACAAATGGGCTCTGGTGTCCAAGGTTGCAAATCAGCCTGTTTCTTCCTCGGTGAACAAACAGGGTGAAGAATCTACCTCTTAGGTTCCTTTGAGTCCTAACATGCAAATTGCTCTAAGGGCTGATAAATGAAAGGGTCAAATAACATGACATGGGCATAGGAGCAGCAGTAAGATTTCTTTTACAATCTAGTTGCTGTGTTACTTTAAGTAAATTACTTTGGCTTTCTGGGTATCATTTGCTTCCTATGTAAAAGAAGCCACAAATTCCTACTTCATGGAATAATTGTGAAGATGAAATAACATAATGTATATCAAGTATTAAGTACTATAACAATTATGTTACAGAGACTCAATAAATGGTATATATTATTACCATTAATGAACATGCATGCAACTAGAAAGGTAGTATTTGCTGTATGGAAATGACTTCACTGTATATTCACATTCAATTTGGATAATAAAATGTTAGCAAGTCATGTGGGGTTCTTTTGTCCCCCCAGTATTGTTCACATCTCTATGAGAGAGGTTGTCATACTGAATTGCTTTTATTTGTCCATGTCACAGACTAGATGTGAGCTCTGATCTGCAAGTTATCTAAGAACATTTACTGAGTACATAATGACCTGATGACTGCTGAACAACCTGTAGGTGTTTAATAAAGACCTTTGAAATGAAAGAATACAGAAAAGGGTGGCTAGATGGATGGAATTTATCTTGGAATCTTTCTATTTACATAGGACAACATTTTAACTGGAAAATTAAATTTTAAAAAAATTTATATTTCTATCCCACTGATCTATTGCAAATGTCTAGATAAGAATAATTGTAGTCTGAGGTGCCTAAGGATCTAGTTGATGCTTTTCTTGTTATTTATTTCATTGACTCAATTGCAGACAAATATGCATTATCACCTGTTACATAAGAATGCTAATTTGACAGTAATTGTAATCTTAGATCTAGAGAGGACATTATTGCCAGCAATTATTTTTGTATATGTGCTAAGAATTTTTCTGAGCAAACATTCTCTTTCACTAGTTTTTTCCATGGGTAAAATTGTACTTCTCTAGATACAGTTAAAATGTATCTCCTATGTGAAGCCTTTCTATCTTTCATCTAGCTACAATCAATCCCTTCTTTCTTTGTGCTTTTGTAGCTCTTTTTATGCCATTAGTACTACATCAGTTTATTTATACGTCATATATAATAGATTCAGCTTATATATAATATATGCTAAAAATGTCACATTAAAATTTGTCTTATGTTTAATTTTTATCTTTCTCTCAATATCTACACACACACACACAGATCACATACGAAGACATACACTTTAATGACAGAATGTGCCTGAGCTGCATGTACTGCTGATATGTAAAGAAAGGAGTCTTCTAGGGGCTGGAACTATAGCTCAGTGATAAAGCATTTACCTTGCATGTGTGAAGCACTGGGTTCAATCCTCAGCACCACACAAAAATAAATAAAGATACTGTGTTTTCATCTACAAGTAAATAAATATATATAAAAAAGAAAGGAGTCTTCTCATTAGATGTCTGCCATATGACATTTTGCATCTTAGAGTCTAGTACTGTGCTTATCATAATGCATGAGGAAAAACTGTGGTGGTTTTAATCAAATCAAGCCCTCAGTAGAAACGGCTTATTTTTGTTTTTCTTTCTTTCCTTTTTTTTTTTGTGTGCATATAACATCCTATGCTCTAAGATTTTTGTTGTTGCCACCCTCCCACATCTTTTTTAATCCAGATTGACCTTTGAGGCCATTAGTTTCCAGAACAGGGGTTTATATATTATGAAACACTAAATTCCGGTTGTTTCTCTCAAACTTGAAGCATCCAAGTGGTTCATGCTGTGCCTGTCTTCTGGGTGATGAGAAATCTGCTGAAGTTATTCTGGTCCCCTGCCTGGCCCTGACAAAGATATCAAGTAAACACCAAAGAATTAAGGTTCAAAGAATTTATCCAGAAGCAGCTTTCTTCTGCTTACCCACAGATACTTTCTTAATTGACAGCTTCTAGAAACAATTAGCATCCTTTCTTTGTGCCTGATTTAGATACTTTTGAGGAGTACATTTCCATTGACAGCTTTGGAGGTGGCCATACCCTGTAGTGGCAGTAATCTATGCAGTCATTCACATTGAAAGATCCTGTTTTTAGGGTACAGAGGTTATTTTACCATGTGTGCTGCGCATATAGATTACCTGAAACCACATAGCTCCTTGTCAACCACTACAAGCCAGTCTCTTAGCAACAGTCCCCCCCACACCCCTGAGGACTTTCAAGGGACCACAGTTTTTATTCTCTTCAGAAAATAAAAACCAAAAAAAATAAAATAAAATAAAAAATAAAAACAAAGCTTTAGATATTTTCAAGCTGATACTCTTTTCAGAAGTTTTGATGAATATGTCTCACACCATTGTCTACATAAAAGAAGTACAGCAAATTTCTCTGAGTTGATCTAAATGCTGGGGATTGGATTCCCAAGTCCATTCTAGTGGTACCCTAGTGGAGATCCCACCTCCCCCTAGCACCCGCCCCAGCACCAACAATTAGTAAAATAGAGCATGGAAGATGTTCATCCATGGCACTCCCTCCTTAATGCAAACACATCAAAATGCTTTGGATAGTCATTTTATGGAGACCCTTCTCACACTCTCAGAAGAAGGGAGGAGGAACAATCTTCTCTTGAGGCTTTGGGCAAAAATGACTAACCTTCATTTAAGCCTCATTGTGTACCAGGTGTGTTGTTTTTCATTTGACATGTTTCATTTAACCCCCAGAAAAGATAGGTGTTATAACCCCTGTTTTACTGAAAAGAATCCAGGGCTCAGAGAAATTCAGTAGTTTGCCTGGAATTCAGGGCTGGGAGCTAGAGGAATAAAGATGTGAACAAAGCCCATCTGCCTTCAAAACAGATTCCCTCTCCTTTACTCCCAGCTGCTGCTTCTTTATCCAATTTAGAAAGTAGAAGTGCCTGGAGGGTAAGGTCATGGTTTTGAATCTCCTGAGTAAACTTTCCATGCTAGGATATTAACTTTCTTAATGCAACTCTGCAGGGGTGTAGATAATCAAGAATGTGCCACAGTATGATTTTCCTATAAATGAAAGCTGTGTGTGTTCTTAGTAGTGGAAGTTCCAAATTCAAGAGAGGTCATGTGTCTTGAAAAGGGGATACCTTTGGCTTAGTGATCCAAATCTCCTGCTATTCCCACACTGTTCCTAGTAACCTATATTACCCTAGTTGTTTTAGACCTATAAGAATTGTTCTCTTTATACTCTACCATTGTTTCTTCTTGGTTTACTTGAAACATTACTGCATTTCAAAAAGACATCTTGGATGTGTTTATAGCACTTTTCACCCTGCATTTTCAAGCCACTCTTTTTTTAAATATTTAATTGATTTTATTTTTTAAATATGTGACGGTGGAATGCATTACAATTCTTATTAAACATATAGAGCACAATTTTTCATCTCTCTGTATATAAAGTATGTTCACACTAATTCATGTCTTCATACATGTACTTTGGATAATGATATCTATCACATTCCACCACCATTGCTAACACCCTGTCCCCTCCCTTCCCCTCCCACCATATCTAGAATTCATAGATTCCTCCCACTCTTCCCCTCCCTACCCCACTATCAATCAGCCACCTTATATCTGAGAAAACATTCAGCATTTGTTTTTATGGGATTGCTAACTTCACTTAGCATTATTTTCTCTAACTCCATCCATTTACCTGCAAATGCCATGATTTTATTCTCTTTTATTGCTGAGTAATATTTCATTGTGTATATATGCCACATTTTTTTAATCCATTCATCTACTGAGGGGCATCTAGGTTGGTTCCACAGTTTAGCTATTGTGAATTGTGCTGCTATAAAGGCTGCATCCCTGTAGTATGCTGTTTTTAAGTCCTTTGGGTATAGACCAAGGAGAGAGATAACTGGGTCAAATGGTGGTTCCATTCCCAGTTTTCCAAGAAATCTCCATACTGCTTTCCATATTGGCTGCACCAATTTGCAGTCCCACCAGCAATGTATGAGTGTGCCTTTTTCCCCCACATCCTCACCAACATTTACTGTTGTTTGTCTTCATAATAGCTGCCATTCTGACTGGAGTGAGATGATATCTTAGAGTAGTTTTGATTTGCATTTCTCTAATTGCAAGAGATGATGAACATTTTTTCATATATTTGTTAATTGATTGTATATCCACTTCTGAGAAGTGTCTGTTCATGTCCTTGGCCCATTTATTGATTGGGTTATTTGTTTAAATCCTCAGGGAAATGAGGAAAACTAACGCATTTACAATAGCCTTAAAAAAAAAAAAACCTATACAATGAAAACTACAGAACCCTAAAGAAAGAAATCAAAGTAGACCTTAGAAGATGGAAAGATATACCTTGCTCTTGGATAGACAGAATTAATATTATCAAAATGACCATACTACCAAAAGCACTATACAGATTTAGATGCAATTCCAATCAAAATCCCAATGGCATTCCCCATAGAAATAGAAAAAACAATCATGAAATTCATCTGGAAAAATAAGAGACCCAAGAAAAGCTAAAGCAATCCTTAGCAGGAAGAGTGAAGCAGGTGGCATCACCATACCAGACCTTAAACTATACTACAGAGCAATAGTATCAAGCCACTCTTTAGAAAGAAACTGGGCAGGCAGGGAAATCAAGGTAATCTCTCAATGCCAGAAAAAATGAAGAACCCTCTTTCACTCAGGGAACTGCTCACATGGGTACGAGGCTCTCATTCTTCTGATTCAGATTCTCATTACAGGCAAAGCAGTGGGGTAGGTTTATAATGTGTAGAGGGACTTCTCTGAGAACCCACTTGGTCCCCAGGAAAACTCAGGAATTATTTCCTGAGTTTTAGTGTTACTGCATCAACACTAACAGTAGGCCAGTTAGCAAAGAAGCAAGAACTTGAGAATCAGGTAGGTTCAGATTCAAATTTTAATGTATTACTTGCAGCTATGTATTTCTGGGTGAGATCCTGATTCTTTGAGCCCCTTTGTTCACCAACACACACAAATGGGGATGATAAAGCAATACTTGTGTGGGTGGTTTGAAGATTAAAGATAACATATATAAACTACCAGGAACAATGCCACAATGTATTGTAGAGCTTAAAACCTGGTTATTGCTATTGTTATATTTAAAGAACAGCAGACATTATCTTATAAGAAGCAGTCTTCTATGCTCACTGACTGATTCTAAAAGTTTTTTTTTTTTTTTTTTGCTATTGTACCAAGTGGTGGAGGAAAAATTGAGAGCCCCATAACCCTATTCCTTTGAAGGGGAGTCTTGGCCTAAAACAAGCTACAACACAAAGTGGCTGGTGATCTAAACCGGTTAAGTCATGGGTAAGATCCCTGTTTTATAAGAGAAGATTCCCCTGTATTCAGAGAAAACATTCTTCCAGTTTTGAGGAAATAATAATTACACAGACCATTTTCTAGTGCACAGAGTGATTTCACTAACATGCATTATGATTTTCTTCAAGGAAAATCTCCTTGATCCTTTAGAATTATAGGTGAGGAAATTAAGGTAGCACCTCTTGGGGGTGGGGAGAACTGGCACATCAGAGTCTACCGTTTTTCTTTGAAGCCTCTTGTATAATGACTATAACTGCTCTGATTATAAGGGAGAAGTTACAGAAGCTGCATTGGTTGTTTTTGGTCCACAGAAGTTTCCTTTAGAAAGTTTTATCCTCAGCAAATTCACTAAAAGAGACCAATTTCTGTGCAGACCTGCATTGGTGGTCCAATCACTTCCCGTTCTGGCCCTCAAGTAACAAGCAGTCTCAGAAGTGCCCACTATATACCCAGAGATGTTCTATATACCTTAGAACATGCTAATAGATGTCTATGTGACGATGAAAAAGAAATCAATTCAACTGTGTTCAATGCTTGAATAGAGTGAAATTAAGTTAGAATGCAGGATATTTCACTTTCTTCAACCACTAGATTACACTGTCTTCTTGGAGAGGAAAAAAAAATATTACAGAATTATTTTAAGTACTCTTTTTCATGCAAGCCATTTCTCTTGATTGTTCTAAAATAGCTAAATCAATCTGCATGTGCTCTCTGAACTTTCTCCATAGAAAAATAAGAGACATTGTCTTTTTCTTTGTATCATTTCTCAGGACAATTAGAAAGTTATACACATGGACTGTTCCAAATTGTGTTTGAAAAGAAAAAGAGCTGTAGTCTTTTCCACTCCTTCATTCTACTCAGGAGGTAAATCTGTCCATGCAGAGTAAGAAACAAATGAGATTCAGGCCTAGATTGCAGGTGGGACAGTGAGTAGGTCCCTGATCTTTATCCTGCTTCATTTTTTGATGTACTGTATCACTATGTATTTTTTTTTTATTTCTATTTTTTTGCCTACTTGATTGTAAGCACCAGAAAGACAGGTGCTATAGTTTCCCACCCACCATACACCCAGCACTGAACAAAATTGTTGGTACATTGTAGGTACACAGTAAGAATTTCTTTTTTTGAATCTATGAATGATTGCATTTCTTTCTATCACTTCAAATATTCTCATTATATTGAAACATATTGATCTTCTTTTGGTTTTTATCCCACATAGATTTAATTCTAAGCAACTTAGGAAAAGTTTCGTATCTATAAGAGTGTAGAAGTTGGGTTTCATTTACTATAGGAATTATTTTTCAGGTCTTTGTACATTACTTGGGTGAATATGACTACTATAAATTTGAAGTAACTAAAGGAAGTTTATAAGCAATTTAGAAGTAAGTTTAAATAAGTCAAGATCCTATTAAAAAAAACCCAAAGGAATTAATCTTTCTTCAAAACACACACACACACACACACACACATTACTTTCTCTAATAGGAATTAGTTTTTATTTGACAAGCTCATATAGGATTTATTATGTGTATAAATTGTTTAAAACATTTTACAAAGATTGAACAAATATAATCTTTATATTTTTATTATGCACAACAAGGTTAAACTTTTGCCCAGGGTAACCCAAGGTCACCAGCTTGGAAGAAGTAGAATGGAGCCAGATTTCAACCAGGCAGTCTGGTTCTAGAGCCATTTAAATGATGCTCCCTCACTGAAGAACCATCCACTGGGGGATAGGTCAAAGCTAAGCTAGTGTGCAGGGGACACCATCTGGAGCATTGCAGAATGCTGACTTTCTAAAAATATGCAGTTTTATTTCATCATTAGGCTTTGAGCTGGTTTAAGGGTGGATTCAGAAGGAAGAGGAGTCTTGAGAAGCACATCTCCAGAGATCAAACTGAAGGGAAGAGAGAAGGACATCTCAAAAGAGTCAATTGTAGCTAATAATAGCTAACATTTATTGAGTGCATACTATAGTTAATAGTGCTATAAACATTTTATGTTTACTAACTTTTTCATCCTCAACATAACCCTTTTACAAGAGGTATTATTAATCTTCATTTTATATATGATGAAACTCAGGCACATGGAGGTAGAATAATGTGCTAAAGAATGGGCAGCTGAGTGGCAGAGACTGGGATTCAAAACTGGGGAGCCTGGACTCAAGGTCTGTCCTCTTGTGGTACCAGGGATTGAAACCAGGGGCACTTAACCATTGAGCCACATCTCTAGTCCTTTTTATGTTTTACTTAGAGACAGGGTCTCCCTAAGTTGTTTAGGGCCTCTCTGCCTTTCTGAGGCTGACTTTGAACTTGTGGTCCTTCTGTGTCAGCCTCCCTAGCTGCTGGGATTGCAAGCATGCACCTCCAGACTAGACCAAGTTCTGTCCTCTTAACCACCACACTATTATGGTTTTAAGGAAAGGAGACAAAGTGCTATACTTTAGGACCCTGCTAAGCTCTATCACTTTAGCTTTTTATTTTGGTTCTCCCATCTTCTTTCTTCACAGGGAAAAGTGATCATAAAAGTAAAAACTTCAGAATTGAAAGAGCTCCTAGGCTTATCTATAAATAAAATGGTGATGGTGGGGAGTGAGGAAGGCCACAAAAAAGAGTCATGCTGTGCTCCCTGGGGTGGGAGGCCCAGGGAATTCAGGAAGGAATTCAATGCATCCATAAGGAAGGGATCCCAGAATAGGTCTGTCCCTGGGGAGGCACATTGGCATCTAGTAGCAAAAGGCCCATGTGTGGTTCTCTTTGCTAATTTGGAAAGAGTCAATAAAAATGTTTAAAATTCAGGAATTCAGAGGCAGCAATGAGCAATACACAGACCTTAGCCTACAAGTCAAGGACCTTTGTGTTTTAGACTCAGTAATCGGCCCTGTGACCTCACCAGTGCCCTGGAAGTAAATGGTCAACTGTTTCTCACAATTTATAACCCTTGAGGTCAAACAAACCTTCATAATAAGTATTAAATTTGTCAATGTTATAAGTTAACAACAGCTCTTATTTGTTTCTGCTTTATTTATAGAAGCTTTAATGATTCCTTGGTTTTACAAAAGAAACATAATCAGAAGGTCACTTTTTAGCAAAAGCCAGATATGTGGAATGTACTGTAATTGTATTGTCATTTCAAAACATGAAGAAAATATGTTCAGTACAAAACAAGTCAATGAAACACAAAATATGGCTGGCTAGTTGGACAATTCCAAAAATGATACTTTCTTGGATTAAAATTGACTAAAATATCAATAATGAGTAACTTTTTCCATTGTTAGAGTTTGGGATCTTGTTATCACAATATTGGCTTACTGAAGAAGGAAACTCAGTAAGAAGGAATTCATATCATGCTTGATAGAATAACTGATTCTAAAAGTCAAAGAGAGCTGATTATAGGCATGTAGGCATGATCTGAGATCACAAATGTGCTGAGATTTTGTCCACAGTTCTCAGGTTGGGTATCCCTGAAGGTAGTAATGGGGGTTCTTGAGTTATTTTCAATATTTCAATATAAATATGCTGGTGATAATATCCAACCAAGCTGTTAAAGGCAATAAGTGTGACTGAAATGCCATTAATGCATATCAATGACATATGGATAAGAAACATTAAGTTGTCAGACACTCCCACGAGTGCATGAATGCATAAATATGCAAATATGAAAGAAAATTAATTCTGTTGATAATAAAACTGAAGTCCTCTGTTGTGATGATGATACCTCCCATTACAGGTGAGGAGTTCTACTCCCTCGCATGTTGAAGTATAACATTAGAGAAACACGCCGAGGGAAGCATATAAAGCAGGATTTATTTAAAAAGGGGGTAAATAGACTTCTCCCTGGAGTGAGAGGGGGGGAGCACAATGGGAGGGAGAAGGGAAGGTGTTTTGCCTTATTATATGTCCTAGGCTTCCTTTTTTCACCTGCTCTCTTCCCCTTATCTTTCTCCTGCCCCTGTGTGTGAGTAGGCCCAGGAAATGTTCAGTGGGATGCCTAAAAGATGGAAAACAGGTGGGCTGATGGGGGAAGGGCAAGATGGAGCAGCCCAGGACACATTAATTAACAACTTTATAACTCCCTGTAGGGAGGGGCAATTCCTGGGACAGGTTACCTCAGCAACAGGTTGGAGCAGGTGCCCGGTTCTCAATAAGGGTGGAGGAAGGGCTCTGAAGGAGTGAACTTTTAACTCCCTCTGGAGGCAGTCTCCAGCTTCCTGGACTCACTCAAACTGGCCTCCATGACCTGACCTGACTCAATTTACCTATCTATACCCACTGCCTATCTAATTCTGGCTTCAATAAGTCAGAGTCTCTGGAATATTTGATTTCCTTTATCTCTTTGTGGCTCTATGATTTAATTTTAGCTAAATCTTATAATGGATAAAGTATGGACATTAAAGCCAGAAAGACAAAGTGTTTCATGTGCCAGCTCTATTGTTTTGGTGCTTTTCATCTTAACTGATTACTTACATTAATTTATTTGAGTTTAAGCTTCTTCTCTTGCACAAATAGAGATAGGTACTCTGTCTTGTCAGGTTGCCATGGGGTATAAATATCATGGGATAGTGCCCAAATGCTAAATGCTGCATCATTTTTCTTTCCCATTCTGTTGTGGGTACTATTAACTATTGAATTTTAGTGAAATCAAAATTATCTATTTATAATTCCTTTTCACTTTCTTGTTGGGGCCAAGAACATATTTGAATCACATATTTGAAGTTATGCAAGGGTTACGATTGATGTTCTCCATTATGTTCTGTCCATTTTTATTACTCTTGTTGAGACTGCATATTCGCAATCTGGCAAGATTTCAAGACAATAGATTGAACAAACACATCTAATATTGAATCAAAATGAAAGTGGTGGACAAAGCTGCTAAATCAAAGATGAAATCAACCAGGCAAAGAAATTTCCATTCCAGTCCTCTAAGGCAAACATAAGGTAGAGAATACAAACCAAATGCAACATTGTTAAGAAAGTCACTGAGTTATTATCAGTGGCTACATATTGACATGTCCTGGATTTTTAACATTTTGTAGATCTCATATAAATCTGAAGTTTTGCTAATAAATCCTTCAGGATTGGAATTTCTGCCTTTTGTGCCAACAGTATTCAGTTTTGAAGAAACTACCATATAAACTAAAAGTCTACACTAAGAATTGTCTTGGGCCATGGACCTCAGACCTTAACCAGAATAAAATTATATACCAAAAAAAGGGATGAGGTGTCTGGAGGATAATGTCTGGAACTTTTGCCTCTGGTGTTCCTTTGCTCTGAATTCAAACTTCCCTCAACAAGAACAGATAAAGTCATCTTTCTCTGCCTCTTGTCTCCTTTAGATCCCAAGCAGCTGACATTACGTCTAGCCCTGCAGTTTGGGGGTTTTCATTTGGCATGCTTTTCAATTACCTGCCCTTTCAGAGGTTCATAGGAATTCAGTTCAGCTCTTAAAGTTATTAATCAACCCCTTCACTAAGTTAGGGGAATGCTGAAAATTCATCTTAAGTCAAAGTCATGGCCACTTCACTTAAGTTGCTCACTATCTAGCAGCAGAGTCAGGTAATTAAACAGTTATTCAGTTCAACATGAACTATGCTGTGATAGATAAACCACATGGTGGTTTCACAGGAAAGAGCCATCACTTTGCCTGATGATATTAGAAAGCTTCTCCTAACTTTGTAAACTTTGAGATCAGAAAATGGAATTCCCCTTCCAAAGATGCTTTTATATTTTTTCTCCCAGTGTCTTGCTATAGCAAACAGCATTCTTAGGTTCTTAATAAATATTAATTGAATAAATAATGTGACATTTGAATTAAGACTTACATAATGAGTGGAAGTGTGTCAGTTGTGAAAGTACAGAAAAGATATTCTAGAACAGGAAAATCGTACTTCTTCTGCGTGGAATAATAAAAAACAATCCTGTCATTTTTGAAGGTCTATTTTGTTCCAGAATGACAGTAAGAATTTTACAAATATTATCTTTAAACATCAGAATAATCCTACAAAGCAGATATAATTCTCACAATTCAAAGGGATGAAAAACTGAATTCTCAGGAGTTAACTAACTGAACCAATGAGGCACCCATGGTGGGAGAAGTATAATTCAGCTTCAGTGTCATGGTCACATTGTTACTCAGCACTTCTTAACCTTGCACAAGCAACATAAATCCTAGGCATAGAATTTGAGGGTGACTATAGATACTTCTAGGCAAAATGAAGTAGTATACATTTTTTATAAGAATTTCCAGAGGTTATTATGAATTCTACAGCTGAATAATATGAGCACAGTTGATATTGATCTCAGCCTCACAGAGAAAGTATATTTCTAGAAGTTTGGGTATAAGGAGATGGTCAGATGTGAGTGTGTACGTATGTGTGTGTGCATGCCAGCCTAGGATGTGATTGGGAGTACAGGTTGCTGATCACAGATGTTGTTGTTATTCCTGAAGCCTCACAAGGTGTATCTCTCTTTCTCTCTCACACACACACCCCTACATACTTCTGTGAATATATAATTGTTTCACCCAAAAGCCTATTAAAAAAAAAAAAAAAAAACTGATCTGCATTTTCCAGAGTAGCCAAGGCAGAAAGGGAATTTTACACTTGCAACCTACTTTGTCATTCAACAAATGCCAAGAGTTCCACTCAGGCCTCTAGCATCTCAGCATCTCTTACATTTTCTCAGACCACAGCAAAGTACAGATTTCCTCATTTTGTCATGGGCTTTTGACTGTTTCTTATTTACCCTTTAATTAAAGAGGAAAATATTTATTGTTAAATGCCATGGTACACATTTTTGAGTGTAAGAAAAAATTGACAGCACAGTGTTGTGGCTAAGAGCATAGAAGTTCAAAGCAAATGAACCTCACTTCAAATGCTGGCTCTACCACCTTTTCAGTATGTGATCTTGGGAGGCAGGGCAGAAGCAGGGAGGAGGGTTAAACCACTTTTAACTTCAGTTTCCTTATCTGTAAAATGTAAAAGATGATCGTTCTGGAAGGAACCAAGTGAAATGCTACATGTGAATTCTATCTATAGTGCCTGGAACACCATAGAAGTTTTGTTTTCAACCTTTGCTCCTATCTCCACAATTAAGTCCTAAGCAAAATAGTGAGATGTGTGGTTAGAAAGAAAAGGAAGCATTTTATACAAAGGTATTTATAATGCAAATTATCCATTTGACTAACAAGTATTTACTATGAAAAGGTGCTCAAAATTCTAAACACTTTAGCTTTCTACACATACTTGTACATTCTTCATATTCCTCTTTAAGCACTTGTTAGGTAAGAAATTAAGTCTATACTGGGTATGGGTTTTCAGGTTAAAAGCCAAGGATAGTCAAGAGCATAAGTATTGATTCCAATGGAGGGCAAGCGTGGAGCCCAGAAAGACTGGCAAGGAGCCCTTGCCAGAAAGGCTGCGCTGGGCCCCCTGCCAACACCACCCAGTGGACTCCAATCACATGGCTGTACCCAGGCTGTGGGTTTTGAGGTTGAATATGCTGATCTCAAGTCTCTAATTTCTGCTGTCTAGAAGAGCTAGAGGAAAGTTTGTTATTGTTTTGTCTTTTTCTGAAGAACCTCTTAAGAAAACTAAAGCTTTGTTTTCTTCCAAGGATCACCTGCTTGCTCTTCTCAGAGGCCCCTCTTCACATCTTCTCCAGTCAGTTGAATTATTGCGCCTTTCTGAGGAGCTTGTGGATTTCCTCCATAATCCCTTCTATCGCATCTGCTTTCCCCTGTTGGATTTGAGGTTTTTCAGCTTTGTTCCACTTTCTGCCCTGATGCTGCTTAATTCAAGGGTTTGATTAAGCAAATTGAGAGAAGAATGCTGAAGCTCCTAATGCTTGTGGGGCACACTTTCAAGTGTATTATTATAGTTTGGCTCGGTCTGAAAAAAACCCCAAAACAGGGGAAAGGAGAAAGCTATTCACTCATCCATTTGATGCATATTTTTAAACGCTTTCTATGTCCACCAGCTTGGAATGTCGAAATGCTTGACACTTTGGAGCTTAAAAAGATATCAGATGCCATCTGAGAGGAAAAGACTGAGAAGGAGGGAGATGAAGTAGCTTGTCCTGAGCTGTATCAATGGCTAGAAGCAAAACTAGATCTCAGAGATTTTTAAACTCAAATCTCCTAATATATATATATATATATAATGCTTCAGTTGCAGATGCCTGAAGTACAAACAGGGCAGCTGTGCCATGAATTTTTGGGACGAATGATGCATGTTTTTTCTTGAGAGAATATGACTAAATGTGTCAGTGACAATGGCCTCACCATTACACTGCTTAAGTTATTGAGGTGAGGCAGTGAGCTGCCTTGGAGTGACTCACTTTTCACCATTTTCTTATTTACCCCTTTAGTGTGGCTTTTTATTCTATATAATCCAAATTTACTAGGACCCAACAATTAAGAAGAGGCCAGTGTGGGTGCTTCACTCAGTTCCTGTATCATAGCAATGGCCCTGAAATTGTTTGTTTCTTGTTAATAAGTCTGGTCCATAATCACTCATTACCATCAATCACCAACACCAAGGAAAATGTGTTGAGCACCAGCTATGTATAAGGCTATGTGTCAATATACAATGAGGAACAATACACAGAACCTAGCTTCAAGGAACTTATTTTAAAGTCATAATGCAGGTGAAAAAGTGTGATAGAGGGCTAAAGTTGAAGCTCAGTGGTTAAGCATTTGTCTAGCATGTGTGAGGCACTGGATTCTATTCTCAAAATCACATATAGGTAAATAAAATAAAGGTCCATGGACATCTAAAAAATGATATAAAAATATATTTTAAAATGTGATGATAAAGGTACAATAGCATGTGGGGCACCAGAGGAAAGGGCCCTGGATGTCTAGGGAGAGGGGAAGAGGAGGTGGTCAAGGAATGTTTCCTGGAGAAAGCCTTGGCTGAGTTACTTCTTAATGGGTGAGTGGGAGACCCCAAAATGTATAGCAGGGGATATGAGTGGGTGAGAAGAGGAAAAATATCCCACACAGAGATCTAGGCAGAAAACAGACCCGAAGGAGTCATGGTAATCTGTAGTAAAGTGTGGCTGAAATAAAGTATCCAGGGAAGGAAGTGTTTGGTGTTGTTGGGGGCAACAGAGTTTTAGATGTGCTCATAGGTAGGAGCTCTGTCAAGACAAGTTTTGTAATTTTGATTTCCATTTCTCTAATTGCTAGAGATGATGAACATTTTTTCATATATTTGTTGATTGATTGTATATCATCTTCTGAGAAGTGTCTGTTCAGGTCTTTGGCCCATTTATTTATTGGGTTATTTGTTTTTTGGTGCTTAGCTTTTTGAGTTCTTTATATACCCTAGAGATTAGTGCTCTATCTGTTATGTGAGAGGTAAAGATTTGCTCCCAAGATGTAGGCTCTCTATTCACCTTACAGATTGCTTCCTTTGCTGAGAAGAAACTTTTTGGTTTGATTCCATCCCATTTATTGATTATTGATTTCAATTTTTGCACCAAAGGAGTTTTATTAAGGAAGTTGGGGCCTTATCCCACATGATGGAGATTAGAGCCTAAGATTTCACCTCACTCCAGTCAGAATGGCGACTATTATGAATACAAACAACAGTAAGTGTTGGCAAGGATGTGGGGAAAAAGGCACACTCACACACTGCTGGCAGAACTGCAAATTGGTGCAGCCAATATAGAAAGCAGTATGGAGATTTCTTGGAAAATTGGGAATGGAACCATCATTTGACCCAGCTATACCTCTCCTTGGTCTATACCCAAAGGACTTAAAAACAGCATACTACAGGGACACAGCCACATCAATGTTTATAGCAGTACAATTCACAATAGCTAAACTGTGGAACCAACCTAGATGCCCTTCAATAGATGAATGGATAAAAAAAAATGTGGCATATATACACAATGGAATATTACTCAGCAATAAAAGAGAATAAAATCATGGCATTTGCAGGTAAATGGATGGAGTTAGAGAAGATAATGCTAAGAGAAGTTAGCCAATCCCAAAAACACAAATGCTGAATGTTTTCTCAGATATAAGGAGGCTGAATATCATAGTGGGGGTAGGGAGGGGAAGTGTGGGAGGAATAGACAAACTCTAGATAGGACAGAGGGGTGGGAGGGAAAGGGAGGGGTATGGGGTTAGAAATGATGGTGGAATGTGATGGACATTATTATCCAAAGTACATGTATGAAGACACAAATTGGTCTGAATATACTTTGTACACAACCAGAGATATGAAAAATTGTGCTGTATATGTGTAATAAGAATTGTAATGCATTCTGCTCTCATATATAAATAAAATTTTTAAAAAAAGAATAAAGGAAACATCTCCACTGAGATGGTAAAAAAAAAGGCTCTGTACAATGTGCTGAGGACTCTGAGGTTTATTCTAAAAATAAAAAGAGCTATTGGAAAGTTACACACAGGGGAATAATTGCTTGGAGGGAGTCCAGAATGATTATTATTAAATAGCTCTGACTTTCTTTAAATGGTTACACTGTTAATGTACATGGATCATAAACAGTATCCAGGTTCTTCTGGGTAGCCATCCCTTTTCTCTAGTGCAGGTGAAGTGTCCTATTTGAGGCTGAGGAAACTGTTCAGGAGAGGAAAGCCATGGGATTGCTCAAAATCATCTATAGTTACTGACTTAGGAAGATGGTGTACATTTAGTATCTTCTTTTTTTTGTGAATTAAAAAAGACTCTTATTACCCAAAGACAAGAACTCCCCAACAGTAAAGCTGAGAGAAATAGAAATTTGGGAGTATTGCTTTTTCTGAGCTAGAAAGAACTTTAAAACATTATCATATTTCCACTAGCAATCCAAATGACTAAGAACATTCCATGCTATGAAGCCTGAAGCCTCAGTTATTAAATAATTTCGACATTTACCTTCAAGAATGGCTGATTGTGTTAGAAGAATGGACCAGAATTTGTTTGGATGATCTGTCTTCACTGCCAGACATAATTCACTTAGTAGAAGTTGAAACTTTAAGCTCATATCTGACTGCAGGCTGTCACCTTAGTATGGTAAATGTTCCTTTTATCTTTATTTGTAAAATGGGATCAAATTTTCTTGTTGCATTGTGTGTGTTAGCCAGTTTCACTCTGGTCTGAAAGGGAGCACTCTTCTTTTTCTAGGTCAGATGACTGCAAAACTAGGGGATTCAATAGAGATTCTTATTTCTAATATTTTTTTTTCTTTAAACATGATAAAATTACCTGCTATCATAAAGATATTATTTTGGAGAATTAGAGCTACCTTTGTGGAGTGATTGATGAGGACTGGTCTGGTTTTATCTTGGAAAAGAAGCAAGACAGACAAGATTCCCAGAGTCTCTGCTGTTCTTGTTGACAAGTACTAAGCTTTTGAGAGAATGAGCTCTGAGTTCCTAGGTTTGAAGTCCAGCATAAAAACTTCAACACAGTTAAGTTCCATTTAGTGGTTTTGTATTCAAGTCTGACAGTGGGCAAGGCCCTTGGCAAAATTGTTGATTATGAAGGATATACTCCTCTCCCTAATTCAAGTTGGGCCTGGAGTGGGGGTAGTGAGGAAAATAAGTAAATAACATTTATTATTATTTACCATTATTATTGTTTACCCTTCCTTTTATTCAATTCTCACAATTGTAGGTCATATGAATTGTTCTAAGAATTTTACTAGTGAGAAAACTGTTAGAGAAAGTAAGCTCCTTGTCCAAAATCACACAGCTAAGAAGTGGCAGAACCAAAATATGTATCCATGTTTGTGCGTCTCCCAGGACTATAGTCACCCTGCTGTGTTTACCTAAAATAGCACCAGCTGTTACCCATTTCCCTTGGCACCCTTTTCAAAATTCCCTTTTTGGTGAAGTTGTTTATTTTGTTTAACCTGTGCTTTGGTCTTATTTATTTATTTATTAGTTGTAGTTGGACACAGTACCTTTATTTATTTATTTTTATGTGATGCTGAGGATCAAACTCAGGGCCTCGCATGTGCTAGGTGAGTGCTCTACTGCTGAGCCACAACCCCAGCCCATTTACTTTGGACTTTGTATGGGTATGTGTTGGGTGGGGGAGAGTTGGTGTTGAATGAAGCATGGGCTCTTATAACTTTGAACCTGGAATTCATGTATGATCTCCTGAGACTTGTGAACACGCTGAAGGTCTAGGTTTCCTGATATGCTGCACAATTACCACATTTGATCACAGTAACAGCTCTATAAGGACACTTTTGTTGTGGACGACTATGTGATAGACAACCAAGAAGGACCTCTTATATTCAGTCACTTAATTATTCATGTATTGGACAATCACTTATCATTGGATTGAATATTTCATATGAGGCTAATTAGCAGTCTAGGTCTAAGATAAATAAAGGTACTTCCTTTATCCCAGGAAGTACACACAATAACCCACTGAATTCTTTGCAATGTTCAGCCTGCTGTTACTTTTGGTAGTATTATTTGCCTTAAAATTCCAACTTTATGATACTCCATAAAGATGTCTTATAGGAGGAACAAAACACGTTTTTGTGTGAGAAGGATATGTGAGAACTACCCAGAATGAGTTCACAGCACCATAGTTCCTGAAAAACAAACAAATCTGTGATCAGGTGGTGCTTTTGCCTGGCTATTACCCTGCACCAGCAAAAGAAAGAACAAAGAGTGCAGGGGCTGAAGTAAGCAGACAACAGGGCAGGCTGTCCAGGTTCCAGAGCCCTCTGCATTCCCTCTATTCTGACAAGGAATGCTGGAACATGGAGAGTTAAACACCAGAGTTACACAAAGGTGAGCATTTAATGAAACAAAAATTTCAAAATGTATCATCAGTGGGAAAATAAAACAGGTTAGAAAACATATGCAATATTGTTTTATTCTTAAGACAATAAATATGTGTCAATGCATATAAAAAGAATAATATATACTATCAGAAGCTGTCTTTGATATATAAGATCTTGCATTTATTCTTAAAATATTCTTAACTTCCTACAATCAAAAGTCATTGCTTTTGTCATGTAACAAATAAAATGTAAGTTGTTATGTTTTTAAAAATGTTTTGAAGAAACTGAAGGCCCTGTAGTTAAAAGCGCAGCAAATTCCAAGACAAAAAGTTCCTGAGCTGAAAATACAATCAAAAGAGGAAGCGGTCCTCCTAGCAAAAAGAGATACCATGAACCTTACCTCAGGACTCACAAAGGGGATAGAAAAGCTCTCCCAAACAGCTTTTAAAAGATCCTACTGCCCCTTCTCCCTTTTATTTCCTCAGACTCCAGCTCTTACAATTCTTCCCTCAACCCCAAGGGCTGTTAGGAAAACATCTGGATCTGTTGAGGCTGAATAGATGACATGTCCAGGATTATGTGGCCTGGAAGGGGTGTGCATCAAGTGGTGTTCAGGATTTCCTCATGAGTCAGTAAGGGAAGGCATTGAGAAATACTGTTCACTTCTTGAGCTTGGCAGTCTTCTCAGGTGGGCCAAGCCAAGGGGCAGGTGAAGCTCACCTGATTCATCTTAAATATGTCTCTTTCTCTGTTATTCCAGTGGCCCTAGGAGGAAATAACTCTCTTGAGAGGGGGCAGTATACTCATAGTGACTATGCATATTTTGGGGGGTGTTTTACTTTTCATTTAAAAATTTCATCCCTTGTCGGTTTATTAAAAAATGCTGTGAAGAAGAATTTATTTTTCTGTTTTTTCTTCCTCTTTTTCTCTCCCTTTTCTTTCCTTTCACTTTTTTATCTCCCTTTGATAGCTCTCTCTGTAATTTTCCCTCCTTCTCCATTCCTGGCCTTCTACTGTCTCCCATTTTCAATCATACCCTCCCTCAAGTGTGTGTGTAGGGTTGGGTGGGGGGCAACCTTGACAACCTTGTCAAGTTCTGTTAGGCACTGGGGATGAAAATGAATAGGAGGCGCTCAGTATCTCTCCTTAAAAAAAATAGAGAATGACAAGAGGGTTGTCAGAACACTTGCTAAATATTAGAACCTGGGGAAGAAGTTGAAATCTTAGAAGTTTGCACACGAAGAACAGAAACTTTTCCTAGGCATTTCTGCCAAAACGATCAAATTCACTCACCATTGGAACCTCTCAGTTGGCCTCTAGGAACTGTCAGCTTCAAGAACTGCTGACAGCTTCCAGTGTTCCCACAGCTACTGTTTGAAGCAGGTCGGCTTTAACAATTACACGTGAATGAGAAATAAAGAAAAAAAGGGGGGGATTTTTTTTAGTCTCAAGTAATTTTAGAAATAATGTTGTAGATCCTCTTACCTATGAACTCTGAGCAGATATTTCAGTTTTCACAGAAGGATTGTTTATGTGGAAGTGCAATGAGGGATTTGCATATACAGGGAAGAAGATCCTAAGAAAATAAAATGCATTATATGTAAGGAATTAGGAGATTCCGGGAAAGATAGAGCTAAGGTGATACTATAATTAACAAGCAGGTTCAGGAAAGGAAAGATTCATACTGTGCAATACGTAATTTGGAAACCAAATGTTCTTGTTAGAGAGACCTGGCCTTGTACTGAAAGCCATGGGGGCTATTCTAGACAAATGAACTGACAAAACCTGCTTTGTCTGCCACAGAATGTTCTCTTTCTCTAGCACATCTGTTCTCTTTCTCCATCTTGATCACAGTCAGGTAATTCATTATTTTATTCAGTTATTTTAACAATTATTGATCATCAACTATTCATCAGGTATTCTATTATGCATAGAAATATCAAGATGAATAAGAAGTACTCCTTGCTCAAGTAGGTATCAAACATAAAAATGTACAGCCTTCCCCATCCACCAGTGACTTCTGGGACAGAAATTTATGTAGATTACCACAAAAAAAAAAAAAACATAAGAGTTAGGGTTCTTCAAATTGCCTGAGAATTTTGGAGAAAGTTTCTGAGGAAGATTTGAAATATAGTCAGGTAGACCTGGAAGGAGGACCAGAAAATATATTTGTGCAAAGGCATGAAGATGAGCAATAAAGCATCAGATTTAAGGAATTTATCAAGTTCTTAAAATAAGAGTGTGTGATAGGGTCAAGACTGGTAGATGATGAAGATCCAGAGATATTGTAGGTTACATTGGTATATAGCTAAATTACTTACTTCCTTACTAAAATAATTCTGAATCAATGATTTATTTAAGGGTTAGTTTCATTAAGGAGTGTACAATTTGCAAAGATGTCTAAATCACACAAGAACAGAGATTACAATACATTTTCTTTGCTTTGCCAGCATGTGATATGGTGCTTGACTTATGCTAGGTACTCAATAAATACAGAGCTTGGAATAACCAGAGAATAACACCTTGACAATGTTGAATCTTTGTGAAGGACGAAGGTGTAGAGAAAGAAGGAATATTGAGTTCTTGCTGTATGCCAGACTTTGCTTTAGGAGTTTTACATATATTATACTAATTAATATTCACAGTAGCCTCTTGGGGAATTCTACACATTTCTTTGCTTTTCAAATGAGGCATTTGAACTTTGGGAGGTCGAGTAATTTATAGTCACCCCGTCATTAATATATGGCTAAAGGCAGAATTCAAACTTGGGTCTTTTCCCTCAGCCAATGGAAACCTAACTCAAATTTCTACTGTAACCCTCTGGAGAGAATGCCACAAAATGTGCTCGTTTACAATAATGGGTACAGAATTGCACAACCAGGTAGTAATTTAATTTCCATTGTAAATCCTACACATCCATGTTAATGTTCAGAAATGAAGTTTTAAATTATTTTTCCTGGGTGGAGTTATGGCTCAGAGGTAGGGCACTTGCCTAGCTCATGTGAAGTACTGGGTTTGATCTACAGCACCACATAAAAATAAATAAATAAAATTATGTTCTTTTACAACTAAAAAAAATGAAATTATTTTTCCTGTTTTTTTGTAGGTTCAAGAAATCTTACATTCAACTTTCTACTGATAAATGATACATGAAACAAAATAAATGAATAACAAATGAGACTGTTGAAATGATTATACATAGCATTGGATTTAAAGCAAAGGTGTCTGAAATTGCCAGTGTTAGGCTGCTGATATACTGTGTTCTGGATATTTTAAATGTGTAGTTGATGACTCACTTGGCCTCCAGAGACAGCATATAAATATAATGTGTGTGGAGGAGAAAGTGCTTGTAGAGCAATGCTTAGAACACCCTGGGTAGTAGAGGAGGCTGTGGCACCTGTACTCATCCCTTGCCCATAGCTCCTCCCTGCTAGTACAGAGCTGGCCTCCAATTTCTACACCCCGAGTCGAGTCTTGTTGCTGGTTTTCCAAGCAAAGCCTTTTCATTACTTCAGGTTTTATAGGAATGTGATCTTTTCTTCTCTCTCTCTCTCTCTCTCTCTCTCTGTCTCTCTCTCTCTCTCCTTCTCAGTTTTGGCTCAAACTATTCTTTAGCCACACATATCGAGAAGTTCTGCTGCCTTCAGACCTCTGAGTCATGGCCAGTGACTGGTTCCCCCAGCTTCCCGCCCCAGGTCCCACATGCTTCCAAATGTGCATATTGCTGGATGAATCAATGATGTGGAGGAGGATTCCAGATACGGTGGCCCTTTCCAATGCCTGCACAGGCTATCCATGGCTTCCTCCCACCCTAGCCTTCAAGGGTCAGAAGTATTGGGTCCTGCAGTGAGGAGAAATTCAGCTTAGGACCTTATTTCCAGGGGTACCAGGGTAAGAACTCCCCACAGAAAATGATCTGCCTCCTTCTCCACACAATATAAATTTGGAAACCTCTGATGAGTTGAATATATGTTCTTTTTTCCAGGGGTGGGGGGACATGGGGATTGAACTTAGATGTGTTCTACCCTGAACCACAACCCAACCATTTTTTTTTTTGAGACAGGGTTTCACTAAGTGGCTATAGATGACCTTGTACTTGTGATTCTCCTTCCTCACCCTCAAGTAGCTGGGATTATGAACACATACTACCCTGCCTGGGTTTAAATATATGTTCTTTTAAGATTTCCTGATGCTGTTGAAAAAGGGCCACCTTATTTCATGGAGGGGAAGAATGCCTGCCTTATATGAAGTCAATAATAAAATATCACTATCTAAATAACCCCAATGGCCTCAAGTATCAGGTATTATTGTAATTATTATGATAAAATAACTATGACAATAGTGTTGAAGGCAAAGAAGGATATGTTTCATGTTTAACATCAAATTCTTTTTTCTTGGCCCACAGTTTCCACTAAATTTTACATTGAAATGTAAGAGGAAGAGACACTATTCATATTATTAGTGGATTGTTCTTTTGGTTATTCTCTTCCAGTAATCTAAGTGACTTTCTAGCCTTTACAAATTATGTGATTTTCTTCCACATGTCAGACGGCCACCTGGCCCATGTGGGAAAGGTGCAAGTTCTAACAAACCAACAAAATAGTCAAAACTTTGGGTAACTTCAGGCTCTGAAATTTCTGCATACTGATATTTTTAGGAGAGTGTCTGCCACTTGGGTCTTGAATGATGGTAATCTAGGCCAAATGTGTTTCTGTCTGAAGTTTCAGTATTTTTATCATTTTCCTCCAATTGAAATGAGGTCTGGCTTTTAGTTAGGAGATCTATTTTATGGATCATAAGATTGTATTCTCAGAGTACTTACAAGTGATAAGCAGATACTCTCAGAAAAAAAACCCAGAGTCGATTTGATTTCTAGGTGACACTTGCAGAGTAACCCAAGTAGAGAAACTATATAATTAGCCCATTCTTGACAGGAACCAGTCATAAGTAATGCAGAAGCAGCTTGTACTGAAAAATTGGAGCAGACAGTTTTGTAATCCAGCCTAGTTGCTGTTTCCAGTTTCCAGTGCAATTTATCAGGAATGCAGAGAGCAGTCTCTGGTAAAGAGTGATTTGTGATGAATGGTTCCTTAAGGACAGGCCCTGGCTTCAGGAGGGTGATACTGAACTTTTCATTCTTTAAATTTGTAAGGGCTTTTGATTTCAAAGAAAGATTGGGTTCTTTCTAGGGGGTAACTGTATTGTTTGAGAGTTTCATTATGATATTCTTAAAAAGGAAGAATGGTGTGTGTCAAAGGGCAACACATGTACTGCTTAACCTCTGATGGTCAATGAAAATGCTAATGATCAGTAAAAGGTGGGAGATCATAGGGAAAAGCTTGATGAGTAAATCTCTAGTTTTTAGTCAAGTGATAGTGACAGTGGAGACCTGAAGTATTGTTGTGATAGACCTCTTATATACCTGAGCATAATATGCCCAGTATATGGGAACTTCTATTGGAGTTACAGACACAGTGGGCATTCTGAAGCTTTTTTAGTAGTGGTAATAATAGGAATGGTATGTAATCAGCAGTTAGATGTTCCAGTTAGAAGTTCTAAGCAGTGCATTAAAAGTTTATATGAATCATTTTTAGTATTGGAAAGATTCCTTAAAGTAAAATAATATTATCCCATTTCAGAATTATTCATAGATATACCAAAGGTAGGAGCGACAATGGGAGTAGTGCTAGTAGAATGTCGTGAGAACATTGCCAATGATTCAGAGGCTCTGTACATATAGGTATAGTAGACACAATAGGAACATTCACATATCGAACTTCTCTAAGATATTTGACAAAATAAGAAAGTTCTTAGAACCTAGATACTGTCTCCTGATTTCTTTCATGAATCTCTAACCCATGTGGAATAAATGAATACATAGACATACATAACCTACATAATTCAAAGTTTATCACAGTTCACTATTCTAGTAAGCATGTCAACAAGTACTCCCTGGGTTCCTACTATGTAAGAGCACTTAGATAGGCACCAGGGATACAGGATTAATGTGTTATAGTCACTGGACCAGTTTAGGACCTGGCAAAGGAAAATGACAGGTAACTAAATGAATCACAATATGGTATAATATGAACTATACTACTGAGGTCATTGAGCAACTCATGGACGTGAAAAAAAAAAGTTCCCATTATGGTAGTTATGAAGAAGCCAGAGTCTATTTCAGATTTGTCTAATAATTTGAATTAGGTGCATTGTCACTGCATTTAATAAATACTGTGACAATGTGTTGTGTTAAAATGTGATTCTATATCATGTACAACCAGAAGAATGATGTGTCAAAGTGCATTCTACTGTCATACCTAACTAATTGGAACAAATAAAAATAGAAGACAGGGAAAAATAAGTAATTGATAATTATATAAAAAGTTCAGTTAATATTTCTTAGGAATTAAAATGCAGGAGAAAAGTATAAGGAATTTAGAACATAAGGAATTGGAGTCAGAGGTCCTATAGTACTAATTTGTTAACATCTCAGATCATTTTCTCATCTGTAAAGATGTGATAATATTCTTGCTCTCCTGCCATCCTTTCACAGATTTTCATGCCATATAAATTATAACATGTCATGTCAGCTAGAAATTGCCAGATATGCACTTGATATTATCATATATAGCTAGAAAGATCAGGGGAGATTTCCTGGAAAGAATTTTCCTTAAATTGAGGTTTAATGAGTCAGATTTGGATAGGGAGAGGAAGAGTTTGTGTTGGGGAGGTTAGAAAGCCTCCAGGTTCCCTGTTGTAAGAAGTGGGGTTATCACATTGATCATCCCCCTCAGGGTAGAGAGAATGGTGTAAGCACATACACTTAGGTAGGAAAAGTTCAGGGCTAAGTTGAGATATATTCCATTTAAAAGTAGGGATCTATTCAATGATAAACAGAAATGCAGCAAAAGCAGAAGAGTTGTGTTTGGGAGAATATTTTGCATACAAATGACAGGGTGCATAATAAAGCAGAGACACTGAATGTAAACTTGAGTTAGGAGGCTAGAGTTAATGTGGGTCTGAACTAGTTAGGCCAGGGGATTAGAAAAGAGGAAAGTGGATATAAGAGAGAGTAAGGTAATAGAATATACAGAAATTGTTTGCCTTTCAAGTTCCTCTGATGCCACCATTGCCAAAAAGGATTTGAAAGAAGTTTTTTTGGGTCACCCTAGTGGCCTATATCCTTCATTTCCTGCAAAAAAGAGCTGGGGCATGGTATTCAAAGCTTTCCATGTTCAGATCTTGATCTAACATTTTTATCCTTCAGTAAATTTTCTGTAATAGTCATAGAAAATTATTCTTCATTCTGTGACCAAGTCTAATGTTTTCCTTATGTCATTTCCTCTGGCATATCAGTTCCAACCCACATAGAATGTGTTTGCTCTTCAGCTCCAAGCGGAACAGTGACCTTTGCTGTGAAGCCTACCCTCATGATGCTCTCTCCTCCACCCCCTTGAAGCATCCAACGCATGATGCTGGTACATATAAATTTGAGTATTCAGTAATCAGGACAAATGTGTAAAGTTTTCAGCCCACAGTGAAGTCAAATTCTTTTGAAAGATTCTGGGAGTTTTTGGATTTCTTGTTCAAGGTTCCTTGTGATCAGCCTGGTTCCACACAGGGTACCCATATCAGTAAATGTGTGCTCTTCTCAGATTGTGCTTTGCAGTCATACACTCTTGTCAGAAGAGACTATTCCTGGTGACAAACTGGAAATTATACCAATTTATCTATCAAAGTTGTTAGAAAAAAAGACATTCAGGATAAAGTACTTCCAAATATAAATGTTTTTCTCTGACACAAAGGAAGACTCTTCTCTTCCTCAATCATGCTGGCTTTTGTGAAGGTTGCTTTTGTAGCAAAATCCCTTAATACAAAACAGCCCATTCTCTGTGGACAAACTATTAAGTGATAAATTATATCAAATAATGCCCTTGGATGATGGAATGTGGAAAAAAGGGGTTCATAGCTTTCCACTCTCTTGTGGGCTTTAAACGAGTCTAACAAAGCTTAAAAACTATTCTGTTAACATGTAGTTTCAACAGTCAGCTTCCTATATAGAGGTTACCCATGCTTCCTCTTGGGTAGGTAGAATTGTTTTCCAGAAGTATGAATTCATAATTTTCAGCTTGGCAGTATTGTCAACTAACAAAACCTCTTTCCTCCCAAGTATCCCACATGCACACTTCTCTCACCCCCAGACTGTTCCTAGGACACAGGTAATATCAACACTGGTAGTTTTAGATCCTCAGCTGCCCAATTGGCTTGACCTTTACCTTGCCCAGTTAATTGCAGGGGCCCATTAGTGGGAACTGACCAACCAGTAGGTATATCACCTGCTTTTAGTGATCTTACAAATTCCGTGTGTATTTATTTATCTCTGAATACTTATTGGTAACTATTTAGCACTTTGTTCTATGGGTTTAATTTAATTTTGACTCCCCCTAAATATTTGGCTCTGAGAGTGAATGAACAAATATGGTGTACATGGAAGGCTCATTTACTTTTCAGGAAAAAAAACCAACATTGGTCTACATACAAGGAAAATCTGTCTACTCCTTGTGCATACTCTCAGTCACTGCTTACATAAACTCACCATCTTCTTCAGCATGACCATAACCTCCTTATTAAGCTACTTATTCCAGTATTCCTCTATTCCAGTTCATTCTTCTCATAGCAGCAAGATTGATTTTTTTGTGTGCTAAATTAAAAAAAAACTTTCATATTTTTTTATAAAAATATTTGATAAATTAAATATCATTTACATGGAAATAATAAAATACAATAATAAAAAACACCATAAATCCTTCTTTCAGGTTAAGAATTAGAAAAAACATTAATACATTTTATGGTACATTTGTGCTATTCCCAAATTCTATCACCATGCCTTCTTTTGCAATTTGCTTTTCTCATTCAGAAATATTTTTAAGAGTCATCCATGTTCTTGAATAGAGTGGTAGTTTATTCATTTTTACTGCCATTTAATAGTTCATTATGTGGAATATTATTAATGTAATCATTTTGCTAATGGATATTAAGACTATTTCCAGTTTTTGGTATCATAAATAATATAACAGTTATTCTTCACATGTTTCTTTGTATATATTCAAGAGTTTCCTTAGGATTAGAGTAACTGGGTCATATGCTTTTCACCTTTACAAGCTAATGTCAGATTGTTTTCCAAAGTGTTTGGGCAATTCATGTATGTACCAGAATTGTTTAGGAGTTTGTATTGCTCACATATTCATCCACACAGTTTTTGTCAGACTTAAATTATTTCTGCCTGTCTATCAGATGAAAAAAAGTGAGACTGAACTCTTCCTTTGCATTTTATGGATAAAGAATAATATAGAAGCTTTTAAAAATATTTATTCAACATTCACTTTCCTGCTTCTGATGGTTCAATACTGTTTGCGTACATCTATATTGCATTCCCTTATTGATTTATATTTCTTTACATCTTCTGATACTAGTTCACTATGGGTTATAAGTGTTGCAGTTTTCTTCTCCCACTTTGGAGATTAAGCTATTGATTATAATATAGTCGAAAGTATCATTTCTCGTAGTTGGTACTTTTTCTGTCTTATTTAAGCAATATTTTCTTATTCCAAGATCATCAAGATATAAAACTGTAACATTTCTCTCTATATTTAAGTATTCAATCAATCTGGCATTGATTCTTGTATATTCTTTTTTTCCAGATAAGTAAATATATGTCATAGACTATTTATTAAACCGCATTATTTTCTTCTCTTGCTACTTATCTGCAGTGCTCATTCTGTCCCATAACTTATTTCTGTAGTAGAGGTCTGTTCCTCTGTTCTTTGTTCCATTTCATTGGTTATCCTCTCTATCCCTGTGCCAAATCCACACTATCCTAATTAAAAAATGTTCACAGTAAATCATGATGTCCAGAAGGTCAAATTTACCTTTCAGTTTTTCTTCAGGAATTTCTTTGCTTCTGTTTAAATTTTGCATCTTTATGTACAAAAATTTCTGCTTAGGATTATAATTGAAATTGCTTTGAGCATATAAGTTAATTTAGGGAGATTTATTTCTCAAGATATTGAGTCTTCTCATCAATAAAAATGTACACTTTTGCATTTATTTACACCTTCCATGTTTTTTAATAAAATTTCATGATTTTTAATAAATATTTCACATTTTTGAATATTGTTAATTTTGAAAAAATTCTATGTACTTTTTAATTATGTACCTTTGTCATCGATGATAATGAATGATACCCCCCTATCTACTGAAAGCATCATAATATTTTTCCCATTTATTTCATTAATGTGATTGATTGAGCTGTGAGATTTCAACTATAACTTTGTAGGCCTGGTATTATTCATTCTTTCTCACTCCCTCTTTTTCTCCCTCTCCCTCCACTTCCCCCTTCTGTTTCCTCTTCTTCCTCTCTTTCTTGCTTTCTTTTATTCTGGTATTTTTCTTTTACTTTCATTTTTTGTTACTATTTTCTTTCTTATACTTTTTTAGTTTAATCCTATTTTTTGTTTTATAAATGTGTAAATAAATGTTGAATTCAACTTGTTGATTTTAGTATTAAGTACATTTCTTTCAAAAATATTTTTAGGTGTGTGGGTGTTATGTAGCATTTGATATTTAGTATTTTTAACTACATTTCAAATCTAACTTTTTAGAAAGACTTATTATAGATTTCCTTTAGACTAAGGGTATCTAGGACGGTATTTAAAAAATATTTTCAGTTATTGATTTTTAATTTACTAAAACAATGTTCAGAAAACATTATATGATAACTCTTTGAAATTTATTTAAATTTAGAATATGGTCAGTATTTTGTCAGTGTTCTTTGTTTGCCAGATTAAATTAAATTGCTTGCCAGTTCTTTAATTATTACTTGAAAGTTTCTAACTTAATTTTGTCAATTGTGATTTTCAAATCTTCTGTAACTTTATTAAAATTTTACCTGCCCAATCATCAAGTCAAAGAGATCCAGTTATAATATTTCTCCTAGAGAGTGACTGGGTTGATATTTGTTAAGATTGTCTGGTGTTTCCAATATTATTTATTAAACCATTTCATAACTTGGTAACTTTGATACTGTTCAAAATAACTTTGATAATGTTCAAAATCCTTGTAAATCTAAATCTATTGTTGCTTTTGCACTTTTTTAGTCCCTTTATTCTGCTTCATCATGTCTCTTTATTGGTTCCCCTATGTTTTTGCTGAACTTGAATAATGAGAATTTTGAGGACCAACATTAAGATGTTGTCTTCCGGAGAAGATTAGACTGAACTCTACATTTGATTAGAGACAGGATTCTCCTGAATTGAGGCCACTTTGGTTCCTTTTAGATTATCATGTTCTCTGATCTCATGCTTGTAAAAACCTTTATTCAGGGCACCCTTGACCTTCATTATCCTACAGCCTACTTTTCTGGTTTTGGTTGGCAGGATTTTGTTTGTTTACTATTTGTCTTGCTGATTTTTCTCACATTCTTGAATAAGTGTGATACATTAATACTGAGCTGGTTAGAATTTATTAAAGATATTGACATATTACAGCAGGAGGGCCCACTAGAGTGATGGCCATGTGTGGTATACTATGAAAGTGGGAAAATTTTGATCATGTACCTTTTTTAAAAATCCTCCAATAACCTTCAGGATTAAGTGCAGCCTCTTTAGCAAAATCAGCCAGGCCCCAAGATCAATTTCTTTCCACCTCTGCAAACTCTGTTGCCTCTACTAACCCATAGGAACCTATTCTCTATTCCTACCAAAACATTCTCCATTCCCTAAACACTTCAGCCTTTAAGTTTCAGTGCACAGATCATTTTCTCTCCTGTGTTCTAAACCTCCAGGGCTATTTTACCCTTCTTTCAAATTCTCATAACAACCTCCACATACCTATTTCGGCTTTTACAACACTGCATTATGTTCGTGGCTTGTTTTTCCCTCTTTTTTCTACTAGGCCCTGAAGACAAAAGCCCTTTGTTTATTCCTCAATTTCCAAAGCATAGTCTTGAGGGTAACCATAGATGTCAGGGCACCAGGAGAGTCCTGGCTTTCACATTCTTTCTCCCCAGTATAATTATTACTAGTGCTCACTTTCAAAAGTGGTCCTTTTGGATGATTATTATATGATCATCATAGTATTTGAGTGTTTGAAAGGATGAAAACCTAAAGGAAAGGGAGGAGAAGGAGTCTTGCAATTTAACAATGAAATCAGACTCACATTTCTAGTATGCTTCCTTGAAAAAATGTATTTAACTTTTCTGTGATTTAGTTTACTTGTTGGGGAAAAAAATGAGGAAAACATCCCTGTCCACTTCAAAATGAAACTTAAAATAAAAACAATAACTTGAATATCTTGAACTATTTTATGCTTTGTAATTTACTGAGCACCCTCACAAATGTGGTTTTATATATTTTCATAATGGCAGTGCTAAGTGGGCAGTTGAAGGGTTATTGTCATTATTTTTCTTTAGATCAGACACTGATTCTTAGAGCTTAAGTAGTATTCCAAAGATTGCATAGCCACAAAGAGTAGTCAACTATATTGTGGGTTTTCTGGCTTCAAATCTAGGACTCTTCCCACATTAGCAAATCTGCACTATGAGACATTCTGAGAGGCTTCTATAAGTTAACTTACTGGAAAGTGCTTTGCAAATGATTGAAAGCCTCCCAGTTATATGGTCATGGAATGATTCATGCTAAAATCACCCTCATCACTAGTGTTACTGTCATCATGATAACAATATTCTTGAGACTTAGAGTTTATGCAGTCTATAAAATTATTATAATAATTATTATTGAAATAATCTGGGGCTGGGGATGTGGCTCAAGCGGTAGCGCGCTCGCCTGGCATGCATGCGGCCCGGGTTCGATCCTCAGCACCACATACAAGCAAAGATGTGTCCGCCGAAAACTAAAAAAAAAAATAAATATTAAAAAAATTCTCTCTCTCTCTCTCCCTCTCTCTTAAAAAGAAAAGAAAAGAAATAATCTGTATGCTTGTACGTAAATCCAGCACCAAAATTCAACACCTCCCCGCCCCAAGGCTTGACAGTTTATAACATTAGAAAGTAAATGGTCAAATTCATTAGATTATCCACCGCTACAGAATCCATAACTAAAAATTGAGCAACAAGATCTTCCTGCAGCTGCTTCCCTCCTTGCTTTGCCAGTGCTTGTGCTTCACATCTCAGCTCAGTGTCACTTTCTTAGATGGGCCTCTCTGACTCCTCATTGCCTTTCCAATCTGGACCAGAACAACATGTTCTTTGCCTTCACAGTACTTAAAAAAAAAATTATAATCATATATTTATTTAATTACTTTTGTCTGTATTACTGAACTGCAAGTTTCTCAAGAGCATGAACCCTATAACCACATTTGTTTTCTTCATGATTTTATAGCCAAAGTGAAGGCTGGTATGCTTGCAATGGGTATTGTTTAATGAATAGATGACCGAATTGAAGTATTACATAGGGCAATGGAATCGATCTTTTGAAATGGACAACACCTTGAGAGTTTTTCTCTTTGACTAATGATTCATGAAGGGTGGGATTAATATTCCAAGATAATATGAAGATAAAGTATTTTAAGACACCTTATAATCCAGGCCCCTAGTCTTTATTTTCATGGAAAGCAACATCATTGGTAAGAATAGAGGGCAGCTCTGAAATTTGACTTTCCCCTTATGCTCCCCCAAACAAATAAAGAAACAATAAAAAACAACTAGAGTATACACCATAATGATAGCCTGAATGCAATATCTGGGTAGCTAAGGACTAAACCCAATCAAAATAATTGTTAATTTACCATTTTGAATGACAAATTCAGTTATCAAATGATGCCTTAACCTTCTTATCAAACACTTTCATACATTTTAAGCTATCATTTTAGGAAAGAGTGGGTGTTAGATGGTTCTGGTGACTGTTTCCTTCCATGTCTGTATTTATTGAGGACATACTACGTGTATGAAGTCTGTGTTAGGTACTGATCAACGTCACTTTGTAAATTAACATTTGTGTTTTATTTAATGTGACTATTGAGCTCATCCAATAAAACTAAAGCTACACTTATTTTTCATTGGTTTCTCTACTCCTGAATTAGAATTAAGACACCTAACACTTGTCAGAGACGTCATTCAGTTCTCATCCATGGCAATTAGAAGTGGCAAACAATCAAGGGTTAAATATTCCATTGAACCCATATAGTTCTTATGAATTAGGTACTTGCCTGAGTGCTTGGCAGAGTAAGTAAGTGTGACTTTCACTTAAGAATACTATCAATTATGTTTATTTCCTTCTTGTTGGATTATCTAATAAAAAATGAAGATCCATTACAGGCCTTCTATGGCTACTTTGACAGTCCTATAACAGTAGATGTAGATTAGGGCACAATTGACTTAACCCCTACAGCTGAACTGATTGTCCAGATGGTCAAAGTGGCAGAACAGTGTAGCAGCACATCTTGTATTATATAGCAATCTTCATCTTATAAAACACTTCCATTCACACAATTTTAAGATGATTTTGTTTAGCATAACTATCTTGTTAAGTAGACAAGAAGGCATTTTAAAGTTAAGAAGTTAGCACCAACTTGTAGGATCCTAAGCCAGTTCACCTTACAGAGAGATTGTTCTGTGCAGAGACATGCGATGACATCAGTCAGGGTCATTCCAAATGAATTGGCAGAGCACTAAATAACCCCACACAGAGAGAAAATACATTTTTCTTAAGGTTCAGTGATGGCTCCTCTGCCCCAGCTCCCACAAGGAAGGCAAGAGAGGCAGACAAAAAAAAAAAAAAGAGAGAGGATAGTTTTAGGTGTGCTCTCTCTATTTATTGGGGTTGGGAGGAGACATTCGAGAAAGTTCAACCCAAATAAGGTAAGGGATTGAGTTTTAGGGGGTTGCTTAGTGATGTCTTGTTTTCAGCAGATTGACTGACATCTTGCAAGGCCACACCCATGTCAGGTGCTGGGTGGGATCAAAGGCAGAGCCAGTGAAAAGGACACAGGAGTCACACAGCCCAGTTAGAGCAGCAATGTCAGTCCAGTCCCCTTATGTGCTCAAATGCTCATAGCTCAAACACACAGCCCATGGCTGGCTCGCAACAGTTCTGGATGCACTCTGAACCTGCTTTCTCTATGCTATAAAACCCATTTCTCTCCATTGGTGAGAGTTAAAACTCAAACATTAACATGTTTCTGCAGTTGAATCATGATCTAGCTTCCTATTGTTTCTTTGATCTTTCTTTTGGTCATTGTACTTCACTCCTTCCACAAGTGTGCCAGGCTTTCACACTTCTCTCTGGCCTAGGGTTTCTTTTGCTACTTATGCTGCAGAATCAGCCGAAACATTTCTCTCCTTCATACAAGTCATCAGGGTCCTTCTTTGCCTCTTCCCAAGGAGCTTCACTTCCCTCATCTTCCCAGCCTCTATAATTCTCTCTCAAAGCATGGCTCTTACTAAATAAAACACCTTCTTTTTACTGGACTCACGGCCCATTCATTTCTATTTTCTTAGCATCTGTCAGAGTTCTAGCCATGTAATAAGCACTCAAAATATATTAGTTGAAAATAAAGAAATGAATAATATGCAGTGCTATTTCTCCTGCATCACCCTATCTGAAACCATTGATGCATGTTCACAGTTTTTTACAGCTTTCAAAAGTGCTTGTGTTTCTCATCCTGTGTGACACAGAAATACCCTGAGAGGCACAAAGCAAGGACTCATTTTACCAATAAGAACAAAGAGGCTCAGTTAAAAATAAGTGAGTACCTCTAAACTTGGTGGCTATATGATGCTACTTCAACCTGAGAATGTGTGTTATTCTGTGAGTGTTCTATGTGGGATGATTAGCTGCTTTGGGAAAATGAATTTTCATTATTGGTTGAAATTACTTGAGATAGCAAATCTCAGAGTAGCAGGTTCGGAAAAACTTGAAAAATTCCAAAGAAGAATTAAATACTCTTGTTTTTTTATGCTTCTCAACTCACCATTTCATCTTGGCAATTAGGTATTGAGTCTGTGGTATTTATTTACTAAAAGCAACTACAGCAAGTGAGAGCAGTTCATATTTAATGAGGACTTATTTGATATAGGACACCATGATAACTCAATGAATTAATCTTCAAAACCAATTCTTTTAATAGATACCACTTTCTTCATTTTACAGTTGAAGAAATCTCATCTCAGGGGGCTGCTCAATACCTTGCCAACCTGAGTGGCTAGTACTTGTCAGAATTAGTGATTCTCCCCTTGAAAAGAGATGCCTGGAGCTATGCATTGGGGCTGACACTTTAGAATGGACTTGCCAAGAACGGAGCTTCTCTTTGATGACTTAGATCACTGCAGCTTTCTTCCTATCATCATTTTGATAAACTGTTATCTAGTATTTTCAAACTGCCTAGTGGTATATATTGGTTTTCAAATACCCATATTTCTTTCCTAATTTGTTTATCTTGAACATTGTGTGAAGTTTTAGTATCTCGGGAGAGAGCAGTTGTCCTGAGAGTGTTGCTAGGAGGAATTCAAATTAGATCAAGCAGGTCCCCAGTGTGTTGTAATGTTCTCCACCAGCCGACTGCCTCATGGAGCACTGCAGCTCAAACTTGTTCAGTAGAATCTTGATCATCTTATACTTGCACTCATGAATTCATTATGTTCCATCCATTCTCCCCATTTTGTAAATATATGCAAGCTGCTATCCATGATTAAGAATTCACAAAATACATTGGAAAGGATAAAACCTCTGCTACTAGAAAAACTTGGATTCAAATTACAAATCAAGTCATACTTCTTACCACCTATGGCTTTCTCTCTCTGAACCTAGGTTGACTCATATGTGTGTGTATGTGAGTGTGTGTGTGTGTATACAGACACATACGTATACATAAAAACTTTTATCCAGGTTCTTCTGGATGAAGAAATTTTGATCCATCCATAAATAGAAATACTGTTCAGCAACAGAAAGGAACAAAGTATTGACACATACAATAGTATTCATAAATTTCAAAACACACAAGAAAAGTGAATAAATCCATACTGAGAGGGAGAGAGAGAGTTAGAGACAAAGACTATATAATTTTACTTATGTGAAACTGAAATTCTAAACAAACAAAGATTACTTAAGGATGAAAAGAGGTGGAAAGGAAAGATTACAAATGCTCATGAGGAGAATTTTGGTAGTAATGAGTAAGTTCATTGTCTTGATTAAATTGATTTTCATAGTGTTTCTATAGATTAAAAAATCATTAGCTTATACACTTTATGTGTAGTTGGTGGCAAGTCATTTATATTTTGATAAATCTATAAAAAGTAAAATACTTATCTTTTAAAAACCTTTCATTATAGTATCCCACTATACCATTATTTACTTAACTCTTCCCATTGCTCTATGTTCATATACTTTCAATATTTTGCTAGTATGAACAATATTTCAATAGACATCTTTGGCATAGTATTATTATATATATTTTTTGTATATGCTAATGGTAAAATCATCTTTCCTTGAACAAGAATGACACAGAAAAATCTTTGTAGTTCATTCCTTTGTTGTGTCAGTTTCTTAAAATATGGAGTTATGTGTGCAGTAGATTCAATGGCTACTTTAAAAAATGAAGTGACAATGTTTTCCAGGATTAGCATTTGGGCCACTGATAAGAAAAATAGCATAGTGGCACATGGATAACAGAGTTATGAAACCAAGCTTCTCAGGTAAGAGAGCAATAATGATGAAATTTTAAGCTTCTTCAAGCGTCTGATCCCATTAGGATTTTAGGGGCCTTATGAAGTCTCTCCTTTGTTGATCTGTATATACTACCAGCAATACTGTTCAATAGCCAACTATTTTGGTTACCCAGTCACTTCTAAGTGCTTTGTTCCCTTCTCAGTCAATGGTGTTTTTCTACTGAGAATGTGGAGTACACCACATGGGCCTTTTTCTGCTGCCTTCAACACTTGCCATTCATTTATTCATACAACAAAAGGAACATTTGCTGAGCTTGAACTATATACCAAAAATTGGACTGGTACCAAGGATGAAGCTATGAATAATACATAGTCTCTGGCCTCAAAAATCTTACAGTATTCCTTGAAAAACCAGCAAATAAATAGTAAATTTGAATAGCGGGTGATTACTGCAATTAAAGACATAAACCACTGGGGAAGACATAACACATATATATCAGTTGACAGACAATAGAAAAATATATCCCAGCCTAAAAGGTCAGGGTAGATTTTTCTAGAGGAAGGGGAGCCATTCTGGTAACTGGAGAAGGAAGAGCATGTGAAGAAACCTGGATGAAGAAGGAGGGGAATGTTTCAGGCATAGGAAACAGCGCATATGAATCCAAGAAAGAAGGGCAGCAATACTCTGTAGCTGTATTTGATGATACTTTTCATCTTGGAATTAATGGCTGGGGCTCCATGCACAAACTGCTTTTTCCGGAAAAGGTGGACAGGCTGAAACTATAAAGAAAGGATTGGCAAGGCTAGGAAGTAAAGGTGAAGGTAGCAAAGTCACTGTCCGTGGGCCCAGGGGAGGGGCTTACCTTTGATCTGTGGCTCAGGACTTCTACCATTGACATACCCTTAGTTTCTCTTTATCAGCAGTAGAATGAATGTCTTGTCTTTTAGTGTAGAGCCTAGGAAGCCACTTGGCTTCTCTTCCAAGATATTTCTGGTTTAGATCGTTCTCTGGGAACTTTGATGACCCAATGATGACCATATTGATGATGATGATGCTTAATTCTTGGCTTTTTTGTGTGTGTGTTTCATATGAAAGATTCATAAATATCAGGGATAAAGAAGAAGTACTGCTAAAACCATTCTTTAAAATATTTTTCTACTTGTAAATACAGACTTATTATAGAATAATAATTACTGTTAATTATTACTATTTTAATATGTTTATTATACAAAAATTAGAACATACAAAAAAAGAAGATAACAAACATTATTTTAATATTCAGAGGTGATGAGGATAAAAGTTTCTTCTTTCAAATCATCTCCTTTGTCATTGTATCTAAACCTTTATGTATGTAATCAATGCCCACTGATAAATTTGGATGACTTCTGTTTTCTTTTACAAATATTACTACAATAGTAATTTTTACATATATATCTCAACATGTAAGTATTAGTATGTCATAAGATAAATCTATAAAAATGGAATTGTTGAGTTGACAGGCAAAAATTACAATTCTAGAAGATTGTATAAAATAAATTTATTTAATGCTCTGCCTCATTTACTGACCATTGAATGGTTTCCAAATTTTATTCCTATAAATAATTTAAAATATTATTCTTTTGGTAATGAGAACATTAATATTCTATTTTAGCAACTTTGAAATACATAATGCATACAATTTGCTTTTGTGTTAACACTAATATGTTTAAATAAATATTGGTTTAAAAATGTTAGTATGCCATGGGACTTGGGACTGTCAATTAAATCCTGCCAGCACAAGATGCTGCAGTCTGGCAAAATCATTCAAATCCTTTAATAATATATCTCAGACATACAAAATGGAAGGTAGAGAATTTGGTAACCTTTGATTATCAGATTATTGGACTAGATTCCAATTTCCATATTCTTTACACATCAGCTCATTTACTTCTCACATTACTTCGGGCAAAGGAGTGTTAAACCATCTACAGTTGAAGAAACTAAGGCTCTGGATGTTGAGGTGACTTTCCCAAGGTCACAACTAAACCCAGAATCTATCAAGTAGCAAAATTCACATTTTTTCCAACTACACAGGTCTTGTTAACAAAAATCAATGAGTTTTGGTGCTTTTCTTGTAACCATGAGATAACATTGAGCCTAGTATTTTTCATTAAATAGTAAAGTTTACTGTTTGTCAAGTAACATTCTGAGTGCTTCATAGGCATTAACTCAGTTAATCTTTTAAATTGAATGATAGGGTATGTTATCATGGCCAACACGCAGATGAGGAAACTGAAGCATGGAGAGGTTAAATTGCCCATCTACACTTAGCTCATGGGAGAATGCAGGATTCAAGCCAAGCAGCTTACTCTGGAGCCAGTCCTCTGAACTACTCCAAAGCATTGCCTCTCAGAGATAATTATAAGTCAGTGCCAGAAAACAAATGGTATGTGTTGTTTTACTATATGTAATAACATTAAGAAACAGTGTTGGGATCAAGAACACAGATCCTGGAGCCAAGCTGCCTGTTTTAATTCAGGTTCTGCCACTTACTAGCTATGTGCCCTATGGCAAGATATGTAGGCTGTCTATGTCTGAGTTTCTTCCTCTATAAAATGGAGATGATGATAATAGTAAGTACCTCATGGGTTTGTTATGGGAATAAACAAATGTATAATTTGGAGCAGTGCTTAGAATATATTTACCCCTATTTAACTTTTGGCTAAATTGTTTGTAGTTTGAGTTCTTCTCTGACTCTTCCCTCAAAAACCACAGTCTAGGAAAGAGTGATCTCAGTGGCAACCTGAGGTGACCAGACACATCCACAATATCTGGCTTTTCCAAGTGGCCCTGCCCACTACTGATGCCCCAGCTAAGTTCTGGGCCCCGAGGCTTCGTAGTATCTTATGTTTCAGTGAGATCTGTTTTAAAGGGAAGAGTCTGCCTTGCCAACTTTCCAAATTTAGCAATAAGTGGGTCACCTAAAAAAGTAGCGCACTGTTCCCTCAAGTAACCTTTCGCTTATGTTAATTTTATATGAAGCTCTCCTCACTGAGGCTTAGCACGTTGTGAATCTCATGAGTCATAGCTGCAGCAGATAAGCGTGAGAAGATTGCCTTTTCGGAACCATTGCTGGAGGTGTGCAGCTTGTTCTGCCCTTGGTCAAGTTTCTCTCTAGGGACTGGTATCAAAAATAAAATAAACCCACAAAGAAAAAACAAGACTGGGTATGGGTATGCTTGTTTTGTTCTTTTCATATTGTGAAATCTTTAAGGAAGAATTTTGCCTTGAAAGAGCTGGACTACATCTCAGTGTTACTCACTAGCTGTGGTCAGGTTCTTTGCATACTCTCTCCTGAATATGAACAGGAATCAGATTCTGGTCCTGCTTTTAAAGTCAGCACAGTCTCATGTGGATCATAACTGCTAGAAAAATGCTTCTGAAGCATTGTCTGTAGTTTGCGGTCAGAGGTTGATTTTATCCAGTATACCTTGACCCATGAATTGTTGTCTCACATAGTACTCTCTTCTTTATGCCTACAAACTGAAGAGATGGTGTTCAGAAAGCCTCTTAGGATCATGTATTATCTCTGTAGTGAAGAAATAGTCTCAGCTCAGAGGACAAAGGATATGGGGTCTCTGTGAGGTGAAGGCCAATAAGGCTTACCAGAGGCCAGGCACCAAACTGGAGATTATCTTATCTTACTTTAACCTCCTGTTGATCCCCTGGAGTGATTATCTGTTTCCTTAGATGTCTGAAATGATGCTAGATAATCTCAAGTGAGGGTAAATTGATTAAGGTCAAAACTAGGAAGAAGTAGACTCCAGAATACAGTTCACACCTTTTCTTTTTTTTTTTTTTTACTTGTAGGAACTTCCACTTTAAAGAGAGAGTATAGTGAGGGATTTTTAAAGTCCCCTGGCATTATTTTGCTGCACAAATGGCATTTGCTATTCTGTCATCATATAATTTTACACTTTCTTATGAGGGCATCATATACCCTATTTTAGTTTATAGTAAGCAGGGTTATGCTTCAGGAAGTAGAAAATTAACATTTCCATCTCCTTAACCTGATTTTATATCCTATATACATTTATTGAATTATCACACCATGCCCTGTACATTTATGTAGTTAAAATAATAATTATAAAAAAAGGAATTGAGAATTTCATTGGGTTTTACCAACTTTATAGGGTGGAAGAAACTCAGAAGCTTTTTAGGTTTGTGGAACTGAGTTCTATTTGTACACCTGCCTCTGACTCTCAAATGGAAGTACTAATACCTTGTTTATAGAGTTAGCATAAATATCTGAGTTATTGTTAATTACTGGATTGCAGTTGTGGCTCTCAATAAATTATGGCCCTTTCTCCTTTGTACTAAAACATCTAGATGACTTAGTAAAGAACTAAATGAAAATATTTACTAAGCACACACTGTGTCAGATAGTTTTAGATGCTTGAAGAAAATTAAAGAATTAAAGGTCCATGTGCTCTGGCCTTTGAAGTGCTTACATCCTGGATATGGGGAAATTAATAAAATGTACAAATAATTTAGAGACATATTCAGTGCCTTTAGACATGGCAGTTATGGTTAATTATGGTTAATTAATATGGTTAATGAATTCAGAGAATACAGATAATCTAAGATTATAAGACTAGTATACATGAGGACCCAGGGAAGACCTTCAAGGGTAAAGGGGCTCAAGCAGGTCTTGAAGCAAGAAAAACACTACACCAGACAAAAGAAGAACTTAAGCCATCAATTTCTCCACCCCTACTCCCCCCCACNTTTCAATCCTTTCCCTTTCTCTCATGATATATAGTGTGAAAGCCTTTGCCACACTATACGCTGGACTTCCCAGCCTGCATAATCCTAGAAAATAAACCTCTGTTCTACACACACACACACACACACACACACACACACACACACTTTTATTTCCTTGTTTCTATAACAAAAGCATATAGGTCATTTCCTCTTTTTTCCCCACATTCCTTCCATTATACCAGTGTAGCTGTTTTACTCAGTTAAGGAAACAGAAGTCTTTAGCTTCTTGTCAAGCTTGTAAAAGCAGTTTAGTTTCACTGACATGTTACCATTTCATTCGTCAATTGATTTAAAAATTTTCTTGCAATTTCTTTAAAAATTTCTTTGCAATTGTTACTTAAAAAGGAATGACTAGGTATGGTAGCACACCCGTAATCTCAGGGACTTTGGAGGCTGAGACCAGAGCATAAGTTCAAGGCTAGCCTTAGTAACTTAGTGAGACCGTAAGCAACTTAGCAAGACCCTGTTTTTTTTTAAAAAAAAAAGTTTAAAAGGGGTTTGGGGATGTACCTCTGTGGTAAATCACCCCTCGATTAAATCTCTAGCACCAAAGACATAAAATTAAAAATGACATAGAATTTACAACAATATCTTGTACGCTTAATAGAGAAAATTTGGAAGCATAGACTATTTAGCATGGGCCCACCATATGAAGAAAATTATAATTTATATTTGGGATATCTCCAAATATATGCTTTTAGTTTTCTTCATTTATATCACCTCTCTTTTCATAGCATCATAGAAACACATCATACATATTTCTGTACTTTTTAAAAATCATTTTCATGTAAGCATAAAATACCATTAATATGCTATGGTTTACTTAAATATTTCCCTAATGTGGCACATTTAAATTATGTGTAGTTTCCATTGTTACATAATAAAGTCCTGCTAAAAGTGTTCAGTGTTTTAATTTTTTCCATGTTTTTAGAGGATTTTTCCTCAAAATACACTCTGATAACCAGAATATGAAGAATTAATATTTTGCAAAATAATTATTTTACTTAGCAGTATTTGAGTAACTCACTGTCTTCCAGGTACCATATAAAATGTGGCTTTGGTAGCTAATGATTTAGTAGGAAAATAAAAGTAGAAGAATCATCATTGATTTAAGAGAAGGATAGTAAAAGCACTGAAGAAGTTCAGATAAAAGGTTACTAATGATGGGAATGATGGGCTGGGTCCTTGGAGAGAGGCCAAAAACTTGAGCTATAGCCTGAATGATGGAATTCCATAGCATGATCATAAGTGCAGAGGATGGAAAGAACATATAATAATAAAAAAAAAATCAGTGAGTAGCCAGGTGCAGTGGTGCAGGACTATAATCTCAGCAACTCTGGAGGCTGAGGCAGTAGAATCCCAAGTTCAAAGACAGCCTCAGCAACATAGTGAGGCACTGTTTCAAAATTCAAAATAAAAAGGCTTGGGGGTGTAGCTCAGTTAGCACTTCTGGGTTCAATTCACAAGTACCCCCCCCCACACACACACACATACACACAAAAAATCAGTAAGCAGACCTATTTGCAGGGAACTCGGGACCTAAAAAGGCAAATTGTAATCAGCAGACCACAAATATAACATAAGAAGTTCAAACACCTTTTTTAACAGGAAGTAGAGTTGTGGGATGTTTTGCATATGGTTACAAAGTGTTACAGATAATACTCATGAAGAGGTACTCAAGGGCAAAGATGCTCAGTATCTCTAACAACAAAGCAATGTCAATTAAAATATCATTTTCACCTATTTGATTAATAAAGATCTTTAAACAATTAATGTGATCAGTACTGACATAGGTATAGAAAAACAGTTGCTATCATCTCTGATGTAAATCATGAATATTTTAAGACTGTATAAGACTGGCATAAACTTTCTGAAAGCAAGATGGAAGAATGTATCGTTTATTTGACATGTGCACACCCTTACCCTTGAAATTCTGCTTCTAAGCAAATGCATCCTAAAGTCATTAATAAGCTATGCTCAAAAATTATTATACATGATAGCTATAGCAGTAAGTACTATAATATCAGCATCAATTGAAAATTTCACTGACTGGAATATCTTAAATCATTTATGGCTAACACTTGAATAAAATGCTTATAGCTTTGGTTTTCCAAAAGGATCGATTTTATATATATTTATATTCATTAATATATTAATCTTGAATAATGTTTATTATATATTAGAAATCAAAAAATATACACAATAATAACTTTGATTTTATTTGCATGAAAACAAAATATTTATATGGACAAAAATCACCAAAAGCACTTTGGTGATTATTATACATCATCTACATCATATAATTAATATTATATACCATATAATTAATAATTATTGATTTGGAACAGATATATGAAATTTTCCTTTTACTTTAAATTTACATTTTATTGGGCTGGGGTTGTGACTCAGTGATAGATCACTCACCTAGCACACGTGAGACACTGGGTTTGAGTCTCATCGCCACATTAAAAAAAACAAAGGTATTTTAAAAAACTATCTACATTTTTAAATGAACATATAATTTATAAACATGTTTTTGAAGTTCTTTTTAAAAAATATTCGAAAGAGATTATTAGAAACATTATTTTGTTTTTAGATTTGAGTGCAAACCAGAATGAATTAAAGGCAAAGATGAAAGCCAATGTCCTTTGAGACTTTTCCATATTTCCTGGTATTGACCTTGTCATTTTCCATCATTTCCTATTTTCTGTCCAATGTTGCACTTAGCAATACATTCACTTTGTGGATTATTTTTTTAAATCACCATGTTGAGATTAAAGACTTTGCTTATCTTGTTTCATGTTCTATCTGGAACACTTTGAACATTACCTGAATAATAGTGACTTCATGTAATTTATCTGGATGAAATAAATGACAGTTGGATACTGATTGCAATAGATAGACTCTTAAAGTCTCAATACCTTAATTTGTCTTATAAAGTTTTACATAATTTAGTTTCTAACTTCTCTGGCTTTGCTATCTTATAATTAACTGTCCCATCTTCCTATCCCTGTCCCAGGATCTGGGAACATTGAAATTTCTTCAATTACTTTAATATATTCTCTTTCATCTTCAGACTTTCAGGCATATTATTTTTACTTTTTGGGAAATTTACTGAGTTCTTGATCACTCTGGTATCACAATAATATAAGCATTATACTGTTTTAGGACACAGGCTCTGGAATTAAGTGTTGGATGAGTTGTGCAACCTTATTGTTGCTTGAATAACTCTAAATGTAAAGTGGGCAAATTGTTCCTATCTTATAAGTTTGTTGTGAGGATAAATCAGTTAATATGTGAAAGAACACTAAGGATAATTCCTGGAGCTTGTTGGTGGTTTATCTCCTCCTAGGAGGAGTATGATGATGATGATGATGATGATATGATCACGCTTGTGGTCATTGTAATAGTAATGCCATTTGGGGGGGGAAACTTTATTCATCACAGGATGAGTTAGGTCCCATTCATCCATGTCATAAGTGAATTCCTGTACATTATTGACCATTTGTCCTTGGATCCTACTAGAACACAAGTTCCATGGGAAACCAAAACTGAGGCATAGCCACAACACAAAGGTTAGTGTCTAGCAGGTAGCAGGTTCTCAGTAAACATTTATAAGATGATTGAATTAGATAATCTTGCCATTGAGCAATCGCAGAGCTAAGATACATTTTGAGAAGTGAGAAGATAGATCTTGGCATTGGAGAAGAATGAGAAAGAGTGGGAATCAAATATGACTCAGATTCAGACATTGGGGACTAGGAAAGTGATGACGCCATCACAAGAGAGGAATAAAGATGAATGTCCTGACTTTCTTCTTGACCCCTCGGGATTGTTATTTATCTGTATGTTTCCATAATATAGTGCTCAAAGATTCATTGCATCTTTTCACAGTCAAAACTTTATGTTTTAGACAAGGCAGAGATATATTCATTTCTATATATAAGCAAATTGAGAGATTCAGGGGTAAATACCCTACTCTAGGTCATATTTAAGGAGAGGAAGTCATATTCCAAGTAGAAAGAAAGTGTAATTTTATTTGAATTGTTCATTTGTTCTTTTAGAATTTTATATTGAAGGTCTTCTATGTACAGAGCATCATGAATTGGACATATAGAGGTGTAAATGACCTGGTCATTGACCTTTAGCAGGTCAGTACAGTTGGCAGAGACAGTTACAAAAACAAGTTCAAGTTTGAAAGACTAAAGAATTCAGATACTGTACTCTGGGTTCCATGAATAGAAACTGATTCCCAGTGAAAGACTTGAAGAAGATGCTGAAATGATTTACATTTGACCCAGGTTTTTATGCTACTTGCTTCTCAGTATTTTATTTCATTAATTCTTTTTCATGGATAGCTGGACTTGGATTCTAAGTTAGAATTTTCTAATTTTACCAATGTTTTCATAAAATAGCATTATCTAATGTGTGCTTATTATTTTGCTTTGGGTTTTTTCTTTCCTGTAAATTGTTTGCACCTTTTCTTTTCTCCTTTTATTTTAACTCAGCAACAGTAATTCTCAGTTGTGAAAAACACTGAATGAATTAATTTTTGAGGTGACAATTGTCAGCAGACTTTTAAGATCTTCTGCAAAGTTGATAATATATTGAGGAAACTGACTTTTAAAAAATGCAAAATAAAGAGTAGAATACAAATGAAAATATTCCAGAGCCCCAAATTGATTACTCTATTTTCCTAATGAATAAAATACAGAACATGAAAACAAAATCAAATTACACCTGGATCATGGTGATAATAGGGAAATAGATTATTTTAATATATGAAGATAAGGCATATGATAAGGAATTAAATTTAGATTAAAAATTGAATCATAATATTTATACATTGATAGGAAAACTTAATGGTAATATAGTGTATTTTTTCTTTGTTTACTACTTAGATAAAAACAAGGTTGAGCAAATTAATTAGTATATAATAAAATTTCTATTATTTAATGTCCTTGCTTAATACCTTTCTTTCACTAACACCTTTATGAGATTGGGCCAGTCATTTAAAAATAACTAATTTTCCTCCCTTTGCACTAAAATGGGGAAATGGAGAAAATAATATTCCTTAAGTTGAGAGAATGAAATGAGATAATGCATGCAAACTGCTGATCTGGCTATTTTACTGTGGTCTTCACTATTTTCCTACTTCTAGGAAAGTATAAAGATTGGATGATTGCACCAAAAGCAGCTGATCACATCTGTTCTCCTACCACTGTATATTACCAGTACCCGGCACAGTGCTTGATATCTAGTAGGCACTCAACAGTTCTTTCTGAGTGAATGTCTGAACCTGTTTTTTTTTTTTTTTTTTGATACTTTTGTATTTACTTGATGGACCTATGAAGGTGTGTGAGTTCTAGCTCTCTTGAATCTGTCAATCTTTTAACAAATGGATAAACTGAATCCATAGGTGTTAAAATATTGGCCTGGGATCACAAAGATGCACAAACATGGCAGGTCCATTTTAGATGGTGTTCCTCACTGTGAGTCCAATCCATTTTCTACCACAGACCTACAAAAGTAAATAAATAATGTATTTTCCCAAGATTCTAACTATAGTGAAATAGGCTCATTCAAGAAAATGTATAAAGTATAATTGCATAAGGAACAAATGTATTTTTAAAATTCATTTTTAAGAACATTGCAAAAATTTAGGAATTTTCTTTCATCAAATATCACCAAGAGAAATTATTTTATCAATAGTAAAAAAAACTTCTTCATTGATGATTAGAATTTAATTCCACAGAGATACCTAAACTTACCATTTCTCATCCTTGGATATTTTAGGTAATTTTCAGGTTTTCACTGCCATAAATACTGCTCTCTTCAGTACACTTATGCAGAATTGTCTGTCCTGTGTTTTTATTATTTAGTTAGAATAAATTATTGGATATGAAATGATAGCTGAGTCAAAGGTTGGATCAAGTTTTAAAACTCTTAAATGATAAACATTAGCACTGTATTTCTTTCCAGAAGAGTTTTACTCCTTTTTCTCCCAACAGCAGTGTTTCTCAATCTCTCTTTATTCATTCTATCAGGAGGCCTATCTTTACTATTAGAAAAATGTGCCAATGTTGAAGGAAATTTCCTCTTTTTTCCCCTTTCCTTTTGAAAACATTACCTTAGAGACAAATGCATCTCTGCAGCTTCCAGAATAACCTGTCAACGCCAAACATCATTCCTTTTTATCCTTGCTTGATAATACATGCTGATTATCTGTGTACAAATCTCCAGAAAAATAATGGCAGAGAGGGCTTCAGCATAACTGAGCTACCTTCAGAGACATCATTCAGGCATAATGAAGTGAGCAAAGGTGATCATTTAATTATTCCAATATAAAGCACTATACTGTAAGAATTGTTACCTTATTTTAAGCCAAAAATCCTTTGGGCATTTGAGCTTTGATAGCTATTATCTAAACATTTCTTGAGACCTACATCTCCAGAGTTTTGTGATAAATGATTAGACAATGTTCTTCCTGCCACCCCATCCTTTAATGAATGATGTTGAGCCCTGATTCCTTGTACAGATTTCTTTAGTACATGAAGAGTTTCCTGTTGTTATTTGAGAAATACTCAAGAATGCTAGATTAAGCTAGGAATAAAGACACTTAAAGTTCTGGTTTACTTTTGCTAAACTGTGAGGTCTTGACACTAAGCACTTGTTAATGTATTTACACACAATAACCCTTTTTACATTCCTGAAAAATGAGTTTGACAAAATAACAAGTTGTATGAAACGAACATTATATTTGGAAACAGACAGATATGTTCTATTTGTGGTCTCACCACCAACTTGTGCTATAGAACAAGTTTCTTAACTGCAATAATCCTGAACTTACTAAACTGTAAAAACTGCTTTCTCCACAAGATTGTTGGGAGAATGGGGGTGGGGTGGTGCAGGTAGTCCTATTATTTGAATGTTTAAAAAATATAAATATGAGTTAATAATAATAAATTTGGGGGGTTTAAGTTGAATTTTTTTCTTTTTCAAGAATGATGATATGATGGCCAGGAACTCAAAAATGTCTCAGCCCTACAATGAACCCATTTTCCTTTGGGGTTTCTAGTTAGGAAACAATATACAAGGAATAGAAGCTAAACTGACCTCAGAGTAGCACTTTATAACAGAAAACTATATGTACTCAGAGTGGAGGAGACCATTGTGGAGGGGTAAGTTAGATGTCTTCTTTCCTTTATAAGACCAAGATGTCTGAGCACACTAGTCAAATTCAGGTACAGAGCATCTAAGGCAGAAAGACTGAGACTTAAGATGAGTCTATGCAGAGAGGCATTCCCTGCACAGTTATGCACAGAAAAGAAAGCACAGAGCAAGAAAGAAAAGTGGCCCAATGTGCCTAGAAAAAGCTGGTTCTACCTACATGGGCTACAACCCAGAAGGGAAATAGAAGAGGAAGCAGCATCTATGAATGTTGTCCTTTAAGGCAATTTTCATAGTCCCTATAAAAATATGGCTGAGATAGCTCTGATCTATATGGTTATTAAATTAGGGGAAAAGAATTACCCAAATATGGTAGAGCAGGTAGAATTGCTTCTATATGCTGATATTCTTAACATAGTTGGATAGGGCAGATATCTAGGAAGAGATTCTTAGAATTCAGTGATGAATGGGATGAGATGAAATGGAAAAAGTTGAATGGGATGAGGTAAATAACTCTCATAGCACCCACATCTCAACCTAGGTTTCAAAAGATAAGCAAGGTTTTTCTAAAAATTGGGGGTTTTAGAAAATAATGATTTCTGAAGCACACTCTCAAAAACTCTGATTTAACTGATCTATATTGTAACTTGGACATTAGGGTTTGGTTTTATTTCAAACTCTCCAGTTATTCTAACATGAAGGTCAAATTTAGGGAAAATGACTTAGAAGTTACTTAAATACTTTTCACTTAAAAAGAATTTGACTTAGCAAACTGATAAATTAGGTACCAGTTCTTTATGTTATAGGATCTTTTTTTTTTTTTTTTGTCATTAAGCTCCCTTAAATCTCTGTACTCTCTGACTCGTTTGGAGCAAGTACACATTTATTCCAATTATTCATCAATTATTTATCTACAAGCTTGGAGTAGAAATAAAAGAATTTGAAATTCATAATTATAAGAATGTAAGAGAACTGAATTTGGAGATTATGATCCTATAAGTACTAGGAGTACTTGTTTCTAAGCAAGTCCCTAAGCAAGGGACTTGGACCTGTGTTGGGGGGGGGGGAAGTCAAGTGCTTACATCATCTCCTACCAAACTCAGTTCCTTTGTTTCCTTCCTGTTTTCTGCTTTTCTATCACATTAAAAGAAGTTCTTTTTCTCATGGTCCTATTTGCTCCTAGTACTTGTATACCAGCTCATCTTGACCTCTAAAGAACTTTGTCATTCTTTTAAATGTTTAATTTTATAATTTTGACTATGTTTGAAAAAATTTTAAAAATCAAAGTAAAATGTATCAAAATATGAAAGGTCTCCTACTCTGAGTCATGCATATAGACATTAGATTTTCTGTCTCTTCTCTCTTCATATCTTGAAAAGGCTGCTACATCTTTGTTTGGTGTAAATGAAAAACACCCCATCAGATCAAGTCTCCAGGACCTCATATTGGTTTTTATTTTATTTTATCACTTTCTGGAAGTGGTCTTGTGTTTCATGTACCAAATTTGTTCTATAATCTCCCAGCTTTTAGAAATTATGAAGAGTCTTCTTATTTATAGCCAAAGAACTTCTTTGGTTCTTGGAGATATGCATGGAAGTCATACATATCATCACCTCATCACCAAGGGAAAGTGTTTATACTGAAACTTTTATTATGGAAATTTTCAAACATACCCCAAAGTAGAGAGAACAGAATAATTACCTTCCATTTCCTCATCTTTGTTTCATCTCTTTACCCCTGCCCTCTTATTTAAATATTTGTTTGCTAGAATAATTTAAATCATATCATTTTACCCAAAAATAGTTCAGTGTGTTTTTCCAAAAGATTATTATTTTAACATAAGCAAAACATAATTATCAAACTGAGAAAAATTAACAATGATTCATGAATGTATTGTGATATTTAATTCTTATTCAATATTTCACAGATGTTTTTAAAATATCTTTTTCACAGTTTATTTATTCTAATTAGGGGCCAACCAAGATTCACATATTGTATTGCTGATATGACCTTAAAACGTTTCTGTCAGTCCCCACTTCCCTCTCTCTTTATCTTATGCATGTTAAAAATGCTAGCTACATTTACTGTAGAATCTCTAGCATTCTGGATTTGGCTAACACCATTCTTATAGTATCATTTAATTTGTTCCCTTTTCTCTCCCCCACTCGGGCTCTGTCATTCGCTAATAAGGGGCAGAGGCCTGATTTTATTGAAGATTTTTTTTTATTTTTTTTGCAAATGACAGGACTATTTTATTTGTGGTACTAGATAGTTCATACTGGAAGCCCATGATGTCTTGTCCCATTTTTACTGATGCTGTAATCAATAAACAGATTCAGATAATGTCAACCTAATCCATCCATTATGAAGTTCAAAAGCAAGATTTTCACTTACACCAAACAACTCTGACTGCTGCTCTAATGGTTCCTGACTTCCACAGCCATATCATCTAGCCTGCCTCTTGAAAAACATCTGCACTTTACAAATAACTCCAAAACCAGAGAGTGGAAGAATGTGACGTCCTTTCATCTCCTTTACTTGTTATCATTCCATCACCACTGTCCTCATTCTCATCTAAAAAAGACATTTTGATATGATTTTTGGATTCTAATATTTGTGGGACCCAGTTGGATACAAATGGAATGATTTTGAAAATAATACTTTCTTTTTAGAGGAAAAGAAAAGGTGTTTGTCTAATAAGAACATTGGTCATAAAAAAGAGAAATACAATACTTTTCCTATCATCATCCTTCCTTGTAATTAATGGCCCACTTCTCTTCCTTCTCAGACTTCAGAGCTTCATAAGCACAAGAGATTCAGTCTGTCATTGGTGCCTGATACATAGAAAATCTTCCAGAAATAGCATTTCAAGTTAATGATTAGGAAAATGATGGATTTAATATAATGAAGTTGAGAGTTCAGTCCTCAGCTCAGCTCTAATGGAGAACACATAATCTCAAAATCAAAAAGTAATTCAGAGATTATCTGGTTTGAACATAATGCTTTCTGTGACAAATGCACAATGGTTCCTTAGCTTGCAGAGTTCCACCCATGAAGGACAGCATAACCCTCTCAATTATATACTACATCTAGTGCTAGTCTTAAAAACAATTAGTATTTACTTATATTGAGGTGATATTTTTACTCAAATTCCATAGTTTCTTTAGTGATTTCAGAAGAATAAAATGTCAGTTTTTCTAGTGCAAAATATTTATAGTTTTCCCAATAATTTTTTCTTTCCCCCAAAATTAAACAATGCTAATTGTTAAGTAGGAGAAAGCAACAACCAAAACAAAACAAAACAAAATGGTATTTTCTCCTATAAGATCTAAGTCAAATTTCTCAGATAGCTTATATTTTTCTTTAACTTTTATCTTTAGGATACCATAATTTTGATAGATTTGTTTTTGTTGATTTTCTTCACTATGGAGTCTGATTATTCAGAAACTCCAAGAATTAATTTAAGCATTAAAAAAAATCAGAGAAGAACAAGGTTATACTTCCTGCTTCAAAATCAGTCTGCAATATGTAACTTAAAACCAATAAAGCATCTGAAGTAACTGGATGGTCTTATGCCATTATTTCTTTTGTGTTTTTACTTATGGGTAAAGAAACCACATTAAGCTTTCGTTGACCAATCTGAATACATCTTGAAATAACTTCAGGAAGAATAGAAATAAGGTTAACCTGTGAAGTCATTGCTAATTTAGGATGAGAGCAAAACAATGTTTCTCCTTTGTAAAAGCCTATCTGCAGAGCAGGGGAGGCCCTGGTGTCTGTGTGGCTTCCCTGGGGGACACAACAAGGGTCAGCTGCTACCTGTTGGTTTCATTCCAATAAGCAGAAAATAATTCTGTTTTTATAAAGAGGCTTTACTTCCTCATGAGGCAGTTGTGATAATGACAAGCCTGTCATTAAGATACTATTAGCAGCATCTCAAAATAAAACCCAGAAATAATTTTTTCTATCATCATTGTATATTCAAGACAGGTATGACATCCCCCAAGTAAATATAAAATGAGTATTATTTTGCATCTCCATTTACAAAGCAGTGCTGATTTTTTTTAATGACCTACATTTTGTGATCTACTTTTGTATGAAGTGTCATCTGCTTGATCTCAAAGAACTTTCTTAGCAACACTTGATTTAAATGCTGAGTTAAAATTTTGGAAATGTGCCCAGGAGTCTTGAGGAAGGAGGATTGCTTTGAACCAATAATAATCATGTGATGTCCCAAGCCTTGTTACTAAATAATTCCCTATTCCAGTTGTATCCCTGGAAACCCGCAGTGGTCCTATAATTGCAATAGACTCCAAACTGGTCTCTCTGTCACAGGTCTCTCCACCTCCAGTCTCTCACTCACAGGGCTGTCATAGTGACTTGCCTATAAGACAAATATAGCATGTCATTCTACATTTTTTTACTTCATAAATCCCAAACTCTGCTGTGTGTCATGAAAAACTCATAAAAGTATGGTCTAGTCTAATTTTCCAGACCCATGTCTTCTCCATCCTGTTATTTCCTGGGCACAATTTTCTTTATGCTGCTTCCTTGCTTTTTCATGCTCTTTCTCATGCTTTCTTCTATTGCTGCCTTTTTTTTTCTTCTTCTTCTTTCTAAATTCTCTAGTCTTTCTATTTTCAAAAAAAAAATTCAAGACTTGGGTGAGATCTTTGCTGACATCTCAAATGGACTAGTCACCTCTTTTTCTGTGTCTCCTTATAATAGAGACCAGACACATAGCAAATGATCAATAGACGTTGAGGTATGAGTGAATGTCGCTTTACAATGCCAGTGGATGTTTGCTTGTTATCAATAGAGAAAAAAAAAATGCCCTGAGAAAAGACAAAGCACCCACGGATGAGCTGTTCAGTTCTTGCTGGGGCTGAAGAAATGGGATCATTGCTTTTTATGGAACCTTCAGTTTTCTCCTCCCCTGTGTCTCCTTTCTTTCACCTTGCACATATGACAAAATCCTTCCTACTCTAATTAAATAAAATCCTCTCTCAACCATTCCTTTCCTCCTCTAAGCTGTCTGTACTCCCATTATCACTTAAGTTCTTTAAAGAAAGAGTCTGCATTGGAATCTCTCCAGAAAATTAATAGGTGTTAGATGGGGCAAAGTAGCATTCTAATGTCAAAGAAGTTTTAAAAATATTGCATTAGACAATATAAAACACATTTCTTTGAAAGATTGCTCAGTCTTTAATATGCTAATACTACCAGAGGGGGGCATAATATGCTTCTTAATTTAATTAGCTCTAGGGAGAACCTCAAGAAACTCGCCTTCTTTTGGTCAGTGCTCCTTTCCTTTCCCTTTCTCATTGCTCATACTTCAACTGAGTGACTTCTGGCTATGCCCACATCATATACCTGAAACCATACTCAAAAGGATCACCATGACCAACTGAGCCCTTAAATCAGTGAGTTTCAATCTTGATTACAATTTCAGTTACCTGAGAAGATTTAAAATTACTACTGAGTTCTACCATTTCTCTCTCCCACACAGGATTCTGACCCAATTGACTGTGGATGCAATCTGGGTGTTGAGATTTGTAAATCTTTCCCAGGTAACTCTAAGTGCAACTGAAGCTAAGAACCATTGCTGTTCTCTCAAGCTGTTAGTTCATTCTTTCATTCATCCTAACTACTAAGTAAGACATAACAAGGAACAATCTTTTCCTTCATGCATCTTATAGTACATAGTAAGACAAACATGTATATAATATAGTATAAATGAAGGCTGTGCTTGCAATAAAAATCTCATATATGTGTGTGAACACAAACAAAACCATAGTTTCACCAAGGTAACTGGGGTGAATAAGAAAGGTTTTGTGGAAAGATTCCTTCATAAGAGGTGTTTGTCACTCAGGATGCACTTGATATTTGAGAAAGTACACTTTAAGTCCATGTAATAAAGATGTAGATTATTATATATGGTTCTTAGCATAATTGCAGACAGTACATCAGTATCTTAATAAGATGGAGAGGGAGGAGATGAAAGATAACATTGAAGATATACGTAAGACCTTCACACTGGAGATCTGGCTATGATTCTAATTGACAGAGAGTTCTATCATGAAAGATATAAGGTAGTATTGCAGTGTTTGAATCAGAATGTTCCATGATATAATTTACATCTTTGAGTTGTCACATCACTTTCTTCCCAATTTGTTCTCCTCAGGAGAAGGAATAGGTCTTACTTATTTCTGTGTTCTCACTGCTTATAAGTTTTAAATTTCAGTTTTTATTTGGTTAATCAATGTAATGTGTCAATGTCCTAATGCAAAAGATTATGTGGTCTAATAAGTGGGGCTTCTGCATTATCACAGGTATATATTTCTGGTCTGTGTTGGGTAGAGATGCCCCATATGTTAAGTGAGGGCAACAGCAGTGTGGAGGTACTGAACACTTTCATCTCTTAGAGCACAGCACTTTGCTAGTGGTTTCAATCACAGAGTTTGAAAATAGATCTTTATTTCCCATCTCTCTTCTATATACCATCACCTCCCAGTGCCAGAAAATAGAAAGCAAATATTTACAAGACGTTGTTTAAAATTTTGTTACCATGGATACAGACAGACTAGTTAATCAACCTGTGCTTACTGAGTGTCTGTCTATTCTATTGCAAAGCATGGAGGTCTGTGCTGTCAGGAATTTAAAAGTTCAAAATCGTCTCCTAACCTTAGAGTCTATTTAATTGGGAGAAAAGAGGTATCAAGCATCAAAGGCAGCTTAAGAACACAGATATAAATTTGCTAAATATCTTAAGGTTTTGGAGAAGAATGAGATTTCTTGGGGCATGCTAGGCAGCGATAATCGCTGCAAATTTTCTGCTGTCACCACATTTTAGATGGTAATTCAGAAGCTGATCCCAATTGGACACTGTTCATTACACACTAATTACTCTTTGCCCTGAAGTGATTATTATGTGAAACTGCAAGTGCGAATGAAACCTAGAAGATGCTTACCGTTGTCCTTCCAACAGGGAGAAAAATGACAAATTTTGCAAGTTGGTGCTTGGTAAAACTTTGGCTCTATACACTATATTAGAGATTGGTGGAAAATCGTACACTCCAGCAAGCAAACAATGACATGTTTGGCACATGAGGCAGTTTTTTTTTGTTTGTTTGTTTGTTTTTTTAACACATACTGACATGACAGAGATGATTAAGGTATGATCTTCATCCTCAAATTTTCAGCATCTAGAAGGGCAGTTAAATATATAATTCTAGATTAAATTGATGTAAGTTATGGTAGAATAATGTGGATTGGCTAAAAATCTCAACACAGAGAATCACTGTGCATTAAGTTTCCTACTGCTTTATTTTCATTTTTGATTTTTAGCCCTCAGTAGTTCCTAGGGGAGTTTTAGGTGTTTCTCTCTTCTAGGAAATTAGTTGTCTTCCTCCCACCCCACAGTGCGGTGAAAAATTTTGTGGATTTTCACAGTGCTGACTTCATAGGACTTAGCCTATGGAGGTTAGTTAATACCAAACATTGATTTCCACGAGAAGAGAAAGGCTTGATTGAACCTCCGTAGCCTCATTTGGTCTCATACCTTCCCACTTCTCTGATACCCATGGGGCACAGAAATCATTTGAATTTGGGAATCCAACTCTCTAGGACATGGCTTCTCTACAAAACCCTCCCTAAATATTTCTGCAGATTTGCTCTCTCCTCATTGTACTCACAGATCTCTGTTTCCATCTCAAATCCCTGCAATCTTCCCTGCCCACTTTCCAGAACTCAGAAATACTTTCATTTTTTTCTCTACCTCTGTTCATACCCCCACAACCTCCTCAGTTCCTCTCCCAAATCAGGGAACCGGAAATAGTTATTTCAAGAGGCTTCAGAGCCTGTAACTTCAGCTTAATTCTGCTCTCATCCTTCTCAAAATTCAGAGGCAAGGACGACACCATGGCTAACATTTGAAATTGGGGAGAAGGGAAACTTTTAGTAATGCAAGTACAGTATTCTAATTATCCTGCCACTGTTGTAGAAACACTAGGAATACAAAAGAATAAGTGATTCATTCTGCAAATGAGGTGGTGAGGGAGGACTACAAACAGATGATGTTTCAGTGTCTTTTGGAGAATTATTAGAAGTTGCTAGAGGGTTTTTCTAGATACAGGAAATAGCATAGACTAGGGGAGAAGTTGTATCTTCTTCACTATATTCCTAGTGTTTGGCATTTATATAATAGGGTAATAAATATTACTTAAATGGAGAGAAAGAATTACGAGCCATATTCAGGGAATGTCAGTAGATTTGGTGAGTTTGGAACAATGTGTGTGGGAGGAATAGTGGGGGGGAGGTGAAGCTGGTGTTGAGGGTTCACATAGCATAGCTTTTTAAGACATTCTAAAATGTTGGGACTTTCTTTTGGAGACAATGGGAGACACATAAACTTGTTAGAGAGGTGATGTTATCAGAAGAGAAAGTACTCTGTACTTGAGAGTGACTGAAAGCCAAATTAAGTTATGAATATCATGATGCAGGTAAGCTGTAGGAAGGATATGAAGCCCCTGAGGAAAATTATTCCAATTTCTTTACCAAAAGATATTTGAATTTTTTTTCTACCAGTGATAACAGAGATTAGTAGCAAAGATTGCATAATAACAATGGAGCTGGGTTTTCATGAAGTTCCTTAGACTCATAGGAGGGGAAGCCAGAACCTGGGATTATTTTTTTTCCAAATACTACAGGAGTGATTCTGACTTAGGAATGAACCTACCCACTCAATGAAGTTTGGAGTTTAAAGCAAGTCAGCTATCAGCACATACATGTCAAAAATACATTTTAAAGACTAGAGAAACCCATCTATGGTTTTTCTAGAATAAATATATCATTTTGTTGGTAAGTATGAAATTTTAAGAGAAAAAAACAAAGTCATGAAACAGAAATATCAGTAGAATAAGCTATGCATGACAGTAGGCTTGATTTAATGTCATAATAGTAAATAAATTATAAGTAAATAGTAAATTTAATATAATTTACCCATTTTCTTGTCATTTTTTAAGCTTCATGATTTATACATGGTTAAATGACATATAAAATGATATCTGCAGAATATGTGAAGTGGTATGTTCATAAAAATACTGGCTCAGGGGGTATGGTAATGTGTAGCCAAGGCATCAGGATGTGATGATGGAATATGAGAAGTCTTGGACAGCTTTTCTCAGCAGAGGTTATCCCATGAAACACCTAGAAGGGAGAGAAAGGGGACTCAGCTTCTTTCTCCATTAAAATTAGAACTCATAAACCAAAATAAATAGATAAATAAACTCAGTATTTTCTGGCTTTGTAACTCAACTTTGTTTTTCCATATTCTATTCACAAGAGCTCAAAGGATTTTCCTTCTTAAACTGAACAGACAAAAATCTATCACCCTGGGTACTTGCTTCCAGCAATGTAGTATAGTAACTGGCCTGAACGAGACCAGATAGTGGTGAGCAATAGGACCCTGGAAGGTCAAAGTTACCCTGAGAAAAATGATTCAAATGTCTTTGTAAATAGGTAATTGATTTTCCTGATCTCACAGGTAAGCCTTAAAACTTTCTTTGGAGGAAACCAAATTGAATATTCTTGTATTAACTTGAGAGTAATCAGAATTCAAGTCTTTTTGGAGTGGAGAGGTGGCTAAGAGATTAATAAACTTTGACTTATTTTGTTGTTTATTTTTCATACTGGGGATTGAACCTAGGGTACTTTACCACTGAGCAACATCCCCATCCCTTTAATTTTTTTTTTTTTTTTTTTAATTCAGGACAGGGTTTCACTAAATTGCACAGGCTGGCCTTGAACTTGAGGTTTCATCCTACTGAGTTGCTGGAATTGCAGGCATGTACCACTGTGCCTGACTAAACTCTGTTACATTAAGTTGTAATATACATAACAAAAATTTTAAAATAACCATTAAAAGATTAGCAATAGTATATGAAAGGGCTTAGAAATGTAGCTCAGTGGTAGAGCACTTGCCTAGCATGTCTGAGGCCATAAGTTTGAGCCATAGCACCACAAAAGAACTTCAACAAAATGTATGAATGGCAAACTAATAGAAAAATGCAAATTGAAAAAAATTCTAATAAAAAGTCAATAAAAGTAAAAAGCTAAGTAACATGACAAATACAAAATAATATAGCAAAACAATTTCAAACATAACACTATTCACATAAATATAGATTAAAACTGTCACATAAAAGACAAAAATTTCAATTTAAATAGTTTTTACAATCCACCTAGTATGCTATTTGATGGAATACCTAGAATATATGGACACAGAAAGTTTGAAAGTACGCAAATAGACAAATATATACTAGGAATATTCTAAATAATAAAAGGTAGTGTAGCTTATAAATATCAGACAAAACAGATTTTAAGACAAAATGAACTGTCAAAGAAGATCACTATATAATGTAAAATTTTTATTTCATGAAAAAACATTCTAATTTTATGCACTTAATAAAATGCATAAAAGTTTAAGCAAATGCAAAATTTAAAGCAAGACATGCAGAGAGAAATTCATAAATTGAACATCACAATAAATATTATATTGCTCAATTATATCAAGAGGTCAAAAATTAGTAAATGTATAGAAGATGTAAACAATACATTATTTCTAGTGCTATGGTAGACTGCCTGCAACTCAAATATACATAAAGCAACAACAATAAAATAAGGTACATTAAACAAAATATGACAAACTTTTTTTTAAAGAGAGAGAGAGAAAGAGAGAGAGAGAGAATTTTTTAATATTTATTTATTTTTTTAGTTTTCGGCGGACACACCATCTTTGTTTGTATGCAGTGCTGAGGATCGAACCGGGGCCTCACGCATGCTAGGCGAGCACGCTACTGCTTGAGCCACATCCCCAGCCCATGACAAACTTTTACAGTTTAAAAAATTATACATCCCTCTTATAAAACTGACTAAGGAAGACTTAAAATGCAATAGCATGCCATGATCATGAATATAAGGATTCAATATGATGATTGCATTCCTTCAAATTGATCTATAGATTCAGTGCAATGCTTATACAAACCCTAACCGTAGTATTTTTCTGAGGAACTTGATAGCCTGATTTAGAGGAGAGTAAGGCTAAAGAATAAGCAAGATACTTCAGAAGGAGAGCTGGGTTGGTGACTGTTCCACCAGACCTTAATTCTTACACTAAGCCAATTCTAATGAAGACCATGTGGTTTTAGAAGTAAATATGCATGTTGACTAATTAAATCAAAAATTCAATTTTAGTTTCAGAGGACCTTGAAACTAAAACGAAGGGCACTATTTCTAGATCCTAGTTGCTAACTTATTCATGTTTCATTATTTGTATTATTAAAAAGAAATGATAATAGTATCTATTTCATAAAGTTATTATGAGGCTTTAATAAAAGAGTATGAACACTTTTAAGCTTCATGGAAACTTGATATATGACAGAAATGGCACAGCAGAATGTTGAAAAAAACAAAGGCCAATTTATTAATAAATAAATTCTGTATTACATGAAAAAATTAAATTGATTTCTATCTCCCATCATACATAAAAATTAACAAAATTTTGGTCAAATACATAAATGAAACAAAATTGTAAACATTTCAGAAAAAATAAAGAATAATACCTTCATGACCCTGTGATTAGGGAATGTTTCTTAAACAACACCTAGAACTATAAATGAAAACACTATTGAACTCAAATATATGTAAAAATTTCTGTTTAATAAAAAATGCCATGAAGAAAAAGAAAAGACATTCCCAAATGAGAAACAATTTTTGTTACATAAATAGCCAACAATGGACCTTATCAAGGATATATGAATATTAATCACACTTTCAAGTTAATAAAATAAAAAAAACAATACCACAGAAAAATGGTCAACAGGCATTATCAAACATTTCAGAAAGAAAGGAAACCAGTGATACAGACATAATAAAATACTAAGTCTCACAAGTAATACAAGAATCCAAACTAAGCTTAATGTCATCTTATACACAAATTATAAACAAAAATTAGGAGGCCTGGCCCTGTCATATGATATTGAGGTTTCTTCTTTTATACTACTATAACTACAACCATTTTGAAAAAGAAATTAACATTATTTTATAAAGCTGAACATTGTGACTTAGCAGTTTCTTGTTCTTTGCAGTGCCCATAATAGCCTTGTTTCTAAAAGGAAAAATACAAAACAAAACCTGGAGACACCACAAATGTACCCATCAACAGGAGAATAAAAATAAAATTTATGGCATATTCACACAACGGAACAATATAGAGCATTAAAAATGGATGCACAAGGATGATTCTTTGAAATATAAATGTGAGTTGAAAAAGCAAGTCAAAACTGCTTATAGTATAACACCTGTATAAAGCTCAAAGTAAGAAAATCTGAGCAGTGTGTACTTTAGGGGAGGTAGATTCATATGTAAGTGCTAAAAGCATAAAATGGGGGGAAAAAAAGGGTGCTATAAAATTTAGAAGAGTTGTTAAAGTATAAGAGATACAGGATCAGGGCAGAGACCACACAGGAATATTTATTATTCCAGTTCTTAATTTGGTGTAAATTGGATTGTTATGCTTTAAAACTTCTGTTTACGTTACTTATATCCTTTTGAGTACACCAAGTTTTTTTTTTTAAGTTGTAGATGGACACAATACCTTTATTATATTTATTTTCATTCAGTGCTAAGGATTGAACCCAGTGCTCACATGTGCTAGGCAAGCACTCTACCACAGAGCAACAACCCCAGCACTGTACACCAAGTATTGCATAGTCAAAATATTAAGCTACATAACCCTACATTATGGTAAGGTTAAATGTTTTTCTTTTTACCCTCAACACAAAAATGGACCTGTAAAGATTTTTCTATCCATTGCACCATAGTTGCCAGTGGACTTGAGTTTTACTTTGAAGAGATGACAGACATGAGATATAGCTCTTCCAAACAAAGCAGTTGTTCATAGTGACATATCTTATGCATCTGTTATAGCAGATGCTTTTAAAAGCAACTGGGAGAGGGAGCAGTAGTGGGTGGAATTAGAAGCAAATGCTTATTCATATGCTCCCATGTGAAGCGGATCGACTATGCTCCTTTCAGATACACTTAAGAACAATCTAATCTTAGTTGAAATTGAAATATCTGGGACCAGTGAATTGTCATTGATAGGAGCTGCCACAATGACTGTTTTCTGAGTATTTTAATGATGAAATGAAGCATAAATCCACAAGATCATCAGGCTAGAATAAGCCTTAAAAAGAACCTTGGGCTCCCATTCTTTTCTTTTCTTGGGTTAAACATAAGCAAAACCATGAAATTGACATTCTTTACTTTTGATAACATCTAATATGAAAGGCATCTCCTTTAGGAGGAATGAAATAGAATCAAGAGGACACCAGGTTCTTAGCTGAGCTGCTTCTGCAAATGCACATGCCTGCCTGTGCTAACTCACAAAGACAAACCTTGTGCCCAGTCCAAATCCCATTTTCTGCCATTCAGGACTCTTTTTTTACAAAGGAAAATATTCAGTCTTATAATTTATAAAACATTCTTTCCTGTAGTTGAAATATAGCAAATACCCTGAAATTTTAATGTTTATTACATTTTCTTTTTATTCAATAACTTACTCTGGTTTTTGTGTATTTACTCAGGCAAATTCATCTTCAGAGACTTGACCATAAAACTGTATTTCATCTTACTTAACTTTATCTTGTCAGTCTGTCTTTTTGGCAGACCTGAGTTTGAGCAACGGTCCTCCTACTTCCTAGTGGGGCCAGGAACTTCAACTCAGAGCTTTATATATATATATATATATATATATATTTATTTATATTTTAATGTGTGAACATGAGCACTGAATAAAAGTTGATTTTTTTTAAAAAAGCTGTCTCTACTTGAAAAGATGACTCAATTATATTTAAGCTAATTAATAGATTTCTTGTACAATTCAATATAAATTTGGCATGAATTGGAATATTAATGCCTATCATGTTTTAAAAGTTAAATTAGATTTGAGAAATAGCAGGTTTGTCCTATACTCAATGCACGGTAATTTTTTTAAGTGCTTATCTTCTTTCCATTTCCCTTTAGGGAAAAAATATATTGGCTTCATGCTGCAAGAATAATTATGATAAGAATGACTCATAGAGGAAATAAATATAGTACCTGATGATGAGATTTTTCTTCACAAGAAAGGCCTGGCTGGATTGAGAAAAATGAAAGGGAGGAAAACCTACTCTGTAGGACTTCCAAATATGGGATGTCCTTTGCGTTCATGTCACAATTTACATCATGGGTCTCATGGGTCAAGAGATGGAAGGTTTTTAATAGGAAAAAAAAAAAATTTCAGAACTCCTCAGATTGTTCATTGCTAAAGTGGTGTTTCTGTTCACTAAATGTTTATAAAATGAAATAAAATGATGAGTTCCAGCACAAGAAAGGGGTCCAAAGCTGTTTAATACTAGAGTCGTCTTGGAGTAAGTAGATGGCCCTCCCAGGCTTTTGATGTTTTTGTAACAAGTCCTCTTCACATGGTTTTAGTACTTTTGAAAATAACTTTTCTTCTATTGAAACTCTGCTAGATGAATAAAGAGTACACTGAGTATTTTCCCACTGAGGCTACCTGATAGTAAAAGGGATTTTTTTTCACACTCTATAATATGCATTTTACAGGCAGCAGGTAACAACTAAATACAAAAGAAACGTCTGACCTCTTAGTAGGTAACTCCTGAAATGAATGAGAGATCTGTGAATTACTTGTCTTGCATAAAGTAAGGATAAAATTGCAACCCAACTACTATATTCACTCCAAAGGAACTAAAATGTTCCAATAGCTTGCTCTTTTTGTCTACATAGCATTGTTTAACAGGCATTCTTTTAGTCTTTTCAAAACACAAGGAGACAGAGTCAGCACAACAGCAACTTGCTCTCTTTTACTCAAAGCTTGAAAGTGTGCCCTCTTCTAGATTGGCCTCTTGAATGGACTGCTCACTGACACCCAGTTCACACAGGACCTGTGAACAGATGTAGTGCAGTCTCCTCTAAATGTTTCACCCAAAGGACCAAAGATGGAAGAGAATGAACCTGTGTCTTGGGAGGTCTGTGAAGGGTTCTGTAGTGATACCCAGATTGCAAGTGCAAGTTGAAGAGCCAGCAATTTGATTAGAGACTGGTTTCATCCTAAAAATGCGCGTAAATTGTAGTCTAAATGTGAGGTACTCATATTTGTTTTAATATGCATTTCTTGGGGCTGGGGTTGTGGCTCAGAGGTAGAGCGCTCACTTAACACGTGCAAGGCCCTGGGTTCAATCCTGTAGTTGTACAGCAAATACCCTGAAAATTTAATGTTTTACATTAAAATAAATAAACACATAAAAATATAACTAAATATAACTAAAATATAACTAAATATAACTAAATATAACTAAATAGTTATATTAGTTATAACTAAAATATAACTAAATATAACTAAATATAACTAAATAGTTATAAATAGTCCAAATATAACTAAAAATAAAATATTGTTTAAAATATGCATTTCTTCACATATCTTTAAGTATATTTATGATTTAGGAAAATGCCTGTAGTTAGGTGAAACCCACAGCGTATTACACAAACCCTTAGTATTTTCCATCTGCCAATGGAAATACACAGTTTAAAGGATTACTGAGCATCTCAGGTGTTCCTATTATCTCTTTATCTATGTTTCTAGCTCAGCTCCTCCCCTGAGTTCTAGAAATCTGCCAATAAGACAACTTCGACCACAAACTTCACATGCACAAAACTTGCTTATCATCTTTCCCTCCTTCTCTTATTCTCTCCTGAAGAGTGGCACCTTCCAGGCACTCAGCTGCTCTCCAGAAACTTGGGAGTCATCCCAGACATCTCCCTCTCCATCAGCCCCCACATTCCATCAGCCACCAAATCCTGTCACGTATGCCTCCATCTGTTATTCTCTCTCCAAACTGATGTTTCTTTAATTTAGCCACTTATCATTTCTTGCCTGAATTACATTATAGGAATCACTTAACTGGTCTCTCTACTCCCCGCCCAACTCCCCCAATGCATCCCTCATTATGGCTGCCCATTAATTTTTGGTATAGTCCAACTCCTTGACATATCAAAGGCTTTATGATTTGGCCTGATACTCCATCTTCAGCATTATATCCATGTCTCACTAATCCACCTGTATTCCTGCCATTCTATAGCAATGCATTCTTAAAGCTCCACACTGGTCATTCTTTATCATGCTTTTGGACCTTGTACATATATTTTATTCTTGGCATGTTTTCCCTCCCTTCTTTGTGTGGTTAATTACTATTAACCTTTGATTATAGTTTAATAAAGGAAGCATTGATAAATTTTCCCCTTTAAGAAAAATTCTGATAGTTTTTCTGCAGTTTCTCATATAAACATTTGCCACTGTATATTACAGAGCTTCAAATGAAAGTATAGTTGGCTGTATTTCTTATTTAATATGTGATTTGAGTACATTTGTGTTGTTTTAGTGATATAATTGTACTGTGAGAAAGTATGTTTAAAATATAATTTAAATCTGCATATAATGTCCAAAGTGTACATTGTTTTCAGGAAAAAAATTGCCAAGAGTAACATTGTACAGAAAAGTCCCCCTAGTTCTTATTTCCATCTTTTAATATTAGATGTGCCTCCTCTGTGCTGTTAAAACACTCCAGGGGTGTGGATCTTACTCCTCAAATTGCCATTATTTCCTTTCATCTCTCTCCTAGACTCAATAGCAGGGTCCCAGTTCCATGTTTGTGTGTCTATTCCTGAACACAGTGTTTGGACATAGTAGATATTTAAGTAAAACAAACCTTTCTTCTGAGTGAATTAATAGATGAATGAGTTTATAGCAGAGACATTTGTTAGTAGTCTTTATGGGTAATTACTGCTCTAATGAGTTCAAAAGAAAGTATGAGATTCTTCTTTTACAGTACTGAAGTTTAGGCCTAAGTGGATAGAAAACACACACACACACATGTGCATCCATACAAAGTAAATAAGAATGCAAGGCATATGTGAAAACTAACAAAGATCTGGGCAACTAATATATTAAAGACACTCACCAACAGATTTTAATAGTATGTGCACGCAAGAATAAGGATACTAAAATCCATGTAGATTCTTTTTAACATTTGCAGAAATAAACTAATTTTCTAGTAATCAAGCTATATAATTCATAAACTCATAACGTTTGCAGTCATTACTTGCACAGTTTGCCCATCCCTGATGGTCTGTGCACTCTCATGATTGTGCTCTTGCTTTTCCTTCTACCTGAATTGTTTTGGTGTTGACAGGCCTTGCTGACTAACTGCAGTGTGCTGAACTGTGAATTTGGTGCTTATCTCAACACTCCATTTCAATAGCTAGCTTTCTTTCTCTGCCTGGAAATCCTTCGGCTTCTCCAGGAAGGATTTTCTGATTTCCTAAAGGCAGAATTAACTAGTTCCATTTTTACAGAATTTCAGGACTTCATAAACATCTGTTTCCACCAAGACAGAGATGGGAAGTAAAATTCCTTCATTGTTCTAAGGAAGGAAAAAAAGAAGGAAATAAACACCTATTAAATGCACTTGGGGAACTAGACAATAAAAAATTATCATAATTTCAAAATGAGTTGTATAATATGGAAGAATGATACATGCTATTAATAAAAAAAGATTAGGAAGTGTGAGGGAAAGGTGCTAATAAGTTGAAATAGAGTGATAAGAGTAGGAATCATTGAGAAAGTGACACCTGAAAGAGGTGAAGAAGGAGGGGAAATAAGTCCTGTGAGAAGGGCTTTCCCAGCAGAGGGAGCAGCCAGTGTTAAAGGCCCTAGGCAAGGTGTGTGTTTTGCTTTACCCCTGAGATTCTAAGTTGTCTTGAATGGGAACTAGTGTAGGTATCTAAAAAGTTTTCCAGGGGATTCTAATATTTAGCCAGAGTTGAGGAACACTGTGTTGAAGATTTGGAAGCAATAATAATCTCAAATATCAAGAAGTTATAATTTGTGGGAGAAAGACACATAAACACTGATAATTGCTATTTACCATGAAAAGTGCTACAAGGGACTAGTACACTGAATGTTAATAGTTACTCTAATTTTCTGAGCCTGAGAATTGGAGGATAGTATAAAGCTTCCTGGTAGGGTTCATTTCTGGACTAAGTCTGAGGAATAGGAGGTAACTAAGAAAAGAGTGATTGGAGAAGTGTGGAGAATGTGTGAACACTCCATGGGAGGTGGGAAGGGGGACCGTGTATAATTCAGTGGTAATCAAATAGAGTTACAGAAGATGAGATTAGAAATGTGGAGGCGGAGAGCACAGAGAAGTTGTATGAACTGCTAAGGATCTCAGGAAGGAGCTCAGATTGCCCCCTGAGGGTATGAAATGTTGAAATGTTTAAGAAGCTAGTGATAGAATCTGGTGAGCTCAGGTGCCTAACTTTAGAGTAATGATAGCATATGGGTTTGAAAGGAATTCAGCTTAGAGGAAGGTGGCCAATAATGACAGTACAAGTGTTCTCCAGCAGAGATCTGATGATGGTCCTAGCCAGGAAAGATTTATAGAGATGGACTCAGGGTGGGGAGAGGAAATTTCAGACACATTGGCAAGGTGTATTTATTGAAAATTGTTATCAATGGATTGAGAATGGAAACACAAGAAAAGGATAAAGTCTAACAATGCCGAGATTTCTGACTTGGGCAAGTGTGGCGATGGTGGCTCCAGTCACTGCAGTGGTGTACAAACTAACAAGAGCACGTTTTAGGGAAGGATGTTTGGAACATGTCATAACTGAGGTGCCAATAGAACCCAGAGTTGGTGACCAGCAGGCACGGAGTTTATAAGGAAATAGAATTCTGTAACTTTCTCTTGATACAAAGTACAGTAAAAACATATTCTTTAGATTAATTTATGAATGTTAACATGTTCCTCAGTTCATTAACATGTTCAAAGCTCAGGAAAAGATTTTAAAAAGGTTTGGGTTGGATCTTAAATTTTGTATGAAATCCAAAGTCTAATTAATATCATGCTTCTACATGATGAAATCTAGAATGTTTATTGATAAAAGCCAGTCACAACACAGTTACATTAATGTTTATAGCAGCACAATTCACAATAGCCAAACTGTGGAACCAACCCAGATGCCCTTCAATACATGAATGGATTAAAAAAATGTGGCATATATACACAATGGAATATTACTCAGCAATAAAAGAGGATAAAATCATGGCATTTGCAGGTAAATGGATGGAGTTGGAGAAGATAATGCTAAGTGAAGTTAGCCAATTCCAAAAAAACCAAATGCTGAATGTTTTCATTGATATAAGGAGGCTGATTCATAGTGGGATAGGGAGAGAGGGAACACGAGAGGAATAGACGAACTCTAGATAGGGCGGAGGGGTTGGAGGGGAAGGGAGGGGGCATGGGATTATTAATGATGGTGGAATGTGATGATCATTATCATCCAAAGTACAGTATGAAGACATGAATTGGTGTGAGTATACTGTGTACACAACCAGAGATATGAAAAATTGTGTTCTATATGTGTAATAAGAATTATAATGCATTCCACTGTCATTTATAAATTTAAAATATTTTTAAAAAGCCAGTCACAAAATGAAGATATTATACAGGTAAACATTGACATGGTTTAGCATTAATGTTTATGAAGTTGGGCTTTTCTTTCTCCAATTATGAGCAATATTACCTTAGGTAAATAAAGTGTGCCCTGTAACATTAAAGATAGAAATTCTACAGTGGCTAAAGTAAGGATGCTTTTCGTCTTGCTGAGGAAAAGCAGTTTTGGGAATGATACCTGCTTTTTCTAAATCCCAGTTTCTTTGTAAAGTCTGTCAGATACTCAGCTTTCCCCTATAATCCACACACAGGGAGTGGGAGCAGTGAGTCATGGGAGAAAGCTGAATGGAGAGAGTTCTCTAAGGCATCTGAAGTCTTACTGCTGTCACTATTGACTTGTTGTGTGGCTCTGAACAAATTACAGCACTTCCTGGCCCTTACTTTCTTTTCTATGAATTAAAGAAGTTGGTTGAATAGTTGGTTAAGTGCCTATCAGGCTATCACATGCTATGCTTCTCTCAGTGCAGCTGCCTTTAAGACATCTTCATAGTTCTCATGGTTCTTAAGGAGCTTGTGAGTGACTCAGCGCTGGCCAGCCTGAGCATGGGGATGAACTATTATTGTAGGCTTTCATTTTCACTAAGTAGAAGTGCTAGAAGAAATGGGCAGTGCCATCATCACACCCATATTCATGGGCAGCTTTTCTTCACTGCAGCATTTGGCTTTCCTCTGATGCAATAGAAACTGAACATTTTTGTGTATGTTAAGGATTCTCCTCCTGTTTCAAAAGGATGTTTGTAGTTCCAGTGGCATTTGGTTCTTTTTCTGAATGGCTACACGTGAGGAAGAATATCTTCAAAACATGTGGTTAATACAGGGTAACTTTTCTCCTTGGCAGTATTTGAAGTACGACCTCATTCAGGATCTGCTAGACGACTTTGAGGTCAGGGGTACATCCTTCCTTGGGATCCCAGATCTTTCATTAAGAAGCAGGAAGGTTTGTATAGTAAAAACGTGCTGTAAGAATCAGTCAGATTTTGAAACATAATAGTCATTTATGTTCTGTCATCATACTCTTTGCTATTATATTCAAGTGTCACCTTGAATTAAGTGCTATAAATAAAAAAAACAGTATCACTTACTATTTGGTAATTAAAATTGGAAACATTTTAATCCCAATTAAAATTAGAAAAAAATTACCTTCTAAAGTTATCTCACACATCTATTTGGATCACGTGCCACATGGTGGATAACACTGGCAGAGCGTTTAACTACAGGTATTTTGGTCAGTTAATTATTGCTGTCCACTGGAACTATAGTGATTTAAAATAAATAAACATTTATTTAGCTCATACATACATGTCCCATTTTGAAATATTATTCTACCTTGTGACTAATAAATTAGTCTATACCGTTTCTCAGAGGTTGGTGGAAGACACATACTCCTGGGTGAAAAACAGCATCATTACTTATGGCACAGAAATCAGTGTGAACATTAGTTTAACATGTTGATGTTGGTATCTCTTGGTCCCCAAGTCCCATGGGGGAAACATGGAGAGGCCCAGGTGAATATTGTCCACACAGTAAATTTTAATGACAACCATGGAACACAGACTGAGAAATTAATTTTTAAAAAATTTTGTTTTGTTTTATAGTATGCCTGCTCCTTATCCTAGAGGGAAATAATATCTCATTCCTTAAGATTGCTCACTACAAATACAACCCTTAAAAATAGCCCTGGCAAAAAGTGGTCAGGGTCTTGCACTCTGTACACTCCATAGTGCAAGAGCTGTCATGACTCCTGGTGAAATTTTTCTCCCAATATGGTAAAGATTGGTATTTGGCCTGGGCTTAGATGGATGGGTTCTGTTGATCAAGGCCAGACTTGACTGATCTTAGCTGGGGACTGGTAGGCCTAAAGGGTCTCAGCTAAGATAGCACATCTCTACTCCATATAGTCTCTTTCCGCCAGGAGGCTAGTTCAAGCTTGTTCACATGTTGGCAGAAGAAGCAAGGCCCTGGGGCTTATATACAAACTGTCAGTGCATCAGTTTTGTTTCATTCCACTGGCCAAAGCAAGCTATTGGTCTGCACAGTTTCAAGGGATAGCTAGTAGAACCCACTTCTTAACAAAAAGTGCTACAAATAATTGTGACCATTTCTAGAATCTATCACATTGGAGTCAAAGAGACATGGACTTAAATCTAGACACTACTTTACCTCAGAGCTTTTATTTTTTTTCTCTGCCTAAAATGAGAATGGAACCATTTGCCTTAAGGAATTGTAAGTCCAAACAAGAAACAAAAGAAATACAATAACTCTGACTGATTCATAAGTGTACAATAAACAAAAGAAGTCATAATTGAACCTCAAATGTTCACATTTTCATTTAGCCAGCTATTTTTTGTCATGCTTTCCATGCTTGATTTCCATCTGTTCACTAAAGTTAAAAACATGTTTGAGAACTCAGGCTTTGCATCCACCCCATACCTCCATCACTCACTCAGTTGTTCTGGATTTGTTTTATTAAGTATTACTGGAATTGAGAGGTGTATTTTTTTTTCCTTTCCCCTAACATTTACATGCTGCCTCTCCTGAAGCCACATAGGAGAAAAGTATGACACTGGTCCACAAGTAGGAAAAAGGCACCAAGAATATACAAAAAGGAGAAATTCACACATGGGCACCCAACATTCAGTGAACAGGAAAAGGGAAGAGCCATGTTGAGCCACCAATAGGGAAACATGGCGGAGAACAGTCCTGGTCTGTGTCTCCTCACAAGTAGAAGTTCTTTGTAAGAGTTCTTTTGGGATACTGCCATGAGAAAGGGGTACAAAATAAACTTAAGGATTTTTTTTTCTGAATATAAAAGAAGAAAAGGGTAAAGAAAGAGAAGGATGTGGATGTTAAGAAGGGAAGGAGATAGAGATATAGACAAAGTTTGAAATAAAGAAGAAGATGGTGAAGATAAAGACTAACATGAAGAAGAAGAAAAAGAAGGCAATGATGAAAACAACTACCCAAAGTAAGAAAGCGAATACCTCTAAGCACAAATCTTATGATAAAAGATTTGTGATAAAACATTGTCTGTCTCTCTCTCTCTCTCTCTCTTTTTTCCATGTACTTGCCTTTATAGGATAGGACAGTACGGCCAGGAGGAATACAGAGTTAGGCTATTTCATGTTCATAAATGTGCATGGTTTCATCTCACTATTAAACAGAAGTGCTAACTACTCTCTAATTTTAGCACATATCTTTTAAATGTCAAAAGACAGATTTTCCTCCAGCCCCCTTGCCTAGTCCTCAAGCTTTGAGTCACAAGGATAACTTTACTCTATGAAGAAATTGGCAGAAAAGAATAAAATGCAGAGGAAAAATCTTTGACAAGTTAATTTTAAGACACTTTTCTAGTCCAGTATCTATCTAGCCAAGTAGGCAGCAAAACATACTTTCTAAACTGAGATTATCAGGAGAAGAGGAAAGAAAAAAGGAAGTTGTCCTCAGAGGCAAGAGTAATGGAAATCAAGGTGTTGCCTGTCACAGGGTCCAGGGATGATACAGGCTGTAGAAATTGACCAGGGGTAGATTCGTGAACTTTCTTAAAAGGAAAGACAAAACCAGCAACAAGATGTGGTACCTACTGTGTGGTACCTATGCAGTACTTGTTCTGTGCTAGGTATTATGACACTGAGAAATATAACTTATGAAGACACAGTGTTATCCTGTCTTTCAAGAATTTTCCAATTTGGAAAAGAGAGACATAAGAATAAATAACTATAGTTAATTGCTCTAAGTCAAAATTGTGCACTGGGTGCTATAGATGAACACAGGTGAGGTACATAACTTCTGGGAGGGAGACAGGGGAGCCTTCCTGCAAGAACTAACACATGACTTGGATCTTGAACAACCAAGAGTGAACCAGATAAAGAAGTGGGCAGGCAGCAACAAAGTCAATAACAAAAATGTACAAGATGACTGGTGTGGGTGTTATAAGTAATTGGGTTTATTTGGAGGCTGAAAAGGTAGTAATAGAAAATCCTAGGTGCCATGACTTATAATTATCTTTATTCTAAGTATATAGATTAAAAACTTGCAATCAATTATTTGAAGCTTCATTCTCCCAAACAGAAATCGAGCTATCCATCACCCTTCCTCACCTATAAGTGAGTTATAAACACAAATGTCAACACAGGTGTTTTATAGAATTAGGTACCGCTGCCAGTTAAAAGGAAATTAAAATACTTTTAGCTGAATCAAAGTGGAAGTTCATTTCTCATAGCAAAGCACATGTGTTCAAGACTATGATTTTACACAGTTCCAGTGACACAGTATTCTTCCATCCTGCTATTCCACCATAGATGGCCTCAATATAATCAAGATGGCAGGATATGAAACAATTGAGCAAATAGCACATAAAAACTGTACCTTAATAAATGGTCCAAGAAACTGCCACAAAATATTTCTGCTCACATTCTATTGGTCAAAACTTATATGGACACATTCAACATAAGAGTGGCTGTGTAATATAGCTTTATTCTGTAACTGTAAAGCTTTATTATAGAGATAAAAAGGAATTAATAAAAGTGTCATCAAATATATGAGTAGCTTTTTTATTGCTACACTACACTTATGACTTGTTTTCAATTCTAATTAAGCAATAAGGCCTCTCTTTTCAGGAAACATATGTATGGAACGAGGCTCTATTATAGAAGAAATTTCTTATTGTATCATTATATATACTATTTGAGAGTCCTATTACTATAAAGAAGAAAAATAGATATTATGGCCAAGGTCAGGCCTTTTAGTACATTTTGTACAATATAATGCTTGGGTTGTCATTGATAGCTGTGTAAGACTAGAACTTGGGGCTTCAAAAACTTGCAGCAATCTACAATAGTATTTAATTCCAACCTTGTGATTTGAGAACCATTCTTTCTTCTTAACATTACCAAGTACTGCACCTGATACATAGTAGGTACACAAGAAAATAAAGATCCGTTGACCTAAATTTATTTGCACATTCTACCAATGAAGTTAAACACATTAAGAAACATATTTCATCCAACCATTTTTCATTCACAGTGATGAATCCAATTAATATTCATTGTGGTTTTCTTAAGGGCTTACATGATGCTAATTGCTGGGAAGTTACAAAATTGATTAAGTAATAGCCTGTACTTTCAAAGAGCTCACACTCTAGTAGGAAAGCAGCTGTATATTCAAGTAACGTTGATAGTTTGTTAAGTGCTAACACAACACTGATGAAGAACAAAGAAGATGAGTTATTTCAATCTAATTATTAAGCCATTATAGAAGGGGTAATACATGAACTCAGCCTTGAAAGATGAATGAGGATCCACTAAGGAGTCATCAAATACATCAGCAGCTTGTGTAAGGTTACATAGTACTTAATATGTTTGACCCAAATCTGGTTTAAGCAATATAGCTGCTGTTTGACCAGACTTCATTCCATACCTTCCTTGACAACTGACTTGAGTCCCATTAACACACTTTGCAGTTTGTTTCACTGCCTAGGGCAGTTTGAGTTTTCATATATATTGAAGAAATCCTTTCTCACCCTTTAGATCCATTAAGCAGTGATCCCATGTCTTCTCCTCATGCCTATCTTCCATCCTTCCTTTCTTATTTTCACCACTGAGTGTCTCAGTCCAAGGCTACCATTTATATCCCGCAGCAAGACTTTCACCTTGTCTTATCTTCGGAGGTGAAATCGATTTTTCAGCTGTAGTAAGCATGCTGCTGGAAATGTGTCACTGTTCTCCCCTCCCCAGCAAGTATTTTCTATGTTTTTCATCACAAAGTAGTTATGTGTTTCAGCCTTTGAGCAACATCTGAGTTTTCACCAGCTGTGTTTTGCATTGTCCTCATTTTGTATAATTAAGAAAAACAGGAAGCCAATCACTTAAGTAAAGCTGACCCTCTTCGTTCTGCACACCCGAGAAAGGACTGCATCAGGGTTTTTTATAGTACAGATTTTACAAAATTTATCCGGCAATCCACTTGAAAGTGGAACAAGGTTAGAGGAACTGTGACGACATGGTGGCCTTCCTCTTGACTACAAACAGCTGTGCTTTTCTGAGATGACATAGTCCGGTTTAAACACACTTCTCTTATATAATCAGTTATCAATTTGGTTTGTCACTTTGTGACAGAGGATTTCCTCTGACATTTTTTTATGCCAGCTCAAATCTTGGGAGGGGGAGACTTTTGACCTTAGCACTTTAGTCTGCTCTGCATCCAGTTTTGTACCAATAGGTCCTGCCCACATGCTTAGACAAACACAGCTGTGTTGCAAGTTGTCTGGCAGTGGTGGTGGGGAGGGGGGCGGGGGATGGGGGAGGAAGACAGAGAGAGAGAGAGAGAGAGAGAGAGAGAGAGAGAGAGAATGAGACTAAATTTCTGTGCCTAGGAAAAGCCTAAAGATTTTGAACCCAAATTATTTAGTTTCTGGGGAATGCGTTTTCTTAGTTTCTAAGGAAGCACTAGGTTACTGTTTGATTTTTCTAAAGATTAAAACCAATGGTGTATATCTGAGAAAGAAGCTTCTGTTTCTACTTGATTTGAGTTTCATTTTGTTAGAGGTAAGAAAAAATAATGGTTTCATCAGGTATAATTTCACATAAAGTAATGATTATGTTATGTTATGGGTCAGCAGTATTCAATTCAACTAAATATTTATTCAGTATATTATATTTCCTGATCATGATAGTTGCTATGGGAAATGTGGAGATTTAAAAAAAAATAGCTCTTGCCTTCAAGGAGTTCATATGCTACTAGGGAAGCTGATGTGAGTACAACTGAAGATAATTCACAGCAAAGTGTTAATGATCTAAGCACTTATTCTCTAAGCACCTATTGTGATCCAACCTGTCTCCTACATAAGTATTAGCTAGAATATCAATGCTAGTCAAGAGACTCTTCCAAACTATTCTTTGTGAACAACAATCACTCATCCATTCAACATATTGAATACCTACAATGTTTTAGACATTGTGCTATTTTCCTAGGATTTGTAAACCTTTCTTCAGGGACATCCATAGTGCTCTATGTACCTCACAGAACTCGCTGAGATTTATTATATACCATTGTGCTCCAGTAACTTTGTTCCTCAAAGCTCCATGAAGTTGCAATTGTTTTATGCCTCTGTACAAATGAAAACTGACTCTGAAATTAAATAATCTCTTTGGTGTTATAGCATAAATAACCAATATATTTAAATACAGGCCTGGACAGTCATGCTGATTCCCTATTCTGCTACTTTTGACAGCTATGCTTTCAGTAAATTGAGACATTTTATGGGTATTTTGACTTCACAGTACCAATTAAGAATCATTTTATGCATTAGAGGTCTCCATTAATACCCATTTTATAAGAACAGCCTGGCCACTCATATGTTCTTTTAATTTCATCTCATAAAAGTGGAATTACTTTAGCTTTTTTTTAGAGTTTGAAGATTAGAAGGAGATGTTTTAAAATACAGTGAGAAGTATATCTGGAAGGATTAATATCAGCAAGAGTGTCAGATATGGTTACACATACACATGATGACAAGAGAAGTTGGAGAATCTATCTTGGACATATTAAAATAGGATAAATTTTTTTATGCTTCACAAAAGTCACCACATTGCACTGTGATGTTATCACTAAATTGGATTGAAACTGCCAACTAACCTAGGAAAAATTAATGTCCTTCTAGTTTGGTGACTATAGTTCCAGTGGCTGCCACCTGGGAAATCATGTAGGCTATTTGAGAAAATCACTGAATCTTAGTCATTAGAGAGATCATAGGTAATATATAGTCCAAACTGTTTCACAATTACTGAAACTTGAGACACATAAACACAATTCAATGTAGTTCCACGAGAATAAATTTTTATTAAAGTAAAACCTGTATAAATATTAAATAAATTACATTACATGCAGAATAAAAAAGAAATGGAGGTGCTATTTAAGGTGATATTTAAAGCAAGATATATTTTAAACTTATTAAAGAATTTTTCTTCTTACTATTCTTTGCCACCCTCCTCCATTCTCACCAAATAAAGGAAAAGCATATCCTTGGTTGGAGTTTTTTTAGAGTTTGGAAGTCTTTCTTCAGGAACATTTGCAATGTTCTCAGGGACTTGCAAAGGAGAACTCTGAGATGAACTCTGATCCAGATACTTGAAGTTCAGTGGTAACATGGACTTTAGTCAGCCTCTTGCCCACTGTTCTCAACATTTTCCCTTTCTATGACAGACATGGGTCAGCGGGGGTGCAACTCATTCCCATAAACCTATCCAACTTTTATAAAACTCCCCAAAATGGGTATTTTGACTGCAGTGAAGAAGAGCATGAAAATCACCCGTTATTGTGAAATCATCAGTTGGGGTCCCTTACTTAGTTCTAGCCCAGATGAAATAGGCTATGCTTTGATGTAATTGCTTTAAATGAGTCTGACTTTTTTCTCTTCCTCTAGAGCAAACACAACAGAATGCAAGTGAGATTGATGTTATATCCCCTTAAATATACTCTCCTTTAGTTTTTAAATAGAATATTTGTGATCACTATATGGTTCATACTGATACCTGTTCATACTGATACATGAGTGCAACTCCACCACACGGCAGAGAACCATTGTTCTTGCCCAGATTCCTAAACATTTTTGGATGAGGAATCTGATTACCTGAGAAGGAAAACTACCTTTGCTGAGGTCACACAGCTACAGATTCAAGTCCAAGAAACAAGTGCCACACTTTAAGGATTCTGGTGATCATTTGGCTGTTGAATTTAAACTGTCTGTAAGTAGGCACCAGCTATGTAGGAGTTATTGAAAATAAGAATGATTTAAAGGTCTATCTAGTAACTGTTTTAACCTAAAACACAGCATCTAAAGCAGCTGTGCCACTTTGCCTTGTGCAAGGACACATTTTGGCCATTTCAGCATTTCCCAGCATTTCTGCTTTTACCAGAATGCCAGGTTCTGAAGAATTCATGGGATTGTTGTTTAAAGGTCACTCAGTTTTTGCTTTTTACTAATTAAGTTAGAAGGAGGCCCCCCCAAATGTCAGGACTTTTAACAAATAAACATGTATGGTAAACATAAAAACTATAAATCATAATTGTATACCTAATGTTCTCTAAAAATATGGACATGTTGGCTGTGAATGTGGGGTCATTCATCCATTTTCTTTTCATGGTATTTTGAAATAGTTTAATATCAGCTGTGGCTGAAAAGTACACAGGTGCCAGTTGAATTACTCCTTCATTTGCTCATTCAACATGCTTACTTAGAGTCCCCGTATGCTAGTCACTGTGCTAGGCACAAAGTGTGCAGCCAGATACTGAATGATTTTTATAAGAATATTACCCAACACAAGCTTATCTAAATAGAGTTGTATGTACTTTAAAAATTATTTATTTCTTCTAATAAATACATTTATTAGAGTCACACAGCTACAAAATGTCTTACATCCTTATTGTACTATGTACAAAGTGTATCTACTATGCTAATAACTTGAATGATATTTTAGTAAGCTTTTTCAATGCTGTGACTAAAAGACCTGACCAGAACAATTACAGAAGAAGGAAAGATTATTTGGGGGCTTATGGTTTCTGAGGTCTCAATCCATAAACAATGGTTTCCATTCCTGGGGGCTCAAGGTGAGGCAGAACATTATGATGGAAGAGTATGGTAAAGGGAAGTGGCTCACATGATGATCAGAAAGCAGAGAAAGATATCTACACTTACCAGATATAAATGTATACCCCAAAGCACAACCACAGTGCCTACCTCCTCCATCCATACCCTTCCTGTCTTCAATTACCACATAGTTAATCCCATCAGAGGATTAATTCACTGAAGTTTCTAAGTCTCTTCTAACCCAAACATTTCTTCTCCAAACCTTCTTGCATCTCACCTATGAGCTTTTGCGGGGGACACCTCACATCCAAACTATAACAAAGGAATATCAAGAAATATCAGTGCTACTTTACAAAATTTAATTGTAAGGGAGGACACATATATTTCATAGGTTTTTATTTAAGTAAATGCTATTATCAATTTCAAAATTCATGGTGTAATTTTCAAGCCATTAACATAAACATAGAGGGATAAAATTAGAAGGAGAAAGCACTTTCAGATAAAGTAAACTAGAAAGATCTATGTCTGCATTAGAAGTTTTGAGTTGGACTTTCCTTCTGAAACCAAGTTGTGCAAATATAAAGAGGGAAACAAGTGTTCCGATGTTCTGTTTCTTTTTATGTTAACACTTTTTGATGTTTTAGGTGTGAGATAGAGGCAGACATATTAAGAGCTGGCATTGGTTTAGGAGTTTAGGAGACCCAGATAGTAGTCATTGTTCAGCCTGGGGTAGCCGTCAGCTCTGAGAAGCGCTTCCTATAGTCAGAGGATTAAATTAAAGGATGTCTTGGTATTCCTTTCTGCTCCAGGGTCACTGACTCTGTTAAATGCTATTTTATATTGTAAGCATGTTTTTTTTTTTTTAAGTACATTTTGTCCCATTAGAATTAACACAAGTCAAGATTGAGAAACAAGAGCAAGGCTAAATTATCCAAGAGGATTCTATTTGGTTGAAACCCAGTTATTCTTTTATTTGACATTTATAGTGTTCAACAATGCTTAGGAAAATTTTAAAAAGTCTGTTTAAATTTTTCAAATTAATATATTGTGTACCAGGTGCATGATCTAATCTAGATGCTTATTAATGAACAATTTGTCTTTCAAACATTTTCTAGGCATTTCAAAATGAAACACTATCAGTATTTTTCAAACTATTGTATTTTTGCTATTGACCATAAGAACAAATTCTATTTTACTCAATGATGATTCAATAAATATTCATTGAGGGCCCATAAATGTCAAGCACTGAGCTTGATACAGTGGCTATAAAAAAATAGAACAGTTAAAATGTAATCTCTTTCTTCAGTAAGATTACAGTCCAGTGGGGGATTCAGACTTATAAATACATCAGTTACATATCAAAATATCAGAACTTAAATCAAGAGATTTGAAAAGAACTATGAGAAAACATTGGCTTCCAGAAGGAAGATTTAATAGACGAATGACATTTAACCTGAGTTTAAAAGAGAAATTACAAAATGATATCCCTCAGGCTATAATGAACCCATTGATGTTCAGTGGCATCTACCATCATAAAATCCATAAGATCAGGTGTCCTCATTGTGAGAGATGTCTATATAATTCTTAAGGGTAATTGTAAAAATAAGAAATAATGCAAAAAAGCCTAGTGATCAGAGAGAATAAATGCTCTATGAAGAAAATGCCATACAAAGTATATTTTGTATACAACCAGAGATATGAAAATTGTGCTGAATATGTGTAATAAGAATTATAATTTATTCCTCTGTCATATATAAATAAATAATAATAATAATTAAAAAAGCCTTAGGGGATAGAACAAAAAGAAAGAAAGAAAATAGCATATGTATTAACACCTAGACCTACTGAACTATATCTCTTATTATTTATTGGTATGTACACCAAATGGCCCAGTGTGTTTTTCTTCATAGCTTATGACTACAATTAAGTAGCCATTTATGCATTTAATATTTTCCTTCCCCACCAGACTAAAAACTCCATGAAGGAAGAGAATGGCATTTTTCTGTTGACTATTTTATCCCTAACAGAGTACTGGCTCATTATGGAGACCCAAAAAATATTTTTTAGGGATATGTAATGATAGGGAGACACTAGCCAAGTATGGTCTTTCATTAGGAAAATACAATGCCATTTTAAGAATGTGAGCACTATAGTTCCAGAATACCAATTTGTTAATTTTCCTTCATAGCAAAGGTAGACACCCAGATCTCTTGAAGTGTTACCTATACCGTCTGGAACTGAGTCCAGCATGCATCCCATTTTCTTGCCTCAATCCTCATCACCCTGATTCATAAACTAGCCTTGAAGTAGATACTCCATGGATGACCAGATAAAGTCCTTTTGTGATTTTCTTTCTGGTGCTTTTGACCCCAAACTATAGAGTTCATTCATGTTATCTTGCCTTTCTCCAGCCTGGAAAATGTTATAAGACTCCTCGCTTTCTTCAATGAGTCTGCCATGTGTCATAGAAAGTTTATTAGAGGAGTCCAGTCAGGTCCCCTGAGACTTCATTACTCTCTAAAGCCATGCTGAAGCATTATTCTGAATAAAATTAAGTTCTACTTCTTGCAATTAACAGCAGATGATGAAAGTGCCTGCCAATTCTGTTGCCTTTCAGCTGGGTGATTTTCTCTTGCTTGGTCATTTGTAAAATGTGAGCCCTTCTAATGGGGACCTAGTTATTCACTTGAATTGATGAGTTTCAGCTGAATTAATAGTGCCTGGCACACTGTGGACATTCAATAATAGTCAACAGCAATTTATATGCTGACTTAAGTTGCTCCATTTGAGAATGTTGGCTAAGATCAATATAATGTGACTTTCCTAAGATTTGACTTTAAGAAAAAGATCAAGTTTCCAAATTTAAAGCCAAAAACTATATACATCTGTGTAGCTGATAGTCTCTGAAAGAATATTAAAGATTCTGGAAAAACTGTTGAAATGGATTTTTTTCTATGAATTCCCAACAACTATACAAGATGCTTTGGTATACCAAGATAAATCTTTTGAGTCTTTGGTTCTTTCTTCTGTAAGAGAATCTGGCACAGAGTAGGTCTTTATCAACATAATAACTAAAAATAGAGGGTGTGTCAGAAACCACACATGAGGACTTGGTCCATTCCCTTGCACCTGGGAGGCACTCAATAACTACTTATTTAATTAATTTTAAATTAAAATATAATTAGACATCCAATACAAGTTAAACTATAGAGAAAACTTTCTGGGTCTAAAACCAAGGAGAAAAAATACAAAAAAAATTACTGATCAGGAAAGAGTTATATTCACAATACTTCAGAGGTGAAGTTAGCAAGTTGAGATTATAGTGTAGCATATGGTGCCTAAAGCCTCCTGGCATATATTTGCATGTTGAAACTTTTAATTAGAAGGAATTACAATTCCACTAAGATCCTCATAGCTGTAGACTGGGAGTTTTAAAAACAAATCAATATATGTGTTGGTTAAATTATAACTTTTGTGGAAAATCAATACTATGTTTGCTAAGAAAAATATTTGATGTGTTAAGTGAATTATGGAATTCTCATGTCAAAGGCTAAGCTGGATGATTTATTTAAGCACATTTATTAAGTGAACTACTTTATTGTGTCGTTATATTATACTGACTTACATATGCACAAATTCCCTTGGTTTTTAATTGTTTCCTGAGCTTTGTCATCTCCCCAGTTCCCCTTTGCTTTCTTCCTCATGGGTGGAAGCAATTTGTATCTCTTATTAACAACAAACTTGGCATTTATTTACTTTTGAATGATTTTGGTTATAATGACGGCAGTAATAATACGTAGAACCTCTAACAATGTAAGCACTATGTTAGTTCTGTACCTACCAATAGGAAACATATCACTTAAACTATTCGCCTTCCTACAGTATTCGGTTATTCACTCAGTGGCTCCTTAACATTCACTGAGCTGCCAGACATAGTGCAGGCACTAGGACAGAGTCCAGGAAACATCTGTCATGACTCCCTCATGGTGAGTAATGAAGATCTGGAAAGGGAGAAACAAAAAGTAAAACAGTGTTTTAAAAATTGAAGGACTTATGGTCATTGCTAACTGCTGAGGATGCTGAAGTCTTTGGAATGATTGTATTGAAGCTGAGACTCAAATTTGTGTTTCAGTTGTACAGGTGAAAAAGAAGATTCAGTCAATTACCCTTGCCAAATCATGAAAGTATGAACATGCGGTACACAAATCTTGGAGGAATTTGGTGAAACAATTTAAGCACTATGTTAGTTACCTTGCCCTGAGAGCTGAAAAGTGTAGAAGGGAGAGAAAGCTGTGTGTGTGTGTGTGTGTGTGTGTGTGTGTGTGTGTGTGTGTGTAGAACAGAGAGCAAGTAAGAAGAAATGAAACTAGAAATGCAGGTTCAAGGCATTTTGAAGAAGGTCTTGTATGTCAGAATAAGAAGTCTAGAATGTATGCTATAATTAAAGGAAGCCAAATAAGGATGCTAGCAGAACACTGACAGGTTGAGTTTTATTTAAGAAAAAAAAAAAAAAAAAGAAGAAAGAAAGAAAAAAAGGACCTTTAATTATTCTCTTATAGAAGGAAGAGCTTGGTGGACATGAATATATTACAATTTGTAAGAAAGAAGCATATGTGTTGGATCCAAAAAGAACCTACAGAGGAATGAATTCTTGTTTCACCAACTTTCTAAGAATAGTCAGGTTCACTCAGTCCTCTGCATTGAGGCTTTTATTAACAAATGCTTAGCTTGCCACCTTGTGGCCATAGGCAGAACCTCCATATAAGAGATGTTCAATCTGGGAAATAACACCAACCCTGAGCAGTAAGAAAACTGAACAAAATATTCATTCAAGTTTATCACAACTATTGAAATAAAAGGGAAGCAGAAATATTACACTTAAAAGAAATATTAATGATCACTAAAGCAAAATCTGAAAATTATGCTTAATTCTTTTTCTCTCCCTCATCTCTCATAAAAATGGATCTATTAGCCTAGTTGATTCAATTTACTAAATCTGGTAGGTAGTTGGGTTAGACAGTTTCCCTGGATTATTCAGGTTTTTTGAGAATATGGAGTAGCCATAGTTCTCACATATTCCTGAATATATAAATTAATATGTTTCTGATGACACACAACTACTTTTAAACAATTTGTTTATGCAATAAAATTAAAGGTGAATATATTATATGAAATTCCACTCCTGGGCATATGCTGTAGAGAAATGCATACACAAATGTTATAGCAACATTGTTATGGTTTTGCTGTTCCAGAAGGGAAAACAGTAGAAATAACTAAATGTCCTACAGGAAAAACAATTAAAAGTACATTGTGATGTACTATATTGTGATATACTATACAAACTTTAAGAGAAATGAACCAGAACTGAATAATTCAACATGAAGGAATTCTACAATGTAATGTGGAAAAATAACCATAAAATGATACTGTTTATATAAAGTTCCAAAACAGACAAAACCTAAAGAAGTATTTTTAGGGATATTAGTCAAGGTCCACTGGAGAAACACAATGTGTGTGTGTGTGTGTGTGTGTGTGTGTGTGTGGAGGTGGGTGGTGGGGGAGAGAGAGAAAGAGAGGAGTTTTGCGTATGGGCTTGGCAAATCTGAAATCCATAGGGCAGGTCAGCAGTCTAGAATCACTTGCTAGAGCAGCAATCTATGGGCGGAACAGATTCTTCCTCAAAGAAAATTCAGTTTTATTCTTAAGACCTTTCAACTGATTGAGTTAGGCCCACCTAGATTTCCTATGGTAGACTACTTAAAGTCAATGAATTGTAGATATCGACCACACTTACAAAATTCACAGCAACACTTAAATATTTGAGTACTGTGATTTAGCCAAGGTGACACATAAAAGTATTAGTCAGAGATACATACCTATATAATAGGACCATGGAAAAGAGCAGAGAAGCCAGGCATGGTGGCACACATCTGTAATCCCAGTGATTTGGAAGGCTCAGGGGAGGAGGATGAAAAATTTAAGACCAACCTCAGCAATTTAATGAGAACATGTTTCTAATTTAAAAATTAAAAAAAAAAAAATTGAGAATGTATCTCAGAAGCAAAGCGACCTTGGGTTCAATCCCTAGTACTGGGGAGTAGTAGACAGATAGAACTAGGGATCAATACCTAGGAGCTTCCATTTTGTTGGTAATATTCATTTTTTTTTTTAAAAATGACAGTTATGAGAGGGTTTGTTACATTATTCTTTATAGCTTATATGGCTAGTATAAATCATTTTATATGCATGAATTATTTCATAGTAAATGCTATATATATATATATATATATATATATATATATATATATATATATATATATATATATTTATCACAATACAAAGTAATTGTTATCTAAGAGTGTAGTAATCACCCTGTATAATGTCGGGAGTTGGATCTTGTCCATCCATCCTCATCTGCTTTAGCTGCTTAGGGTTGCTGCTGGGAACAGAAATACCAGTCAGAAAGAAAGACTTCTTCCAACTGGATATCATTGTTAGGCCAGACGCTCACATTTATTAAAAGGAGTTAGGGGACTATTTGCAATGAGTGACTAACAAAGAGTAGCCCAGATCTACTGTTCACAGGGCATCCGTCCTGGGGCTGGATACAGTTGTTTAAAGTCCACCAGCTAGCTGGCCTCTTCCTCTTTCCTCACAGACAAAAGATGGGCCCAGGTTGGAACTCATTTCGTTAACCACTGTTACAAATTTGATTTTTCATTATTTATCTCTTCTGAGAAATGGTGTAGGACGTTTGAAGGAATGAGATCCAGGTGCGTTTGGAATGCTTTGTAGGTGAGCAGGAGAGTCCCTGAAGTTCGTGGGCCTTTGATGCTTCCTTGCTATAGGAAGCACAGGTAGGCAAGGGCCAAGCTCACTGTCCTGCAGACTCTTCCATCTGCCTCCCAGGCCCCAGCATGGGTCCTCTAAAAGCCTTCGGAGTGTTCTTCCCACTTCTGCCCTTTCCCTTTTGATTAGTTCTCCTTCAGCAGCCAGAGTGAGCTTTTTAAAAAATTGTGGTAGAAACCAGGCAGCAGAAAATGTTATCACATATACCATTTTTAAATGTATAGTTCAGTAGTGTTAATTGTATTCAGTTTGTTGGTTAACACATCCTCTGGAGCTGCTTCATCTTACAGATCTGAAACTGTATACCAATTAAACGGCTCTGTTTCTCCCACTTGCCAGTGCCTGCTAACCAACCATTCTACTTTGTCCTTCTATGAATTTCTCTACTTTAGGTGCCTCATGTAAATGGAATAAAATGGCACTTGTCTTTTTTCACTGGTTTAGTTACTTAGCTATAGTTCCCAAAGTTGGTCCATGTTGTACTATGTCTTAGCATATTATTAAATATATTATATATGTGTGTGATATATTGAATGAAGTATAATATATACATTACATATGTATCATATATTGTGTAACATATTAAATGAAGTATGTATATAATATATATTATATATATATTCCCCTTTTTTATTGTAGTACTGGGGATCAAACCCAGGGCCTTGAGCATTGAGTGTTGATTTTATATAATATACCCAGGTAAAACCATTATTGAATAGACACCAAGATGAATATGAAAATAAAGCACAAAACTAGAAATGTAACCATGAGATAAATGAACCATAATATGTTTAAGGAAGTTGCTCATGGGTTTTACAGTTAAATTTTGTGTGAATAGGAAACATATAGTGGATCTTATCAGCCCTGCCAAGTCTATTGGTATATGAAAGTTCAAGATGTGCAACAGTCTAATCATTCAGGTCCTATTTTCATGGGTAATAAATTTTGGTGAATTTCAGATTTGGAATTGAATATTTCTCCCCAGCTATCCATTCCTCAAATTTCCCAAAAACTTGCAAATTAGAAGTAGTTTTCAAGTTTATCTACATTGTAGCATGTCAAGAGTCCACAGCAAATTTTAACTTTAGTCTGACACAACTGTGGAAGTAACTTTGTACCAAATAATTGTGTAAGACTCTGTACCAAATGAGTTGGAGGGCACAAATATGTGAAGCTTCCTTCAAGTATCTTAGCATCTCAAGAAGGGATTTTATGCTCTATCATCCCTTTTCAGTGACTTTCAACCTGTTGTTCCTTTGACAATATCCTTTCTGTCTCTTATGCTTGAGGCCTTTTCATTCTTTAAAAGTAATCTGAGGCATTTTATTCTCCAGGAGACTACTCCTTATACTTCTAAATCTAGGTTAAGTACATATCCAAAAGAACATGTGCATACTATGTTTTAATATGGTATTTCATTTATTCTAAGATGCATGTCTTATAGTTACTATCTCTGAAATCAGAGGTGTCCAAACAGTGACATTTTAGATTGGTAGCATTCATCAGTCTCATCTACTGAAAAGGGAGCTCAGTGAGAGCTGGGTCTGTGCCATCATCTCTCTAAATATGTGTGTCCATTACAGCTTTAGTGAATCATTGTAAATGACCAGTGAATAGACAGTTGTTTGGAAAAAAAAAAAATCCGTGAAGGGCAATTTCCTTGTCAGAGCAGGAAAAAAAATGAAAACAAACTCCATTTTGCATGTGGAGAATGTTACATATGAGCAAAACTTCCAAGAACAAGATATTTCACACCTGAAATTTGGGGTATATCACTTAAGACAGAAGAAGAATGAGGGAGATGAGAAAGATCCAAGATTTCAGAAAAGAGCCACTTAGCTGGAATTAATGAAGTGTAAAGGCATGAAAAGGTGCAGTAAGAGAGAGGACTTTAACAAGAGACTGAAAGTGGCATCAACACCGCACCAGAAAGTGTCCATGTCACGTCCTGTAGTAATAGCAAACTTCTGAAGGATTTGGATATGGTCAAATATATATTTTAAAAAGTTCTGTTTGGGGATATTTGTTGAATGGATTAGTTGGTATAGAGAATGCAAGCCAGAAAGCCAGTTACTGACTGTTTACTACTCACTTAACATTTATTTAGTATCTATTTAATATCTGACACAGGTTATTAAAGCAATAAACTCAATCCTTTCACTCTATAAAGGCAAATAATAAAATAAACAGACAAAAACAATAGAATGAAAAACTGCTGTGGATGTTTGTCATCTTAACTGAGCCCTGGAGGTGAAGAGATGCAAAAGGGATCTGGGAGGTAAAAAGTGCAAAGTACTAGAGGTGATTTATTATACTAATCTGAATTGAAAATAATTTGAAATTTTGGAACTGTAGGTTTTGGGGGTGGGGTGGATAAAGATGGGAGAGGTAGAGAAGATAAGATTGGTATGCTGGGGCAAGGACAGACAAGAAATGTGATTAGAAGGGGAAGTAGGAGGTAAATGCAAATATTTTGGACATAAGAAACAAGGGCCTGATAGGGAGATAAGCAATGGAAATGAGAAGAAAAAAAAAAGCAAGAATCCTTGTTGAAATAGAATCCATTATGTTGTATTAGATTAATTTAGGCCACACCTTCTGCTTTAAGTCTTAACTCTTAGTATATTAACTCACCCAGTGTGCAAGAAATGTCCTCAGACAACCCTGGCTGTAGCATCTCTGAGTTCATCAAGGGATTCTCAGTAAATCATTTGGCCTCCACTCGGATACAAAGAGTCATATTCTGCCAACTTAGTTGGATGGACCCCACTCTGGAAGACACCAGAGGGGAAATACATGGAAGGATCCTCTTCAACTGTGCAGCAGCATATTTGGTTGACAGGAAAATGGCAGTATTATTAATCAGGTCATTTCTATTTATACTTGTTCCTAATTGCATTCAGTGGTCCAACAAAAAATCAGAAGGAGGCTTGCAGACCTGAGCTTTATAAATCAAAGGGCCAAAGTATGTGCCATGCTCAGAAGAAATGTCTGAGTCAGAAAATGAGAAATATATGATTCTGGAGAGGTGACATACTGTGAGAGTTAATGGTAGGGATAGAGATAGTGAGGCATGAACCTCAGTTTATTTACTGGCTTGTGAACAAGGTAATTTTTCTATTTTGAAGGGGAAATGAAAGAAATAAAATATCTATTTTGTGAGTTTCTTATAAGGACTAAATAAATGAATTTTTTAGGCATTAATACCTATGCAGGTCATATCATTGAACTAATCTGAAAGATGACCCTGTCAGTTCTTAGCAGGATACCAGGACCAGAAAATTAAACAAGTGTAAGGATTTTCTTGATTTGTAGCCAACACCTTAAGGAAAAAAAAAAAATAGCTTTCTGTTTTTTTTTTAATTGCTTATTAACTTGCATATTCAAACATCTAAAATAATTATAAAAATACCATTTTTCAGAGAGAATTTTATTACATAATTTCATCTTTGGGCAATTTTAAAAACCACCATAACCATGGGTTACAAACAACTTTACTTCAGGAAATATTAATGGTGTCTGACTGCCAAAGAATCCTATTTGATTGGAACCCATTGCTAATGAGGCCACACCTTCTGCTTTAATTCTCCATCCAGCCCATTTTCCAGTGTCCTTGAAAGCAGCTCATCTTGTGCTTTGGAACAAAGACCATAGGGCAAGAACAGAGGATGGATCAAGCCCATTTGTACCATCAACAGAGACAATCCACAGTGTGTCCACTTGGACCACCTGGTATCTTCCCTGGAAGGGACTGTTCATGCTTGCTGCTGGGTAAAGGAAGCATGTTGTGGAAAAAGGGAACTCTAGACAAAGAGCTATATACCTCATGCAACCAGAATTTAAGCTCTGATGGTCATACGTCTTTTTCGTTTTTTTGTTTACTAGCATTTGAAGTTAGTGATTAGGATGAATATGCTCAATAATAATTTTGTTGAATGAATGAATCATGGTGCTTCCTGTTAGGAAGAAGTTTGTCTCTGTAGTATCCAGAGGAAGCCTATGCCAGCAGGCTGCCCAGGAAAACCCAGGGCAGGCACATAGCCAACAGAAAGAGTCCAGAAGGCATTCTGAGTTTGGGTGGATAAGTGGTCTCATGCTGAGGAATAAGATATGAATGAAAGGGTTTGGAAGTTACTAAGCCAGTTTCAACACATATTCTGAAGTCCAGAGCCTCAAAAGGGCCAGAACATAGTATCAGTGAGCAGTGAAGGCCAGTTCTTTCAGCACTGGTGTCTGAAACTGCTTTCTCACAGCCAGGTGGACAGAATTGATAACCATAGGTGCATGAGGCCAAGAGCTTTGGTCTGGATAGATGCATACATTAAATATATATAGTGTACAGAGTAGGGTGTCCTCACATATGGAAAAGAAATGGCCTCCACTGAATGTTAGAGCAGTGGATCAAGGCCTTAGCAGCTCAATCTGCCTCCTTCTGAGAATGTGCTGTTTAGCAGTGATGCCATGATACTTTTGATAGCATGGTGACAAACAGCTTCCTGTAATAGTGGTAAGGCTGAGTGAAGTATGTGCATGTGTTGGGGGTGGAGGCGGGGGTAGGGGCGACTCTTCTTATAAAACTGTTCTTGGAAAGGTGTTTATTTGACACTGACAGAGAAATAGGAAAAGATTTAGATTTCCTAAGTGTCCACTAGGAGTCAGGCCCTGTGCCAAAATGTTTGTGTAGTATCTCATCAATTTCCCATAGCAACACTGTCATGTATTATTATTAGCCTGATTTTTAAAATAAGGAGTCTGTGTCACAGATAGCTTCCATACTTGCCTGAAGTAAAACTGCTTTTAGTGGCAGGAACAAAATTTAAACCCAGGAAACCAAGGTGTGGGGATTTTTATCACTTGACTAAGCAGTTTGCTGACATGAACATTTCCTCTTTTCTGGGCACCAGGCATGCTGAGCCAAATAGGCATCTAGCCTTCAGTAGTGAGTGGCTCTCACAGATGCTGCAGCCTTGGCACAGCTGGGGGAGGGGAGGTTGAGTCAGACAGTGGTGCTCCAGGATCTCACTGTCCTCAATTGAATCCAATGGCAGTTAACCCTGGAGAATTGCTCAGACAGTATTTGAAGTTGGTTCAAATGGACACAACTAATTGTTGGGTTCGTTCTCCAATCCTTGCTTTGATTCCTTAGACCCTCCCATAGCAATTTGACTTCAAGTCTGGTCCCCACCAGTAAATTCATTCCTAGCTGCTCCCAATTCTTCTTAGCTGGCAACCACCTCTCTTGCATCCTTCATCTAGCTCTCAAAGTTAACTCAACTGAACTTGGATGAACCTTTCCAAGGGCTGGAGAATTTTCCATTACCACAAAGCTTAAGGCACGCTGGACCTTCTCCATTTCAACAAATGCTTGATCATGTCTTAGGCATTCTGCTTGGTTAATTATTTCCGTCCCTCTATGTAATACATATAGCTGAAAAAATGAAATTAACAGCCACCTAGAAATAAATGCTGTCAAAACACATCAGTGTGTCTCCCGCTAGACTCTTTCTTTGCCTTGCATGTACTTTAGTGTGTTTTATTGTGCTTGTCTGAGATTGGTGCACTCATTGTGTGTTACCTGCTGGTGTGGGGTTTAGAGAGTCTAGGGAAAAATGTGAGGGGTGCCTCCTTTGTATGTTGTGCTTCCTTTGTTGATCCAAATCAATGCTAGCAGAGGATGGGAAAAGTAGGAATTTGCTTAGCTCCTTTCTTGTATATTACCACTTTTCCGTTTTTCAACTCTTGCTCTAAGAAGCATCAGCTGATATTCCTTCTGAGGAGCCTCTTAGTTGAACTGTGGGTAAAATGTGAACGATTCTCCCCACTAGAGGCAAGCTCCAGAAATAACCCCACCTCATAAACTGTGCTATGGAAGTGAATCAATTTTTCATTTTATTACTGAAAATCTTACAGGGTACCATTCAATAATCAGATCTCCTGTAGAATCCATACAGGTTCCTTGAGTATGTGCTACTTCTTGGTGAATACTCACATGAGTGTCACTCCTGAGAGCACAGAAAAAGGACGCTTAGTTAGACCTGGGTGTGCAGGGAAAACATCTGGGAAGAAATCACATGTGACCAGTTGTAAAGATGGAGCAATAGCCAGATCAAAAATGGTTATGAGTCATATTAGAGGTATAGAAGACATAAAGAGTAAGGGTAGGGAGGAGCTGTGTCATTTTCATTTAGTGTTGTATTTACAGCACTTTAATATGGTGCTTGCCACATAATAGGTGCTCAATAAATTCTAGTTGCATTGAGTCCAGGAGAGCTGTCAGATTAGAACAGGAAGTCAGTGTGATGAATTAGTAAGTGAATTCTGGTTGTAGGCTTTGAAGAAATTGTAAACAAAAAACAATGTTTTCTTTAATTGGTTGCTTTTTAAGATTTCTAAAATTGTTTATAATCAAATAAAACATCTAATATTCCAGTAAAAAGATCATAGTTGACATTTGACTGCCTACTAGATCACAGACAATCTGCCGAATGCCTTTTATGAATTCTTACTTGTCCTTCTTAAAACTTCCTTGAGATGAGTACCCTTGAATTTTTATGGTGAGGATACCAAGTCTCAGAGTTGAGCAATAGGCTGGCAATTGATCCATGCAGTCTCTCCAGAACGTGCCCTCTTAGCCACTACCTTAAAACTGAGATTTTAGAAAGTTATGCTAGTTCAATGACCTAAGGAGTATAAAGATGAAAGACATTTAGAGGCTGTAAATACTCATTCATATTTTTCTCGATTCTGCTTACAGAATTAGCCATCTGAAACATTTACTTTTGGAAACATTATTATTATTATTATTATTATTATTATTATTTTATGAAAAGCCAGCAAAGTGCAAAAGTCTTGAGACTTCAAGAAAGGAGAATATTAACCTTTTGTTAAGCATCTATTATATGCCAGGAATACAGTGTCTCATTCAATTCTCATCCTATTCCAAGGTAGATAACTTTATTCCTGGTTTGTAACTTCAGTAAACAAAAGCTCCAAGCTATACAGCAACTTGAAAAATGTCTCCCAGCTAGCAAATGGTATAATGAAAATTTGAACTCAAATGTTCTTATTTTTCTGAAGCCAGAATTCAGGCATGTTCCATTATATTGGGCTGCATCCTGCAGTTAGAGAACTGTGTTGGTTTGAAACACAGCTTTGCCATTTAGCATTTTGGAGACTCTCATACTGTTTTCTTATTTGGAAATCAGAGTGACAATGCCTTCTTTATGCAATTCTTGCACAAAGAATTGCTTGGGACAATGTTTCTGAAAATGCTATATAAATTGTAAGAAAACAACCTTGAATATGTGAGGTCTTATACAAATTCATTTGACAATGTCAAACCCATTATTTTCCCAGATCAAAGGTCTGTGGTTCCATTCTGATTTGCTCAGAGAGCCTGAGCTCTGTTTAATTCTGCAATTACCTCTCCTGGGGAAGCCTGGCCTCCCCACAGCTGGCCTTTCTGAGTTTTAGGGAAGAAACTGTACCTCCCACCAGGCTTACTTTCCAGCATCTTCAGTGCACAGATGGAGGGCAGCACTGAGTTAGAGTAAGTTTTCTCTTGACTATTTAAATCATCAGTTCTTTAAAAAGAATCTTAAGATCCATTAAATATTCATGGAAGCATCCTTCCTGGCAGCTTCTCCATTGTAGGTAATTACAGAGGGTTTAAAATATCTGACGTTGCTTGGAAGCACACAAAGCTCTGTCAGCTGCAAGCAGACAGCTGATTTGTAATTTAATTAACATCCTGGCTTGTCCTGTTCTTTGTGGCAAAAAGCAGGAAAGTATTTCCTTTCATTTGTGAATTTTGTTTGAAAAAATTCAAATGAAACACCTGGAAGAGCTTTTCATCTCTCCATCAGTCCTGATCCTTATATCCTGCTCCAAATCTGGAAAAACAATTCCACTTTCAAGTGTTCTTTGGGCCAGCTGTATGGATGATTGTGGGTCACTTTTTAAAAGGGCAATTTCACTTGGGGAAGATGTGTGTGTAATCAGCAAGCTTTGACCCACTTTTATTAAGTCTTTGAGTAATACATAGATTTTGAAATGGATTTGGCTAGACTACTTATTTATTCAACAAACGTCGATGGAAGCCCTACTTAGGAGGCATTAGAGGCCAGCAGTAAACCAAGCAGGTAGGTTTTCCATTCCCAAGGAGTCCTCCTTGAGGAAGGGACAGTGAAAATGATCCACTCTGTCTTGCATTTCCTCCCCCCATTTTCCTTCTACCTAACCTCACTTCCACACAATTATTAACAGATAAACATTCTGGGGGAAGAAAAGAGAATCCTGCTCCAGCCAAAATATCACTCATAGGATGTATTTTAAAGTAATGAATATAAATGCTGATCTGTCCACTGTATTCAACATTCCTTTAACTTCTCATTTCATCTTTTTCCTTTTTGTAACCCATGTTGTCCCTCTTGCCAGGGAGACAGTGAGTTGGACAGAGGATGCAGAAGGTGCATAAAGGAGATGGGACACAGATGACAGACAAGCCAAGGCTCCTAAAAGATTGCTCCTTTTTAGTTGAGACCTCCTTCCACTTAGTTGAGAACGATGTGGTAGGCAGACAGAGGGAGCTAGAGAGCTGACTGTCTACCTACTGCACAGATCTCAACTAAGTGGAATTCCTAAAAATAAACCTCAAGGTGTCTAAACAAAATATATTCCTCAACATAAGAAGGTGACTGGCAGGGTCTGGAAGGGAATACTCAATTGAGAAACTTTTGATATGAAGGGAAAACCCTTAATTTTGCACCTACTTGATTTTTTGAGACTGCTTCTTTCCCTCCTTGGTTTTCTCTTTTCTGAGCTTTATTCACAGATTTCTTAGGGCACATCACTTCCTTTGCAAATATGTTATTTTTTCTTTCTTTTTTAAAAACAGTTTTCATACTTTTCTGAAATATGTTCTTTCATCCTCAGTGCCTTTTCTTTTTGAGATAGTGAGACAGGAGCCTGCTAAGTTGCTTAGGGCCTCATAATTGCTGAGGCTGGGTTTGAGCTTGTGATCCTCCTGCCTCAGCCTCCTGAGCCACTGGGATTACAGGCATGTACCGCTGCACCCAGCTCAAAGCATATTTTTAAAACCAAGAAGTTTTCTTCCAGTAGAAGCATTAAGTCAGTCAATTTGGTCTGTTGGACACAAACTATGTAGTATTGTGGCTTGATCACTGTGCAAAAGGCAAAGTACCTTAGATTATATAGAGGAAGATAAGGCTTTACCCACAGAATCCTATTTGCCAATATAGTTAACAGAGGTAGCAGAACTAACATATTATAGTATTTCCTAAATGTCAGGCTTTGTGTAAGAAAGTATAATCATTTCTTAATTTTGTATCTGCTTCATAATGTTACAAGTCTTAAATAGAATGATTTGTTTAACATAGCAAAGTGTTCATGGATAAGATCCGCTAATTGTTAGGTATTATAATTTACTGACTATTCCTGAGTTCTCTGCAGCTTTTGATTTGTGTTCTCTCTCCCTGTATGTCTCTCTATTTCTCTCTTTCTCCCTCTCCCTCCCTTCCTCCCTCCCTCTCCCTTTCCCTCTCCCACCCCCTTTTTTCTATTTCTGTCTCTGCCCCTGTCTCCTCTCATCATTTTCTTTCCTTTCTCTTTCGCTTCTCTTCTCACTCATCAGTACAGTGCCAACTCTTGCTGCAAGGGGAACATGGAGTGCTTTTTTATACAGCAACAGAGTTAAGATCAGATTTTCCTTATGAGTCCTTGAAAGATTTCCACTTCTGCATCCATTATGTGTTGTGCCAGCATATAACCACCTTCCATACAGTGTCAGAGAATCTCTGTTGATGGATCAGAGATGTGTAGTATCTTGTGTTTGAATTCTGGGCAAATTAGGATGACTCTGACTCATATAGGCATCAGCAGATATATTGTGCATAGTCTGGTTAGACATTTTAGCAATTGTCCATTCATGGGGGAGCTTGTGGTAGGAAAAGAATATGAGTTAGGTGCATTGGTGCACGTCTGTAATTCCAGCAGCTTGGGAGGCTGAGGCAGGAGGATCGCAAGTTCAAAGCCAGCCTCAGGAAAAGCGAGGCTCTAAGCAACTCAGTCAGACCCTGTCTCTAAATAAAACCCCAAATAGGGCTGGTGATGTGGCTCAGTGGATGAGTGCCCCTGAGTTCAATCCCCAGTATTCCGCCCCCCCCCCGCCCCCCGCAAAAAAAAAAGAAAGAATATTAGTACAGTTGCATGAAGTTTCTTCTTGGTGGGCTCTTTGATCTTGTTGTTCAGAATATTAAGATTAATTCCATTAAACGTGCATTTATTAGTCTCTTACTTTGCCTCAGTTGTCATGTAGGCCCTGGGGACTCAGAGATACATATGGCTCCATATGTGCCCTGAGGCATTCAGGAGCTAATGGGAGAGACAGGCATATGCACAGGTCATAACAACATTTAACTGTTATTCCCTGACAGAAATCTATCCAGAACACTGTAGGAGCATACCAGAAGGACACATTTTCCATCTTAACCTCCAGAGAATACTTCTGAGGAGGTAACATTGATCTGATATCTAGAACCTGAAAAAGGTTTGCCTTTTGGAGTCCCGAGTTGGGGAGAGGGTTAAGCAGAAGAGGACAGAATTCCAGAATTTAGAGACAAAATATACCAAGACAGGGAGACATAATAAAAGCCCTTCACCTGCTTTATGCATCACTCCCAGTACTGCTGGAAGAGGAATTATCTGTTTACAAAGGTTCTTTCACTGAAGAGTCCCTCACCAAACAGATGAGAGGAATTCCTTTAAAGATCTCTTCTTTGTAGCCAATGCAGAAACCTTCAAAGGTGCCCAGATTGACATTAGCACATCCTAGTATGAGAGGTGACCCAGGTTTCCCTCAACATTAGACTGATACTTGAATCAGTCTCTGACCTCTGATCTCCCTCGTTAGCTGATTTTTAAGACTTCTTAAAAGTGCTAAATTTTGGTGAGCAGACAATAGCATCTGCTACAATTCATTTCAAGATAAAGGTAACTTCCAAAGATCTTTGAGTCCTATCCAGCTTAGAAGACTAAGTGCTATAGCTCTAGAGTCAGACAAACATATCTTTGAAACCTGGTTAACGACTCAGCAGGTAGGTAGCCTTGTGGCAGGGAGGGGGTCTATCAGAGCCTCAGATAGAATAACACCTGTCTCTCAGATATGATGATATGTAAAAAGCATTTAGTATGCCCTATGGCACATTAATTAGGACAAATATTATTATTTTTTAATATTGAAGTAGCATTAGGATTAGTATTTCTATTAATACAAGCATCATCATTACCATAATTGTTAATATTAGTTTTAACATTACAAATTAAAACTTCAATTCAACCAAAGAAAGTCAAGTTTTGAATCTTAGCCCAGAAATTCTACTGTACCATACAGGATGATTATTTTGGACAATTCTGTTTGAGTTAAAGATGGTACTTCCTCATTAGTTTTTCTCATCTCTTGTCATCTGTGCAGAAAACTGAAAGAAAACAAAATAAATAGGAGGGGGAATATCTGGCTATCACTGGCAGAGTATCATTTAGGTTTAAGGTCTCATGGATGGCTCCCTATTGTGTATAGAGAATGAAGTCTGCCTTTGGCCTTTTTCCTAACATGCTCTAATGCATATCCGGAACTTTATCCAATGAGACCTAAAATAGGTGTCTGACTTATGGAGGCAGTTCCCAGGGGGAAATGCCTAAGGAAGTTAGAAAGGCAACAGAGCTCTTCAGGAGTATAGGTTCACATGCAGACTAGCTTTAGGCTAATTAGTCTAGATAGTCAAGAGGCTGGTGCTGGCCCACCTGGGAGCTGATGTGAGCCTAAATGTGCAGGTGTTGGTGGTGGGTGGTAGTGGGGTTTGTAGTAGGTAAAGAGGGAAGAGACTCAAGAATTATTTAGGATTGGGCTGGGGATGTGGCTCTAGCGGTAGCGTGCTCGCCTGGGTTCGATCCTCAGCACCACATACAAACAAAGATGTTGTGTCCGCCGAAAACTAAAAAATAAATATTAAAAAATTTCTCTCTCTTTCTCTCTCTCTCTCTCTCTCTCTCTTTTAAAAAAAGAATTATTTAGGATATAAATCAGGCAGACTTAGTTACTTGTTAAATTGATTCCTGGTAGGGTGTGAAAGAAAAGAGAGAATCAAATTGACTCCTGCTTTTCTGGCTCAGGTGACTGCATGGATAGTAGTGCCTTCATGAGGGAAAATTGAAAAAGGGGGCAGATGTGGAGGTAGACATGCTGTAAGTGAGAGAAACTAAAATGGGTATCTGTAGCATATTATTTTCACTCCCAGTGAAAGTCTAGCTGATCAAGAATAAATGTAAAGCATTGATCCTTGTTACTGAATTTAAAATTAAAATATCCGATTACCTTCCCAAATTGTTTATAGGGTTAAAAAAAAGGATATTTCAGTTCACAAAATGTTCCTCATTTTATTGGAATATCTCAGTGACCTTTTTTGTACCAAGCTGCCAATTCAGTTATCAGACTTGGGCTTCATCTCCTTTTGGAGGTAGACAAGGGACTAGTGATAATAGAAAGAAAATTCAGGTTATCCATTCAGATAGGGTCCCAGCTCTGATGTCCAGTTAGGTGAACTTGGAAAAGTCCCTTAATTTCTCTGTCAGTTTTGTTGTAGGTGAAAGGGAACATCATAACTAAGCATGGTTGCAATGGAAGAAGTATGTGAGTGTCCTTTGCAAACTGCAAAGAACATGACAGGTTAAGTTGTACTTTGTGTTTTGGAACTAAGGCTATCACATGAAGATTCCCTGGAAAACAAAAATACTGATGACCAGTTTCTGATTAAAAGGGGACAGAATACAAACCCTGAGGTTGTTATCATTAAAGTCAGATTATGAGTCACACTGAAAGCTGATGTCCAAGAAGCATGTTTTTCATCTCAGAAATAAGTGAAAAACGTATGCTTGATTTTGTAAGAAGATGTGTTGTTTTTGATAACCTCATGTGATAAATAACTGCTGATGATAACCATGATGGTGCACTGAGAAAAGAGATAGACAGTGTGGTTAAGCCTGATGGTGTTACAATGCTTGGATCCCTGTTCCTAATACCCCTGTGTCATGCAAGGCAAAGCAAACGAACACATTATTAACAAGAACGGGGGTCAGATGTAGAACATTGCTTTATTCTTTCCCAGGTAGGTCAGTAGCCTTGAAACAAAAGGACTCTAAAGTCACAGGTCCAAGGGGATAGGGGAAAGAAGCAGGAAAGGCAGGTAGATGACTTGGAGAACCAAATCTACTTGGAAAACTCAAATTATGGTCTTTTTTTTTTTTTTTTTTTTTTTCTTGAGAACACTTTTACTGTTATTAGGCATGTCAAAGGAAGACTAGTTAAGAAAATGAGGTAAAGGAGCCAGGTATGGTGGTAC
>NW_026000174.1:4556045-4618955 GCF_001458135.2 Marmota marmota marmota
TTTTTTTTTTTTTTTTTTTTTTTTTTTTTTTTTTTGCTGGAGTTCCCAGGGTTTCACCATAGGAGAATATGTATTAGCTAAGAGAGTGGTAGATCCTGCACAGAGCTTTTGCTATTAACTCTTGCACAAATCCACTTGCTTAAGACATCCTATGGCACATGGACTTAGTAACTCTTACTCAGTATTTTAAAATATGTTCTTATTCTAATACCCAAGGGGTACCAGGGATTGAACTCAGGGGCACTTAACCACTGAGCCACATCCTCATCCCTATTTTGCATTTCATTTAGAGACAGAGTCTCACTGAGTTGCTTCACCATGCCTCATAATTGCTGGGGCTGACTTTAAACTTGCAATCCTCCTGTCTGAGCCTCCCGAGCCACTGGGATTACAGGCATGTGCCACTGCGCCCATCTTGTCATAACTACTTTTTGTTGAACTAGATCGTCTGCTTTCCTCTGCACATGCCATTTGTTTTGCTCTTATAAATGTATACATTCCCATTAACTGGGCTACATCTTACTTTGTTTCGTTTTCCTTCTTACTCCCTCATTGGTATCTGCTGTGAAACTAGACTAGCATTTCTTAAAGTAGGATTCGTGGACAAGAATGGGATCAAAATTGGAACTGTTGCTCTCCATGTATGTATAATATGTCAAAATACACCCTACTGTTATGTCATAAAAAAAAGTAGGCTTGGTGGGATTTTTGTCTGCATTATAAAGAAAATAAAAGGATGGATGTTTAAACACATTAGGGGAGTTAATCCATTAATTAAGGATTTCCCAGTGCCTTTAATATAGTAATATGCAGTTCCTCTACTTGTCATTAATATGAGCTTGCTAAAATTGTAACTTCTATAATCTTCGGTTTCTTCATTTGTAAAATAACCTCATCTACTTCTATGCTTTTGTGAAATTTAAGTGAAAAAATTTACACAAACTCTTAGCTCAGAGCTTCACACATAAGAAATGCACAGAGATGGAAGATCTCATTATAGGTATTCATGTTTTCTTGTTAGGAGTATGTATTTATGTTATTTCAATATTTTATACTGGAAGCTTTGGAACCATTTTGAAAAAAAAATTTCTATTGATCCCCTTTCATTGGGCATAAATGTCTTGAGTTTTCACCTTTTTCTTTGTGTACACAGTTACCATCCTAACCAGGTTTTTATTATTTCCAGGCAGAATGTAGTGTGATTATTGTTAAAAGAAAAAAAAAAAAGCATGAGCTTTGGAGCCAAATATGTGTTTGAATTCTGACATGATACTCTCTGTCTGGAGAACCTTGAGAAAATCATCTAGCGTTTCTGAGACATAGTTAAATATCAACAAAATCTCTTATGTGCATTCACCTATTTATTTATTTGTTCAATAAAACTTTTTGACCTTTTAGTGTATGCTGCGTTCTGTTATCCCTGGAGGGGATAGCAAAATGAAACATGTCTTGAGATTGCTCACATCCTATGATTTGATTCACAAGTTTGGAGATAATATGTATATAAAATGTCCCGTTTATGTGCAATAAAGAAAGCAGCAAGCTGAACACAGTGGTGCATGCCTGTAATCCCAGCTGCTTCAGTGACTGAGGTGGGAGAATTGTGAGTTTGAGGCCAGCCTGGGCAATGTAGTTAGATAGCCCTATCTTAAGAAGGGCAGGGAGTAGTGGGGAAGGAAAATAAAAGAAAGCATCAAAGAAGAGGTAGATTGTCCTAAGACTGAGAAAAAAATTTGTTTAATTTTCTCTATGGCTACATTAGTGGGTATTGTTAGAGAAAAAAAATTATAATTTTCTTTCCTTTTTTTTTTTTTAACTTGAAGGCAGTAGGGGTTAAGAGAGAAAGATTAAGTTTGCCCTAGACTTTAGCAGCTGTGTAATGATAAGAGAGAGTTCTGGAAATTGAATGTAGTTAAGTAGGGTGGAGGGATAAAAATTAAGTATTAAGGTAATGGGTGTGGGGTGATCCCAAAGCATGTCATAATGCAAGAGAGATGGGTGGGAACAGCTGATGAAGGATCTCAGGAAGAGATTGGGTTTTATTTTATAAGTAATGAGGGATAATGACAAAATTTAAAATAGAGAATGACATAGCCCAATTTGCAAATTAGACAACCATTGATGTTATGTGGCAGAGTGGAAGAAAAACTAGAAGAGGTTGGTATCACTCACAATCAAGAACATCACATGAAATCCAAGAAATGGACAAGCCCTGAGACAAAGCAGAGGTATTTGGGGGTGAAGGGAAGGGTAGATTAGAAAGCTTATTCAGGAAAAGGTATCATTATGACTTTGAGACTTACTAAGCATAGAAGGTAAAGGAGAAAGAGAAATGATGTTAAGTGACAAAATCTTTATTTGACCAATTGGGTAGGGAAAATATCATGCAAGGAAATCAAGAAGGCCTGCAGAAGAGTATATTTTAGAGTGAAAAGTGTTGGGGAGATTCTCAGTTTAGGTTTGAATAATTGAGTTCAAGGTATCATATTATGCTCAGGTGAAATGTACAACAATTTGATTTGAAGATCTGAGGATTGAGACGGATCTGACATAAAAATGAAAGCTTGGGGGTCTTCAGTGTAGAAGAAGTCGCAAATATGGATGGGACTGTTCAAGAAAGGGGAGGAAATACTGAGAGCTGGAACAGGGACCACTCCTACCACATAAAGGCTTTGTAGACAAAGAGAGACAAATGGGGAGATGAGATCAGAAAACAGTGAGAAACTTGGCATAGTGTTTAGCTTTTAGTATTAAGGTGCCTGTGTTTATTTTTATTTTTTTAACAGAGTTTTTATACTGATGATAAAAAGGTATCATGTCTTATACAAGAATATATAGCTCTTCTGCAATGCCAAAGATCATGTTGGCCAAACAGTAGATTTTTTTTAAATTGCTTATTACCTGATAGATGATTTTTAACAGAAGAAAAGAAAAATCTAAGAGCTACATGTGACTACAATTGTCCTGCAGTCCTGATCAGGTGAAGAAAAAAGCATTTATTTATTTTTTTCTTTCTAGATGGAGAGTTTTTCTAATATTACTAACTAGAATTATAAATTCTTGTTTTAGAATATGAGTAATCTTTAAAAATATAAAATGCTTCTACTTCTATCTTTTGCCACTAGATGGTGGAAGTTGCTGAGCTGATGATTCTGCAAGGATTTGCTCTTTGGAAAGATACTGCAATTTGTGTGGTTAAATTCAGAAGCTCTTAGTGAATAAAGACATAGGAAGAGTTTGGCAAAGATTTGCATACTCATGAATAATGCATTTTGCTCCACCCCAGTTTTTGGTGAGAGGAAATGGTTGAGTGAAATATAACTTTGAAAGATATACTGTATTGAGGCCCAAGAATTCCTGATTAGAATTCTTTGCAAATGAAACATTTCTTGCTTTAATTATCTTTAATTGGAAAGAGTGCCAACAACATAACCCAATTAATTCAGGCTATTTAGTCCAGGCATTGGAAAAAGAAGAAGAAAAAAAACAATAATCATAAGACCTATCATACCTTCCATATAACCTTCCACAGTTCAAGATTCTTTATGGAACTAAGCCCACCAAGGACTAATGGGTTCCCCCCATGACTTTTGAAAGATGAGATTTGTGGAATAACATTCAAATCTTCGGCTTCTCTCATGCATATAATAATAATCACAACAACAATAATTATTTTTTCTAAGAAATATTAATAATATAAGAAATATTAATAAAGGTATAACTTTTAAAAATTTGCAGTGTTTATAACAATCCTGAATAAACATCCTTAATAATTATTTATAGTTGCAGATGTTTCTGAAGGATTAACTGAATTACAGACAGATCTCACTGCTACCAAGGCCTCTGTTATGATTAGAAATAAAGAACTGAAGTTCACAGAGGCTGCCTATCAATAAAAGGCACTTATTGTTACTATTAATGATGCTGTTGTTATTGGTGCCCTAAAATTATAGGTGAGTACCTCTCTACATCCCTGCCCACTATAGTTTTTTGGTGTGCATGGTTTTTGCTTATTTGTTTTGTTCTCTTTTGTGGGGATACTGGTGATTGAACTCAGGAGTACTCAACCATTGAATCACATCCCCAGCCCTATTTTGTATTTTATTTAGAGACAGTCTCACTGAGTTGCTTAGCACCTTGCTTTTACTGAAGCTGGCTTTGAACTCGTGATCCTCCTGCCTCAGTCTCTGGAACTGCTGGGATTACAGGTGTGGGCATGTTTTTAATTCTTTCTCCTTCACAAAGATTCAGAGAAATTATCCTAAACTTTACACAGTAAGTTAATAAATAAGTGCCAACATTGGTTGGATTGGAGAATATTTTGATTCTTTCCCAGTAAATACAGAAAAGTAATAGCATGTATAGTAGTGGAAAGTGGATGGGCTTTATAATTACCCATTCACTGTGTTTGCATGGTGGCTCTGTTACTTTCTATTATTTAGCACCTTGATTAACTTCTCCTTTTTTGGAAATAACAGTATGGAATTTATTGGATTGCAATAAGATTCATTTGATTATTCCTAGAAAACCTTTAGAATAGTATTTTGTGCATAGCAGTTGCTCAGTAAATGGTTATTATTTTAGTTTAAAAAATAGGTTTATGAAAAATAAATTTAGGAAATAAACTGTTAAAACTTTGAATAAATGTTGGCTTATTGTTACATCATTATCGTTGTAGGCCTTGAAGTAATGTCTTTACACTACATAATATTACCAAGTCAGATAAGCAAGAATGTGTTATCCAAATGGTTCTCTCTTGTGAAAGTGAAGATGATTTTGGCTAGTTCAAATGAACAGTGGCAAGTGAGTTGGGGACATCAACCTGGGTTTTTGTGGTCCAAACAAGAAATTACTGAGGCATAAAGAAATGGACTTTTCCTTTGTGACTATTGTGGAAGATATGAGAGCAAGGGGGGAGGAAGGAATGGATTATTTCTAAGCCACTTGGATGAAAGCAATATTTATAATCCCTGTATGTTCATTTAAAAAATATTACTTTAAAATTTTAAGAACATAATTTCATGGTAACAAGTTGACATCTAATAAGTTTTGGGTAAGAAAATAGAGATCTCTAACAAACATTGGATTCATACATTTGCCTAAAGTTTAGGGAATGTCATTATTAAGTCATGAAGAGGGAACCAGTTTTTGTTCTATGGCTATAATGTATTTGTAAAAATACTCCACTTATTTTGGATATAGATCAAATCCCATTTTTATAAACTCTAACGGGCCACCTAGCACCATTTTATATGACTATTTATGTTGTTATTGAAATCAGGTGCTTATTAATCTGGGGTTCTCTTTGACAAGGAGATTTTGGTTTTCATCAACAGTTTTGTTGTTTTTGTTCATTTATATTCATTCAACAAAACCACTAGCTTACTGTAGGTTGGTGGTATGAAACAGCTGTTCATGGCTAAAATTTAATTTTATGAGGCTTTTTTTTTCCCTTTAAAATGACATCTGCTCATCTAGCTTTTGGTCTAGAGGTTCTTTAGGAGAAAAAAATAATAATATTTAGCATTTATTGCTTTCCTAATATACTCTAGATGCTTTTTAAAATGTTTTGCATGTATTGGGTTTTTCTACTCAACAACCCTATAAAACAGGTTTTTTGTTTGTTTGTTTTGTTTTTTAGGAAACAGAAAAATGAGCACACAGTTTGAAAAGCTTTTCTAAGTTCACATAACTAATGCTTGAAATACATGAGGTCTGAGTCCAGCTAGTCTGAAATCTGAGTTCTCACTCTTAAACACATTATTCACCAGAAAATGAGAATCATATACTTTTTTTTTTTTTTCTTTTTGGGTTCCGGGGATTGAACTCAGGGGAACTTGACCACTGAGCCACATCCCCAGCCCTAGTTTGTATTTTATTTAGAGACAGGGTCTCACTGATTTGCTTAGCACTTCCCCATTGCTGCAGCTGGCTTTGAACTCCAGATCCTCCTGCCTCACCCACCTCAGCCACTGGGATTACAGGCATGTGCCACTTACCCTGGAGAGAATCATATACTTTTAATATAGAAGAGGACAATAAAAATGATCCATTCCAAGGTTTTCAAGCTGCAGCTGATCCACTGGTAGGAATCGGCTTGAAATAAACTTAGTTGGTGATTGTGGAATAGAATTAAAGGATAGGATAGAAATGGCTCATAATATCAAATGTATTTTTCTCTGTGATGAAGGTCAATGAAGTTAGCAAGCCACTGATATGGTTTAACTTCCCCAAATTGTAAATGAGGGGAAGGAGAAGTTACAAGACTTCTCAAAAGCACATTAGTTTCCCTTTTATTTTCATGAGTCCTTTTTAAAAATTTCTCTCTCTCTCTCTCTCTCTCTCTCTCTCTCTCATTCTGTTATTCTCTTCCTTCCTTCTTCTAGCTGCCACATAGGAGAGAAAACTTTCTAAGTCTAATTTAATTCATTCAGCATTTTTTTCTCCAGTTTCATCCGTTTACCAGCAAATAACACAATTTCATTCTTCTTTAAGGCTGGATAAAACTCCATTATGTATATATACAACATTTTCTTTATCAATTTGTCTGTTGACCAGCATCTGGGCTGGTTCCATAGCTTGCCTATTATGAATTGCATAGTGGTAGAGCACTTATATAGCATGCATGAGGTCCTAGGTTTAATCACTAGCACCACAAAAATAAAATTAAATAAAAAATAATTAAATTCAAATTCAATACATTGAAATTATTTTTCCTACTGCTAATTATTCACTGATTCTATTGTATAAAATGCAAAGATACTACATTTTGAAAAAATTATAAAGCAGCACTTTTGGTCAGGAATGGCTAAACCTGAACTTGAATCCTTTATAGTATTAACTGTTTTGGCAACCATCACTACTGATTAAGTTACTCAAATCAGTGGTTCTTGCTGGATGCAGTGGCGCACACCTATAACCCCAGCGGTTCAGGGTATTTGAGGCAGGAGGATCACTAGTTCAAAGCTAGTCTCAGCAATGGCAAGGTGCTAAAGAACTTATTGAGATCCCGTCTCTAAATAAAATACAAAGAATAGGTCTGGGGATATGGCTCAGTGGCTTGAGTGCCTCTGAGTTCAATCATCCCAGGTATCCTTAACACTCATCACCCCCCCCCAAAAAAAAAAAAAATCAGTGGTTCTTAGAATTTTGTGTATATTAAAATCACACAGAGGCCCAGTCCTATCCAACTCCATGAAGCCTGGAGATTTGTAGCAATTCTGCACTACTCCTGAGTGTAGCAGTAGGATAGAGAGGGAGGTATATTTCAGGGAGGATGGCAGCATGTTGCAGTTCTTTCAGAGACTGCCACATGGACTGTTAAGGGGGTTAAAACCATCTTAAATGGGAATATCAAAGATAGGAGTGATGTTGTCTGTAGAGAAAAGATAGCTCACAGGGACATGTGACTCTTGTCCACAAATTGTTTGAAACAGGAAATTATTTTAGACAATTTTCTATACCTCTAGTGTAAACAATGTGGAAACCAACATGGTCCGTGTAAGTTTTAAAAAACATTTAAGGGAACTGTTAAAGACAGAATGGACTGCCTTGTAAGGTGGTGGGATTTCTGCTACTGAAGGCATTCAAACAGAAGCTAGAAAATTATCAGGGAGACAGATGACTTAGGTATGAATTACTTAGTATTTTTGAAGTGTCCTTTGAAAAATTGATGAAAACTATGAGCCTTTTCCCCAGAAAAAAAAAAAAAACAGCAATATATACCCACAAAACTTTCACATAAAATTTCAAGATGCTACGGATCACATGCAGCCCATTTTTGAACTCCCTTAGGAGTACAAGCTTGAGGTTAAGAACTTTTATATGGACTAAATTTCAAGTTTCTGTTCATTGCTGAAAATTTATGATTCTCATTTCTCTGCCTCACAGTTCTTGCATGATTAGGGAATGCTTGTCCTTCCCAAGAAGAAATCTTTTGTAAATGTCAGGAAAAAAAAAAAAACAAAAACAGGAGGACACCCAATCCATTGTGCCCATGAGATATGCCCAGTTCCACAGCATCCTTTAGAAGCAGAAATCAGTAGGTTCAAGGTGAAATATTTGAGCCTGTATTTTGTTCAAGAGAATGCTCTAAAGGCAGAACCTTTCTGCCTGATCCCCTTCTCATCAGTATCTTTTTGCATTCTCCTAAAGCAATATTTTATGTTTATTAGTGTCATAAGCTTTTACCACCTTTGCAAGCCAAGAGTAACAATATCTTGACTCTCTAAATTCAGCTTTTAACTGTCCTAAAATTGTTTTCTCTATGCTAAATGGAAGTTTCAGCCTAGCAAAGAACTGATTTGAAATTACTCCCATCAACTTGCTAAAATGATGATGGATTTTCCATATGTTTCCAGCACAAAGGAATTCCAGTATGTGGCTAGATTGTTCATAGAAATATGAGTCGTAAAATGTGCACTGGATGTTTATTTTTTCATCAGAAGTGCACTTAAATTGAACTCTTCTTTTCTCAGTATCATTAAGATATTGATAGGTTCAGAGTTGCTAGGTTTGAAATTTTAAGAATAGCTAGCTCATAACATTTCACTTGCTGCTCCAGGGCAGGGTGAGTTGCTTATAAATCAGGCTACAAATATGATGAATTGGATGTCTCCAACTCAATTAGCTTAATGTGGGTAGGAGGATTTCCAGGTTTTGAAGCCTCTGTTTTACTAATCCTCTGTGCAGACTGTTATATAAAATGTGGCTGAGTATAAATGTCTGAGTCTCAGAGAAACACGGTTTGTATTTTTCATTTCAGCATCCAATGTCATCCTGTATTTCATAGCTTTGATTTGGATCCAGAGCCACTGAGTGACGGTTCTTAACATGATTTATATTATTGTAAGCCTTACCTTGTTATCTTTCTGCCTCCTGACCGAGTTAAGAAAGTAGCCTAATAAAATCGCTGCTGTCACTGGGTGATTTAATTGGAAGGAAAAAAAATCTCAGCAATTTAAGGAAAACTGCAGAAGCAGGAGCTGTTTCTCTGTCAAATAAATGATCAGATGAGATGGGCCCTAGAAAAGCAGATGCTGACAGTTTGGAGAACTTCCAGCATACCCATCAAACTTTCATAGTGAAATTTGTTGGCAGGATTGATTATGGAGTTTGGTTGTTTTTTGTTTACTTAAGAGAATATATCAAAACCCTGGGTAATGCCTATTTTAAAGAAAACATCCTGGATTTAAAAACCTTATGTGCCTAAGAATATCATTTGATATTTCTTTTATATTTTCTGTCTCTTAGCACTTATTAGTTGGATTATCACCCTACATATATTTTCTTCTCCTTCCCCTGCTCTCTAGTAGACCCAGTCTCAGCTGTGTCTTGCGTATTGCTTTCCTTTATGTTTTTAAATTGACAGATGTAGTTGTATGTACTTACCATATGTAACAGATTTTTTTGAAGTAGGTCTGAATTGTGGGATGACTAACTCTAGCTGATTAATGTACACATTACCTCACATAATTACCATGTTTTGTGGTGAGAATATTTTACATCCACATTCCAAGCAGTTTTCATGAATATAATTTGTTAACTATAATCACTATGTTATATAATAGATCTCTCGAACTTTTCCCTTTTGTTTAACTGAACTGACAAGATCTTTTCATCTCCTCACCCTCACCCACAACCTCTCAGCCACTTTCTACCCTCTACTTCTATGATATCATCCTTAGATTTCATACCTGGGTGAGATCATGCAAGTACTTGTCTTTTGGTGCCTAGCTTATTTCACTTAATATAATGCCTTCCATATTTGTCAGTGTCATTGCAAATGGCAAAATTCCCTTCTTTTCTTGACTGAATAATATTCTACTGTGTATATGTAACTCATTTTCTTTATCCACTCATGCACTGATGGAAACTTAGTTTGATTCCATATTTTATCTACTGTGAATAATGTTGTAAGAACTGTGGAAGTGTAGGTGTCTCTTTGACACACTGACTTCATTTCCTTGGGATATATACCTAATAGTGGGATTATTGGATCATATGATACTTTTATTTTTTATTGTTTTCCGTGATATTGTGCATAAGGCTGTATTGATTTATATTCTCTCTAACAATTGTGCAGGGTTTCTCTTTCCTATACATTCTCACTATCCTCGCCAGTAATCAACACTTGATTTTTTGGAGACAGCTGTTCTAAGGTGTGAGACAATAGCTCATTGTAGTTTTGATTTACAGTTCCCTGATCATTGGTGTTGTGGAACATTTTTCCCTATATCTATTATCCATCTGTATGTCTTCTTTTGAGAATGTCTATTCAAGTCTTCCCCATTTTTATCAGGTTATTTATTTTGTTGATATTGAGTTGATTTGGATCCATGATATATAGGTAACATGATATACCCTTTTCTGATGTCTCTTTATCAGATTTATATTTTTAAATTATTTTCTCCCATTCTGTAGGTTCTTTCTTCACTCTGTCAGATGTTCCCTCTGATGCACAAATACATTTTAGTTTGATGTGATTCCATTTGCCTATTTTTGCTTTTGTTTCCTGTACTTTTGGGGTCATAACCAAAATAATTCCTGAAATTATTATCTAGACAAATGTCATGGAGATATTCCCCAATGTTTTCTTCCATTAGTTTTATAACTTATATTTAAGTCTTGAGTGATTTTTGTATATGGTGTGAGATAAGGATCAAAATTCATTCAATGGACATTCAATTTTCTCAAACCATTTATTAAAGGCAGTTCTTTTCCCATTGTGTGTTGGCACCTTTGGCAAAAATCAGTTGGCTGTAATTGTGTGGTTTTATTTCTGGGCTTTCTACTCTGTTCTACAGTCTACATGTCTGTTTTTATGCCAGCACTATGCTCTTTTGATTATTATATTTTGAAGCCAGGTAGTATAATGCCTCTAGGTTTGAATTTTTGCTCCAGATTGCTTTTGCTATTCAGGGTCTTTTGTGATTCCATACATATTTTAGGATAGATTTTTTTCCTATTTCTGTGAAGAATGGCATTGGTATTTTGAAAAGAATTGTGTTGAATCTGTAGACCACTTTTGTTAGACCATTTTTACAATATAAAATTTGTTTAAACCATGAATACAGAATATATTTCCATAGAGTTGTTTCTCTTTCATTTTCTCCTATTAGTATCTTAGTTTTCAGTGTAGAAATCTCTTACCTCCTTAGTTAAATATATTTCTAAGTATTTTATTTGTAGCTATGATAAAGAGGATATTTTTCTTAATTTCTTTTTCAAATAGTTCACTCTTAGTATGCAGCAATACTACTGAATTTCACAGCACTGAGGGAGGGCAAAAGCCCAGGGCTGCTGAATTTGGCAGAATACCATGTGGATCAAAGTATCACACAAGCCTAAACTCTGGGCAGAGGCAAAGAGTTTTGCCTTGGGCAGAGGCAAGTCTAGAAGGTCAATTGAGTGAGGTTTTATTGTGTTGGGATCAGTGTTGGGTTCAAGGCAAAGTCCTATGCTTACTTCCCTTTTTTGCCTCCAAGCATACCCTATCATTTCCTGTGTTCCTCTTCCTGGGGTTGGGGAAGGAATGATATAATATAAACTGTCCTTCAAATTATTTTCAGTGCTTCCACTCTTATTATTGTGCTGTAGCCAGATACTCTGATTTCTTACCTGGTTTTCTTAGCTCTTATGAAAGTATGTTCATGCATGGATAATTGTTCAAATTTATGTTTCACGGAGAATAATGACTGTACAATCCTACTCTACCATCTTGTTCTACTTCGGAAAATTGCACATTAATTGTTAAGTTCAAGGACTTTGAAATGAAATCAACATGATCAGTCCAAGTTTGTCCAGGAATCACTGTATATGACCTTAGACAAGAAACTGGGCTCTCTAGGCTTTGCTTTTCCACCTATTAAATGATGGTTTCAATAACTACTTTATGGAGTTGGAATGAGAATTAAGAGGGATTGAGGGATGTAAGGGCATGTTAATGGAGAATGAAGGTTAAGGTTAGTGGTTAGACAGTGCTTGATTACTACACAGTGAATGGAATGATGAAGGGGATAGTCCACTTGCCCTGCGTTCATTCACATGTTGGCTCCCTTTGGCTCACAGGGTGCTTCACATGCCTCCTTTCATTAGGACAACATCCCTATGAAGTGGCCAATTTTTATTATTTACACCTTTCAAAAAAGAAACTGAGATTAATCTGTTTGCTTAAGATTATGCAGTTAATAAATATTTCTGCATACTCATACATAAAATAAATTGTGTATTCTTTATGTCCTGCCTTGTGTAGATCCCTAGAAATCTAAAATTGATTGAGAAACAACCCTTTCTTTAAAGCAGCACAAAGTCAAGTGTAGAATAAAAAAAAATAGCAAATAATGAGGACCAGGACAGTGTTATACTGACTTTTATTTCTCTCAGATTCTCTCAAACCTGATGTTTTTAAGGCACTCCATCCTAACATTGGTTTTGCTTTACCTAGCAATTTTCTCTGTGTTCCTAGTAGTTCTTGGTAAATGTTGACATTATTAGCTCAAAAATCTGTGGAATAGGCTGGGGTGTAGCTCAGTGATAGAATGCTTGCTTAGCATGCATGAGGCCCAGGGTTCTGTCCCCAGAAGTGAAAGACAAAGGAGGCAAAATGAAATCTGTGGGCAGGTAGAGGTTTCCTGTGCCCCAAAGGCACTTACATGCCACTGTTGGGAGGGCACAGGCAGAAATGTCTTTATAGCTTTTCTGAGAAATGCCTACTGCCTTTGAAAATGCCAACTGGTCTATTGCTTATATGCTTTTTTTAAAAGAACAATAATCCTAAAACCTTTTTCTTAACTTGGTTAAAGAAAGAAGAAAATAGAGTAGTAAAGGTACAGGCTCTGGGGCATGCAGGAATAATAATTTGAACCCAAGCTCTGTCATTTGCTCAGTGCCTGACCTTGAGAATGTCACCTAGTGGTTCTTAGTTCCAATAAATTTATCCAAAGGGGTTGTTATGAGGATTAAAATAGTTTATACAAAAATTTGCCTAATCATAAGAACCAGGTGGGATCATTTTTTAAAGTCCACATTTTTGGACCCATTTAGAAGTAATGAATCAGAAACCCCAACTAGGGGCCTGAGAACCTGCAATTTTACTCTATCGCAGATGACTTTAATATCAGGCAAGTTTGAGAAACACTGAGAAAGAGAATGCAAAGAACCAGCACAGTTGTGTGATGTGACCTGCTACTCAGGAAGTACCAAGAGACTCCACAGCAGTTATCTTATCATTCAGGATTGTTTTTGATGTTGCATTCAAGGGAGTGGGTTATTTCAATCTGGAAATTTTTGATGATTAACATACTGTTCAGCACATTCATAATTGTCAACATAAGTTATTCAATTAAATCACTCAATGAAGATGTTTTGGAACCTATAAAATATATTATTTTAGGAGCTCTAGAAGAGACAAAACTACAAGTAAACTCTGATATAATCTGAAGAAGTATAAATGTTATCATTATGTTTTAATGGTTTATGAAGGAGAGGGGTTCATTCAATCTGGAGTTCAAAGAAAAGTGATTATTTGGACCAAATGAGGAAGCAGTGTTCCAAAAATTATGCTCATTTTTATTATTCATTTTATTAAATTATTTCTATATTAAATTGAATGGAAAGAGGCATTCTTGCTTAAAAATGAAATATTACAAAAGATAAATTTAGGAAAAAATGTTTCTCTGCCTGCTATCAAGAAATCTTGAGCTAGGAGCTATAATCTCACCACATTGTTTTTTTCCTACTACACCCCTTTGAGCCCACTTGATAGATTATTATTTCCTATTTTTCTTATCCATAAGACACCTTCTGAAAAAAAGATGTATTTGCTCCTTGTGGCATTCAGTTAGCATTTCCATAGCCATCAAATTCCAAACATGAGAGAAGGAAATATTCCATGGGAGAAGTTATCTTGAGAGGTCACAGTGTTATAAATTACTTACCACTTTGGATGGAAATTTTTCTGAATGAATTATTTGGCTGTCCCACTCTTAGAGAATATGAAACAAAAACCCCAATTTTTTCTTGTTTCATGGTCAAAACTATATACTTTAATCATTGTCCGTTAATAACAATTCATTCAATGTTGATAAAATTTCTGTTATTTCAGACTGTAGAGAATAAAAAGTGCCTTCCTGTATGATGTCTTCCTACAATGAGTGAGTGCTAAATGACATAATCAGTAATAACATGAATAGCTGGCATTACAAAAAGTACTCACTGTGTGCCAAGTGGCATATTGCCTCCATTAGAAACTGTCCCTCATGACAATTCTTTGAAATCAGTAGTATTTGATTCCTATTTTACACATAAGAAGACAGTCTCAAGCTATATAACTTCCTTAGTCACACAACTAGGTTAGTAGCACAGCTCTGTAGTTTTGTTCTGCTAAGTGTTGTTTCAGATTCTCTAATCTATTTAGTGTAACTGGGAGCAAAACTCTTAGGGATTTGGCTCTTTAATTTAGATTGTGCAAGATATTATTTCTAAACTCACTTTTTCTTTTATAAAATGTGACTGTTATGATTTTGAGAACTCTTTAGTATTAAATTAGATAACATGTTATAATTTTTTAAAAAGTCGACTTAGTCCCCTGCACAATTTTCCAGCCATTGAATCTGTCAATATTTTTTCTTCCCCAGACTCTGTTTTCTGAGTAGCTATAAAAAGACCTTCTTGCTCTATCCTCCACATCACAATCTTTTTCATATATTCTATCACATTTTCTATTTTATGTTCTGTAAAATTTTCAACTCACCACTTCCTTCTTTAGATGTGAACAAAATTTGCTGTTCAATTCAGTGTTTTCTCATTTCAGTACCTAGATTTTGTACTTTCTCTCAAATTATTCCAGTTTTATTTTGAATATTTTTGCAAGTTCTTTCTTTCATTGTAAGTGCTTACTTATAAGATACGAAATTTGTATTGTTTTAAGCCACAGTGCTTATGCTAACTTCTTACAGCAGCAATATAAAACTCATAAAAGAATAATGGGTAGTACAAGGCTGAATGATGGTGATATATCTAGTATCTGAATGAAGGGGAGAAAAAATAAGAAGAATTTACTGCCCAGAGAAGATGATATGGCAGCAGACCGCTGGCAATTATTCTGCTCTCTCAGTCAATCCATCCTCAATGTAGACAGACAATCATGTGACAACCATGGCTTCAACATGTCAGTGGCTAAGGTCATCCTGCTTCTCTGGTTCTTATTCTTTGTTCATTCTATAGTCTTTAAAAAATATAATTCTGCTTCCCAGGTAGACATTTTTACTGGAAAGTCTGATTTGCCAATGACGTTTCCATTCTTCTTGGCAGATTTGTCCCTCCCTGCAGATTAATTATTAGGTCTCAGGTTTCTATGCTCTCACCTACTCACACATTCAAGGAGTATTCATTGAGTCTACCTTATGTGTCTGGTACAGCACTATTATCAATTCAGAAATAAATCAGATATAATTCCTGCCCTCAAGGACTCACAGTCAGATGAGGCAAATATTCTAAAAGATTCTTAAGTAGCAATTATAATGCAGCCTGGTAAATGATAAAATAGGAATAAATACAGAGTATTTAACTTCCACAAGGACAGCTAGTTCAGATATATGGGAATTTCAGGAGCTAAAATCAAGTTGTCCATAGACACAAGGTAAGAATCAGTTACCTTGTCTTTTCTAGCTTCTAGAGAACATTGTAGAACATTCCTTGGTTTATGACCCTTTTTCCATCTTTAAAGCCAGAAACATATCATCTTTAAATCTCCTTCTGATTGTGCTTCTGTCTTCACATATCTAACTCTTTAGCATCCATGTGGTAACATAGAAACCAGTTAGATAATCCAGGACAATTTCCAACTTCAATGTCCTTACTTTAATCATATCTGCAAAGTTATTTCTTGTCAGGTAGGGTAACAAAGTCACAGGTTCCAAGGATTAGCCTGTGGACTTTTGGTGGGGGCGATTATTCTGTCTACCCTGACTCTTAACAGCCTTTCTAAAGAAAATTAAACTAAAATGTATGAGATTGGACTGTAAAGTATACATACTACTGTACTTTACAATTGTCTACCTTCCTTTCAATCTATAAAATACACCTGAGAAGCTTCTTGTTCCCCAAATCTCATTTACAACCACTTTCAAAGATAACACATTTCTTTGTATTATTTGCTACTATTAAATAATGCTAGAAATGCTAATATAACTATCTCTTTTAAAAACAGAAAGACTTGATGGGAGGGGAGGGGAGGGGGGATAGGAAGGGTAGCAGAATACAATAGACACTAGTTTGGCTGTATGTATAAATGTGACTGTAAAACCAATGTGATACTGCAATCTGTACACGTAGAAAAATAAGAATTCATACCCCATTTGAATCAAATGTATGATATGTCAAGATCATTGTAATGTTTTGAGCAACTAATAAAAAAATTAAAAAAGAAATTTAAAAAATAAAATAAAAAATAAAAACAGAAAGACTATTTTTATGGTGATGGGGATTGAACCCAGGGCTTTGTGCATGCTAACCAACACACAACCATGGAGCTACACCCCCAGGCATAACTGCCATTTTTATTGCTGAGCACAATGAGGCTCTAGACTAGAAGCATTTAACTCTATGTAGTACCTACAATAATTTTGAAAGGTTTTATTGTCCTTATTTTGCAAATTAGGAGTCTGATATTGAATGAAAATTAAACACTTGCTTAAAGCCATCTAACCACTATATGTATATGATGGAACTGAAATTCATATTAAGTGTCTCTGATTCAGTACTTGCAATAATTTTACTATGTCTGGACTTTTAAATATGTTATCCAATCTTTCCAAGTCTCAGATTACTTCGCTACAAAATGCAAGCAGAACCTATTTCATAGGATTCTTATGAAGACAAATGAGATGTTATGTGTAATATATGCAATTATTTGTCATAGCCACTGGTATATATATTGTGTGCTAACTAATTATTACTTTTAATTTTAAAAATCTGAATTTCATTGATATCTTATACCTAGTTTGGTGGAGGTAGCCACTTACTATTCTGTTGATATGTAAGCAATGATTATGTGAAATAAGTAAGATATAATTTAATATGATTATTTCACTGTGATCATAATTGTGGTACAGAAAGACTGTCAAAAGAAAGCTATCCATACAGACAGTTCTCCTGAATGTAAGTCCAATGATCTACCTATTGGCCATTTTAACTAATTTGACATAAAATAATATAAAAGATTGAATGGCAAACATACTATCCATAATATTGCATAGTGATAAGAACAAATGTTTTTGTTATATATTTGTGTGCATGGGAGTTTGGGGAGAGGGGCTGACTTAGAACTCATCTGTAAATAGATGATTCATTCAAAGAAAGTCAAATTTTAAAGTCAATTCATAGATGTTGCAGCTAAAACTTTGTGTCAACACATTGTTTTTTCGTTTTGTTTTGTTTTTTTCAGGTGAAGCTCAAACTGTCAGACTCCATTATTTGTATATAATCCTTTGGGTCATTGTTTATTTCTAACAAGAACTATGAAGATTTCAGTGCTAAAAATGACTTTTTAAAAAGGTTGGCTTAAATTCCTGGAAAAAATAATACATAAATTCTTTACTTATTAATCAACTTTAGGTTTTAAGAAAAAACTCTGAAGATGAAAAAGAATGTTGGCAATTAGGTCAGCACAATCTCAGGTTTTATCTTTGAAGTAGGGCTTAAACTATATCTTTGATAAATAAGTAATGAGGTTTCCCATGATGAACTAAAATATCTAGTCATAACAGTGTTTGATAATAAAAAGGATGTCATCAATAATTTAGATTTAATAATACCCAGAATGGTTTCTAATAAACCAAACATTTAGTCATCAGGTCAGTTTTGGTATTATAAATTCAAAAAATCTTGTCTGTGATTTGCCTGAAGGAAATTAATATCCAAAGACTTGAAACTTCTTCCTCCTTGCAGAGGAAGAGCATGGTGGAAGGACAGCCATTCAAATTACCACATTTCTGAGCTTCAGGGTTTTTCTGTGTAAAATTATGTAATACTATAATAGGATTACTAAATGAGATAATACTTGCAGAGAGCCAGAATAGTGTCTGGTGCATAGTAAGTCCTCAGCAAGTAGAAGCAGCTATTTTTGTCCCTGTTTTCAAGGATAATATTAATGCCATGTTTGGCAGAAAATCTACATGCTTATCATAGTTATATACAGATTTTCAAAGTCCCATTTTAGATTCATCAGAATACATTGTAGGGAAAAGTACATAGTAATCTCTTTATAGAGTGTTTATAAAACTAAAGAATAAGCATTGAAGAGTTATGGAACTTAAAGTTACCTTACAAACCTAAGTTATGATGATAAGAAAGGTGGAGTTATGCTTATAGCACGTATTTCAATTTCTTCACTGAGGTTCATTTTTTGAGCATGTCTGGGCTTTTACTAAGGTTCTAAGACAAATGTGTATACTGTTGAACCTGCTGATTCAGACTTTTCTTAAGAACCATCTATCACTTTAACTTACTAGGCATTCTATCCCTGGCGCTGGAACATGTGGCAAAGACAGATTGCCTGGTGGGAGATGAGGGTGAGTTGGCCACCGAGGTCTCTCATCTCATCTGTTCCTAGGAAAATACCTTTGACACTAGCTGAAGAAAATCAAGGGTCCTGGTTAGCAGGTTGCATTAAAACAGTTTGACATTAAATTCTCCTGCTTCAAATAGGTGAATTGTTCTGCTCTTTAACACCACCCTTTCCCCAAAATGTAATTCAGAGACATTTATTATTTGTCTACTCTGCCAAATCCCCTATTAGGTCCTTTATACCTATTAATCCAACTGTATAAGACAACTCTTAAAAATAGTATTGAGCATTCAGAGATGAATGAAGTAATTTTCTTATCTTTCTCTATCTACCGGTTTCTCTATCTACCAAAAGAGACCATTGCCAAAGGTCTCTCCCATAAAAAATTATATGACATCCAGCCCTGACTTTTTCAACAGATTACCCCTCTACTCTATACCACTACCATTAAGTCGTATCCTTCAAGTCATTATTCAAACCACCACTTCCAAGAAGATTTTTAGAATGTATTATAGAAAAATCTCTTCAGTTCCACTCAGTGTGGTCGGTTTTTTACTTTTTCTTTCCTAACTATTCCAGTTAGGTACTTATTCCTGACCACGGAAAATTTTCTCCAGAGATGTGAGCGATGATATACTTACTGTCCAGATTCCTGTTATTTGTGGTTTTTAATTTCTTCTACCATAGCCCCTTAAGTATTTACCTACTTTGGTTTTCTCCATTTTAAAGAGGAAGATCCTTAGGGATCTGGGTAATTTGCAGACCTCCATAATTAAATAGGTAAACATCCCTTAAAATGTTCAGGTCATTTTAAGAAACTAATCTTCATGGAGACATTTGATGCTCTTAATACACAGATGAAGCTGAAAGATGAGGTTGACTTCCCAGAGTTCATAACTTGGGTTGGGAACAAAAGTAGGTTCTGAAATCAAAAGTCTTTTAGGCATTAGTGTGTCTAAATTTTGAAAAGAGGTTTCTTTACTACTTCTAATGGGCTTTCCACTACGTTAGTTATTTCTCCTTACAGAATTTCTTTTTTGATGGTTATTAGGTAACTCTGACATTGAAGACAATTTTGAAACGAAAATGTAGTTTAGAGGACATTGGCCTATTTTTATTATTATAGATAATAAAATCTCTTATATTGCACTGAAAAGTTTTAAAAACTGACATGAAATTGACTATTTCATACAATTCCAATGATGTTAGCAAAGAATTTTTATTCCAATTTCATAGGTGAGGAATTAAAATATATGCGACTCCCTGCCACACACATATATAAAACAAATAATCAGAAATGAACTCCCCTTTCCCACTTTACTTGGCTCATGTCCAATGTCTCCTACTACCTCCCTTTTTAATTGAAGAATATATCTGGGAAATAAGTGACTTTTCATATGTGTTTGAAATTTTTCATAGTTTAAAAATTAAAAAATAGGAATTTTATGTTTAGAAACCTATATGTTCCATATTGGAGTAATCAAGTGCTAAGAAGTATAAGAGTTGAAATATTGTATCTACATACTGCTATTATTAGCTTATGTCTGAGAACCTACTATGGGTCAACCAATCAAGGAAACCAGAGTTGGGGTGGGGAGTTAGCCAGATATCAAGTTGTCTCAAGTCAGGTGGGCCGAATTCAACAACCAACATCTCTGTATAAATGAGATTTTTTGTTGTATCTTCCAGAGTATATTTGTCATTTGCTTCTTAAAATATCACCTGAATCATGGGAAAGGACTTTTAACTGCTGTACCTCTATTGGACAGGCTTGTGTCTACCTGGAAAAACTGGATAAGGGGTCATCTCGGCATTAGCTTTTTAATGTTTATAGGGTTTTCAGGTCCCAATGTATGTTGGACCTTGAATCTTACTCATGTGTAAGAGAATTTGGACCTTCACATGGCTTCTATTTACTTGTCCCCAATTTAAATAAACAAGGATACTTTCTTGATGCCCTGGAGCTATTAATGCAGAAACTAAACCTGCCCTAAGCAAAGAGAGGCTAGGAGACCAAAGCTAAATCACCCTTCCTGAACTGGAATGAAAACAAGAATAGGAAAATGCTCTGTAAATATTAAGTAGTTCCTCTATCAAGATCCCTGGATTTTAGTTTGCTCACGTGTGAATGTATTTTTAAGCTATTTAATTTTCTAGCTATAAATTTCTCCCTAACCCCCTTAGTTTAGCCAAAATAATTTCTTTGCTTTCATGTTTCTTGCAACCAAATAGCCCTAGCTGAGACATTGCTGTGTGAAAAGACTATTGCCTGCCAGGGTAAGAACTGCCAGTTAGCTTTTCCAGGTATCTACTCAGGAAGGAACTGAGTGCTGAGAGCAAAATGTCCTTCCTGGAATATGTTTTAAAGTCTCCCTATCTAATGGTCCATTTCCAAATTACTTCAACCCTTTACTATATGTATTTTACTTCCTTTATCACTATCTGATTCTATTTTATTTATTTTCCTCTGAGTCTTTTGTCTTTTTTTTCCCTAAAATTAAATCTCCTTGAGGGCAGAAACATGTTTATTCCTGTCTGTATTCCCAGAAAATATGACAATGTTTGGCATATAGAGTACCAGTAATTATTTTCGATGAATAAATGGATAACTGAATGTGTGGCTGAATAAAACCTCTCCACAATCAAATAGCTCCTGAGGGACAGAGGTTGAACAGACACTAAAATAACCTGACTCTAATGTGTTCTCTTACCCTCTCTGCCAGATATGTAGGCAGTTAATAAGCAAGTAGATTGTGTGTGGGGACTGGGAGGTTATGGATGGGAGCATACATACCCATGTATGTGTATGCTTGTGAGTTCAGGAGCGAAAGAAACAGAGACAGAGAAATAAAGTGAGACTATTGAAAGTGAAAGTATCTGCTTTGATTTGCTAACCTGGCAAATGTTTATATTTAGTGCCAAGCTAAGGCATTTACTTAAAGTAAAACTGTTAATCTTTGCTTTATATTTGAGCTAGTAAAGCATTTTCATCCAAGAGAGCCATTAAGGCTACAAGTATCTTTTAGTTTAGAATAGCAGTTTTGGAAGTAGTATAAGTATGTAGATGGCACAGAGCCTCCCAGTTGTAATATATAGCACAAACTTTGTGTTTTAGCACCTCTTCAGAGTAAAGGTCATGGATTGTAGCTTTGGAAAGTATGGTATTTCTGAGTTCCTGTGCAAATGTGAGCTACAAAATTGTTATTACCCCATTGTTGATAAAATGTCTATTCAACCTGAAATACACCACCATTAGGAATTATATTAGATTCTTAATTAATGCCTAATTTAATGCTTGCAATAGACCTATGACACAGATACTACCATGCCATTTTACAGATGAGAAAATTGAGGTTCAAAGAATTTAAACAGATTACTTATCTGATATCAAAGAGCTAGGATTCAGCATCAGTTTTGCGTTTCATTACTTCAAGCTTTTAACCACTTAATTGTGTTTGGAACAAGATGGTAAAACTCTTGAAAAAGAACATTTTTTTCTGTTTAAACAAATTACTAAGTATTAAACAATATGTAAGAATCCATGTCTGTAATGGAATTAGCAAGGACTAGGAATTACAAAATGTAGGTCCTAGGTATAGCTTTAAAACTCTGTCTTGGGACCTTAAACAACATATCCTTTGGTGAACTTGAAAAAGAATTGTATCAGGCTCCTACATACCTGCATCCAACCTTAGCCTTGCCATTTCCTTTTCTATTTCTGTGTATAAATCACTTTACTTATAATTGCTTCAGTTCCCTAACTGTATGACCAGGAAAATAACATGAGACATGTGTGCATGTGTGGGAATTAAGAAAGGAAAATAATATTTATAAGAAAGTGTGTGCTTTGAAAATTCCACAGTTCTCTGAGAATTTCAGGCATTTTTAAGTAATGACTGCCTCAGCACTCCATTGGTGTCATTTTTTAAGGTAGAGGGCTTTTTTTTTTTTTTGGCACAAGACATTATTGCTTTGGTGTTTCAGCCCAAAACATTTTTGTTTTGGTTTTATTTTTTGTTCTTGATGGTAACTTTTACAAATCATTTGTAAGTATTATGGTGATCTACTATGTTGTTTCCTTAACAAAGCTTTAGAATATGGTAGCATGTTGGCTGGTATTAGTGGCAATGTCTCAGAAGATGGGTTCCATTAGAATGAGGCTTACAGTTTCTTCATCTCATGCACTGTACCTAGAAACCAATTAGCCACTTTTCATTAGATTGAGTTCCAGAATATCTATTGCATAGACTCTTAGGGTCTTCATTTCTTAACAATTGTAAATTAAAATAGAATCACCATGAAAGCATTTCTGACAATTTTATTCAGACCTAAGAAATGTTGAATATCATCCCAAAATATTTCCTAAACTTTTCATTGTTGAATATCACTAGTTATCTCCTTTAGCTTTATTTACTGCCAGAACACATACTAAGTTTATATGTTGGCAGGCAGCATACCAGTAGGATTACTGAGCAAATCTACCTTCGGAAACAATCTGCCACACAGAAAATCAATGTCTTTTCATATGTGATGTGTAGTCATTCATCTTCTTACTATGAGTGCCTTCGTCCTGTCCTCTAGTGTATGGTACATTTTGATTGCCAGCTGGTTCTGAGCTGAAGCTCAATAAATAGATACCCTTTTAATGTCTTCTCTACTGATTCTTCACTTGTATTTCTTCTTCTTTCTTAAAACCTACATGGCTACCTGCTGTCAGATCAAGGTAGTGCAGAATAGAACTGACATTCAATGGAAGTGCGACCACATTTGAGTGTCACTGATAAGAGACAATCCGTTACTTTAATGATTAGTTACTTTAATTTCCACAGAGGTTGACATATTTCATTATGCAAAATAATAAACATATTTTATTATGAATTCTGTGGTTCCTGAACTCATGTCATGGGAATTATAATTATTAATATATGAGCAATGCAAAGGACTAATGAGCTTATAATTTTGCTTGAATTAAAATTTCAGAGATTTCCTCAGGGGTCTCTTTTGGAAGTAGCAATAGTCTCCCATAAGTCTAATGGCCTTCCAGATCTCTAACTCATCTCCCTTAGAAAAAATATTGCCTTTCTGATTGGGTAGTAGGATAGATCTAAAACATTTCTTTAATTCTGAGCCTATGAGACATAGTTGTAATAGCAATAATCTAGTATTTGAGATAGCTCAAAACTAGCTTCAGCTTTTCTCTTATTAGCTGTGTGACTTCAGGCAAGGCATTTAATGTCTTAAGACTCTCATGTTTTATATGTTTTTAAAAATGAATGTAGTAATTCCTCTGAATCCTCATAGCAATTAATTTATATCTCTCCTATAGGAGAATAAAGAAGTAATAATATTAATCGAACATATTCAATATACAAACTTAGTGCTAAACATTTTCGTATTTGTTATTTAACCTACATGATAGAGTTTAATGCCATTATACATCATTTTAGTGAGGGCATGAGAGTGGTTAAGTACTTACCTAAGATCAGAGAACTAGTTAGATAGTAAATGAAAAATTCAAATCTAAATTGTCTACTAACTCTTCACCTGTATTTCTTCAGTGTAATTGTGACTCCAGAATATTTTACTTTTTACCTCACATTAAGTAAATAGACCATTCCTTCGTTGAAAATTGTCTATTCTTACCACCTCTAGATACTGCTCTGAACATTAGAAATGTATTTATCACAAGGCTTATATTACTGTTCTCATGGGACTTCCTTTTTTCCCAGTGGACTATGAAGCATGTGGAAACACAATAAGGTACAAATAAAAAGCTTTAGACAGCATATAAGACTAAATAAATGTTAAATTTTATTTATTTGTTTGTTTATTTATTTATTTTTGGTACCAGGGATTGAATTCAGGTGCACTCAAATATTGAGCCACACCCCCAGCCCTGTTTTATATTTTATTTAGAGATAGGATCTCACTGAGTTGCTTAGCACCTTGTTGTTGCTGAGGCTGGCTTTGAACTTGCAATCCTCCTGCCTCAGCCTCCTGAGCCACTGGGATTATAGGCATGTATCACCGTACCTGGCAAATTTATTTTTAATGTTTGTGCAATTTTCTCCTGGATTGGCTTTGGATAAGTTTTAGTAAAAAAAAAAAAAACAAAAACAAAAAACAAAACAAACAAAAAAAAAACTTGCTTTTCCCCTTATATTACATTATTAAGGTATCTGGATAAACTCTTTATATTAGTAAAAACAGCAATCCAACAGTGAATGTTGCCTCTATTAACCAGTAATAAAGAATCTAGTGCAACACCTGGCATGATATATGCACACCACAAAAGTTGTTGATTCTGACTACTGATTTCTAAGGTTAAAAACACTTATGTGGTACATCTATTGAGCTGATGCAAACTGTAATATGAACAGAATACTTGGGAGCACACCTCTCTGACTGAAGTTTTCTGGACTCTCTGAAAACATACAGAACTCACCCTAAGCTATATGACAACACACAGCTAAGAATGCAATAGTTTTCCATGACTGATTTCTGAACTTCTTTCCGAACAGTCTTCTTTTCAGGCAATTACAAGAATGTGAAGCCAGATGAAAAAGTCATGAATCTTGTGGGTCTAAAAGTTGGTGCATTCACTTAGCCATAAAGTTTAAGGAAACACATCTCTTATGAAGAACCAGAATATACCCATCTTCTCCATGAGCAGCATAGCGTAGATGCCTGGCAGTACTTGAGAAAGCAGAGGATATAATGAGTTTCCGGCCCCTGTCCCATGTTCTGAACTGAGCCTCACCTGTAGACTCAGCTCCACTGCAGACATCATCCTTGCTCAAACAGATGTGGTATGCAGTAGAGATCCATCACCTACTGTACACTATATTTGCCTGAGTGAATGAGGTTGAATCCATGACTTCATAGAACTAGGGAGGCCACATAAAAAGAGATCATTCCCACCCAGCTAAACATGGTTGTTGCTAAAATAGGGATAAACACAGGGAAGGAGAACTTCATCTAGTTTGAGGGTGAACAGAGTTTTCTAAAAATAAGTAATAACCAAGCCGTCATCATTATTCTTGTTTGTTCAATAAATATCAAATAAGTGTCTAGCAGCCATTCTTCAAGTAACTAATAGCCCAGCAGTAAAACAAACATGACTCAGTCCTTTTCTTTTGCAGTGGAAACATGCCAAATATGATACAATTGGGGCTGGTTTGAATGCTGTGTGTAGGGGGTGGGGTGGGGGAATAAAGCAGAAGGAGAAAGAAGATTTGGACTTCTGTTCATAGGTGTGGCAGATTGTTAGTTTGGTCAGATCAGGTCTCCCTAACTCTGAGGTAATATTTTCAGATAAAACTGAAGAAATAAAATAGCAGGCCAACAAAATTTCTAGGCAAAGAGAACCCAAAGACCAAGAAACTAGAGGAAATAATAGTTGAGTCAGAGGAACAGCAAGAGTTACCAAGGAAAGAGTAGTAGCAAATGGGGCCAGAGATAACCTGGGGGAAAGATTATGTGAGCCTTTCTAGGACATGATGGGACTTAAAACAGAAAACTGTTGGAGGAGATAGAGCAAAAGCATGGAACACTGTGTTGTTTTTAATGGTGTGTGTGTGTGTGTGTGTGCGCGTGTGCGCGCACACACATGCATTTGTTTGTATACTTTAATGATGATAGAAGCAAGAGAAAAATGTGGGACATTAAATGATTTGGGAATTTTTCTCAAAACAATGCAAAATTTGAAGAGTTATAAAAGGCAGAAGGACCGAAAACAGGTGAAATTAGGGGACAGGGAGACTCCTTTGGAAGCTGTTACAAATTAAAGTTGGTACCTAGACATGTACAGGACCCTCTTGGATACCCCATCGATCACTCAATTGCAGGGATCTACATGGCTTCCACCTCTTCTACTCATGGTCCTGGATCTGCTACCTTCCATATATACATGGATGACAATATAGGTGCCTACTGCCTACCCTGTCCGCTTTTAAAGCAACTCACTTTATTGACTGAATCCACTTACGGGTCTAAATACATTAGACTGTGACAAGGTGCTTAAAAATTTCTCTTTTATTCTGTTCCAGGCCAAGATTTACATCTTGATGAAACTTTTTTTTTTGAGACTGTATATTACTGATAAATGTTTTATGAAACATCATTAGTCTTTTGTTTCATTTTGTTGAAACATCCATTCTTTTGAGTGCCTATACAGTGTTAAACATTATTCTAAGTACTTAATATGCATTATTAGGGATGCAGTAAAGATTATCTCCCTCCCCTATTTAATGTTTCAGGCCCCACTAAATCCTACATGGGCCTATGTAATCTTGCTCCCTGGGCAACTGTGAACTACATGAGTGGTAGAGCTAGATTTAAACAATATTGGTGATTTTAATGCCCACTCATTTTTTATAGATAGACAAACACCTGGGGAGGGGACATATTGTACCTGCCACAGTAACCAAGGATCTGACCAATGTCTGATGCATAAAATACCTCCAAAATAGGAGCCATTATTATGACTCAGGCACAGGCTGGCTAGAGAATAGGGGAGGTGGTGAAGGGAGCTCTTGATGGGTGAATAGGGAGAAAGTTGCCAAACATACCAATTTCAAAACCCACCCTTACTTATATTTAGATAAGCAGGGGCTGAGCATTGCCTTTGTTCTGCTTCGTAAAACTAATTTTACTGCTTAGTAATGGCAAATTACTTTTAAGCAGATAGTAAAATATTTCAAGAGTCTGAGCCTTTGCCAAAGGCAGAGAGCCCTGATGATTCAGTATGTGATCCACTGGATGATATTTGAATCTGCAATGATTAATCCACCATCACACGTCTCCAAACTTATGATTTCAGGTAGAAAAGGGAATGTGACTAGAAATCATGTTTGTTCCTACTGTTTTCTTCTCAGTCACTATTCTCCTACATGATTTCTTCCTATGCCCAAGTCCAATTATTGTCAACTTTTAAGATCATGGAAAACTATCTCCTTTTTAAGGAATATTAGGGATCCTGCCATTAGGATCATGTCATAATTCTATAAGCTTTAAGCAAGTTAGTATCCCCTGGGAATCTAATGCTTATAATCCTTTGGTCTGATAGTTGAAAAATGTCTGTTGGAAATTAAATGAAAAGTCAAAAGACACTCCATTTAAGCTAGTAGTTCTCAACCTGAAGCCTGCTACCCTTCCCTTATCCAGTAGTGATGAAGATGAAATGATGATGATAATGGTGGGGCTGATAATGATGACGATGGCCAAAACTGAAATTAACATTTAATAAATATACTAAGTACTTCACTAAATATTTTGCATTATCGCTTCATAATAATTTCATGAGTTACATAGTCTTATTTGTTTCACATTATACACCTGGGGAAACTGATATGAGAGAGGTTAAATATCTTGCAGAGGATCCCATAGACATTATTCACACTCAACTTTTCCAGCCATAAAACATGAGTCTTAAATCATGCTACTTTCATTATTTTAGAAAGCTTAATCCAATAATAAAAGTCTATGCACTCTAAATTTTAAAAAGCAGTTCTTTTGCTTGGGTTGGAATTATATCACCCACTCTGCTAACAGTGGTTTTCTTGGACTGATTAGATGCTTGTCTTGGCAATTCCAGATATACTTAATTGTAGTTTCAAAAAAAAAAATCAAATAATCACTGATTGTATGTAGTTATCTTGATGAAGTAATTAAAGGAAACTTTTTATTGATACTAGAACAGTTGGAGCCTCTTTTGGGAAGTGTAATATATTCTGGCCTGCAAGGTCTTAAGTTTATATCTCTATTGTGTGAATTCAAATCAACACCTTATTTTATAAATTTTGCTGGGACATATTTTTACTTCATGTTTTCTTAAAATATCTTTTGGAGAGCCTCCAAAATACCAGAATCCTTCCTTTTGCAACCATCTACAATAGAAAGGATAAGTGGCAAACATTTCTGACATGAGAGATAAAATAAGAATATTTAAAGGTGAATATAGACACTGGGAAGGAGCTTATGTAAGAATCTGACCATAGCACCAAGGAAAGCAATTTAGGAGAAAAACCTGCCTGACACTGGGAACCAGGGAACTCAACTGCAAGTGGGAGTTGGAAATAGGTTTAGAACTTTGAGAGAAGCACAATAAGCCATGAACAAAACTGCCAGTTGCTTTGGCCATCACAAATGGTCCTCTTGATGCTCATTGCTGTGTAGGAATTGTAATAAAGCCATGTTGTTATAGCAAGCAAGGAGTGGTCATGTAGTTATTCTCCTCCTCTGTCTAGGACTTTGTCTCCAATGTGGTGGTACCTGTGCCCAGCTTCAGATCTCCTCTGACTTTGGCAATGTGTCCTAGTATTCCCTCTTCTTACCCTTTTGATCTTATGTTGAGAGTATCTCTGGCAGCTTAGGTCTGATTTCCCTGCTCATTCTGTAAGATTTATGTTTTCTTTTCTATCAAAGTTAATCCTGTAATGCAACCTCAGCATGTTTACTGTAACTTAAGTTTCACAAGTATAATGGAACCATCTTAAGTTAGGAAAATATGTGATCAGAATGGATCCATCTTAGAGAGTCATGTGATCACAAGAGAGTCATTTTCAAATTCCCTAACAGTTACCCAATCACAACTATGGTTCATGTCAGTGCCCATCCTCTAGTTGTATCCCTGAACTCTTCCTATCAAGAGTAAGGGGCAGGACCTCATTAGGGATAAATATTGGCAGGCTGCCTGCCCAGCTGTGCTTTCTCTCAGGATTCCCTTTGGGAGTACACCCTTCTGCAGAAGTACAGTTTTGCCTTGCCAACTCACTCCCAACAACATTTCATTTTTTGCAGCACCTCAGTATTTCTAACAACTCCTTTAACAATTGGTAAATAATTACCTTTTTATTTCATTGAAAGTGCCATTATCATTATTTATTCACTAATTCATCCAGCAAATCAGTCAATAGTCATTTCTCTTTGTCTCTTACATTCTAGGTACTATAATACAGGGATGAGGATGCATGCTTTTAAATCCACAAAGCAAGCTGAGGAATGGGACATTACGAGTAACTCTTACACAGAGCTACGGTCTTCTGAGAAATGGAGGCAGCACAAAGATTCCCCCTTTGAATCTTGATTCTTATAATCAAGTCAGAAAGATTTCAGACAAGATTTTACAGCTTTTTTGGTTCATATCTGTCAGTTTCTAAATGGAGTCTTTCTATATTTCCCAAGCTATTTCAAACTCTTAGGTTTGAGTTTAGAGAAATAGGAATTACTTTATTGAAGAGCTAGGAAAAGGGAAAGGAGACACTCTTTAGGGAGACAGTGGGTCCTCTCAGAGATGAGAGGGACAATATGCCTCTCCTGCACTCCAGTTTTATTGGAGATTCCAGAGAAGTTTCCAGAGAGTCCCGCCCAGGTCCATATCTTGAATTTTGATTGACAGCCAGATGATATCAGACTTTCAAGTCCCCACTGCCATGATAGCTCTAGGTCACCTTGAACCATGCTGACCAGTTTAATTAGATTCTTAACCATATTTTTTTTGTAGATTTTATGGTTAGGAGGAATTATCCTTATCTCCCTGAGTTTTAGGATCTGGTCACAAAAGTTTCCCCCTTCAGGGTAACTTGGGTTCCTCTTATCAACATTATTTTGGGCCTGCATTTCTCCTGTGGTTAACAAGTAGTTTGCTGAGGAATGTGATGCAACCTGTTCGCTTAAGCTAAGCAGAGTTTACATAAATTGCTTCTTGGAAAAGAAAGCAGGGGTCAGTGCACTGGGCCCATTTTGTAGAATTATTCCCTTAACCTCATGTTCACACCATTCATATCTGTCGGTTTCCTAACATCTTTGTTGTGTGAATGAGACATGGAAGACTCTGATTTTACAGTTTTTTTTTTTTTTTTTTGGTTGTTTCTAAATGGTATCTTGCTGTATTTCCCAAGCTGTTTCAAACTCTTAAGCTCAAGTGATCCTCCTACCTCACTCTACAGAGTAACTAGGATTACAGGCACATGCCAGTGTGGTCAACTCGGGCTCTATGGTTACAAATTGTTCTATCATGGATTATCATTAGCGAACTCCATCTTCAAATCTATAGTCATAAATCATCAAAGATGCTGGGTATATATTTTCTGAATGAATCTAAGGTGATAAACAGGTTGTAGTCTTGGTAATGAGTGGGTACAGTCCAGAGGGCTGTCTTTAGCCAGAGCTTAAAACTTAGAGATGGCGAAAGGGGGCATGGGCAAAATGTTTCTTCTCATTCATGTGTCCCCAGTTGAGAATCCAAAAGTAGAAGTAGAAACTATGCAGCTAATTCTATAGCTTTACCACTGAGATGATTCAGGATACAGAAGACACTAATTATTTGCTTAGGCACAGGACTAGTTAGGGCACAGGACTAGAGCAGACCTGCTTAGCTTCATACCTAGCTTTGCTACTAACTTTAAGATAACTTGAATAAAAGGTCTTAATCTCTTTGAGCCTTAATTCCATAATGTGCAAAATGAAGATAGTGACAGAATGCATCTTAGAAAGCCAGTGAGAATTAAAGGTAACAGTATAAACCCCCAACACACATACCACACACACACACCCTGTTTAGAGGATCTGGCAGAATAAGCTGTGTTAGCTCTTATTTCCCTACTTTGCCGTACTGTAGTGGACAGAAGATGTCCACAGAAGGAAGCTAGGTGCCATTTGATTTTGAGGGCTTACAATGTACCCCTACATTATGCACTTCCTTGTTTTTTTTTTTTCCCAATCATTGCTCTTTTCAAAACACATTTAGCTCTGATCTGTAAATCTGTGATTTTTTACTCAGAGCTCTATTCTTTTTACCTACTGCTGGTGACCAACAGTGGCCTTCTATTTTGCTTGTTTTCTTTCAAGACATAAATACTTATTTCTAGGGATCAAAAATTAATCTCCACTGAGAGTCATCAAGAACTCTGATTATACAGATGCCAGCAGGTTATTAAACCAGGACTCAGTTCTCCTGAGCTTTTCATTTACAGATATTGCTCAATCAGCCCTGACAGCTGCTGAGTCCTTGGTCACTGTACAATAGTGGAATTTAGAAGATGTACGTTTCCGCTTTTCTTATTCCAAGCAACAATCTTCCTAGTTCCAGTTAACTTGTAAAATCATTCCTACAACTAACAGTATAAGATCCGCTTCAATTTATGAATCTCAAAACCATGTGCCAGATAATATGTCAAGCACGTTATCTTATTTTTATTTGTTCTTTTTAGTTATATATGACAGTAGAATCTATTTTGACATATTCAAAAAATATAGAGTATATCTTATGCAAATTAGGATCCCAGTCTTGTAGATGTACACAATGGTGAGATTCACTATGGTGTATTCATATATGTATATAGGAAAATTATGTCAGATTCATCACAGTCTGTCTTATTGCTATCCACCATCCCTTCCCTTCATTCTCCCTTGTCTAATTCATTGGATGTCTATTCTTTACCTTCCCCCTTATTAGTTAGTATCTACATATCAGGGAGAACATTCAATATGTGGTTTTTAGGGATTGGCTTATTTCAATCTCCAGACTGAAGTCTCCAGATCCATCCATTTACCAGAAAATGTCATAAAGTCATTCTTTTTATGGCTGAGTAATATTCTGTTGTGTATATTCTACATTTCTTTATCCATTCATCATTTAAAGGGTACATAGGATTGTTCTATAGCTTAGCTATTGTGAGTTAAGTGCTATAAACACTGATGTGGCTGTGTCACTCTAGTATGCTGTTATTAATTCCTTTGAATATATAAGTGAATATAAGTGGTATAACTGGGTCAAATGGTGGTTCTATTCCTAGTTTTTTAAGGAATATACATACTGTTAAGCACTTTATGATATAATCTTAATACTCAGAACAATCCTTTAAGGCTGCTACTTTTGTTTCTACATTACTGATGAAAAAACTGAAGTCTATAGAACTTGCCCAATACAACAGACCTGCTAAAACCTAGAGCTGGGAATCAAACCTATTCAGTCTGACTGAAGGGTTTGTGTTCTTATTGATCACTTTTCAAGATTTGTTAAAGATTACCATTTTATTCATTTTGTGTTTTACTTTTCTGTTTTTGGGGGGTGGAATGGAAATCAGGGGCACTCAACCACTGAGCCATATCCCCAGCCCTGTTTTGTATTTTATTTAGAGACAGGGCCTCACTGAGTTGCTTAGCACTTCACTTTTTCAGAGGCTGGCTTTAAACTTGCGATCCTCCTGCCTCAGACTCCCAAATCGCTGAGATTATAGATGTGTGCCACTGTGCCGAGCTGTTTTTAAGAATTGCCTTTTTGAAGGTGCCAGAAATGTACATTGGAGAAAAGATAGCCTCTTCAACAAATGGTGCTGGGAAAAGTGGAAATCCATATGCAACAAAATAAAATTAAACCCCTATCTCTCACCATGCACAAAACTCCACTCAAAGTGGATCAAGGACCTAGGAATTAAACCAGAGACCTTGTGCCTATCAGAAGAAAAAGTAGGCCCTAATCTCCGTCATGTCAGATTAGGCCCTGAATTTCTTAATAAGACTCCTATAGCACAAGAAATATAATAAAAAATCAATAAATTGGATGGATTCAAACTAAAAAGCTTCTTCTCAGCAAAACAAACAATCAGGTAAATAGAGAGCCTACATTTTGGGAACAGTTTTTTACTACAAACACATCAGATAGAATACTAATCTCTGGAGTATATAAAAAACTCAAAAATCTTAACACCACACACACACATGCAAAATAAAATAAAATAAAATAAAATGAATAAATAAACTCAATCAATGAATGGGCCAAGGAACTGAACAGACATTTCTCAGAAGATGATATACAATCAATCAACAAATATATGAAAAGATGTCCAACATGTCCAACAATTAGACAAATGCACATCAAAACTTCTCTGAGATTTCAGCTCACTTCAGTAAGAATGGAAGCTATTAAGAATGCAAACAACCATAAGTGTTAGCAAGGATGTAGGGAGAAAGGCACACTCATACATTTCTGGTGGGACTACAAATTGGTGCAGCCAATATGGAAAGCAGTATGGAGATTCTTGGAAAATTGGGAATGGAACCACCATTTGACCCAGCTATCCCTTTCCTCAGTCTATACCCAAAGGGCTTAAAAACAGGGACTACAGGGACACAGCTACATCAGTGTGTTATAGCAGCACAATTCACAATAGCTAAACTATGGAACCAACCTAAATGCCCTTCAGTAGATGAATGATAAAGAAAATACGGTGGGGCTGGGGATGTGGCTCAAGCGGTAGTGTGCTCGCCTGGCATGCACGGGGCGCTGGGTTCGATCCTCAGCACCACATAAAAATAAAGATGTTATGTCCACCGAAAAACTAAAAACTAAAAAATAAATAAATAAATAAATCTCTCTTTAAAAAAAAAAAGGAAATGTGGTGTGTGTATATATGTATGTATGTATGTGTGTGCATACACACACACACATACACACAATGGAATATTATTCAGCATTAAAAGAGAATAAAATCATGGCATTTGCAGGTAAATGGATGGAGTTGGAGAATATTATGTTAAGTGAAGTTATCCAATCCCCCCAAACTAAATGCAGAATGTTTTCTCTGATTTAAGGATGCTGATTCATAATGTCAGTGGGAGGGCATGGAAGGATTAGATGAACTCTAGATAGGGCAGAGGGGAAGGAGAGGAAGTGAGGGGACATGGGGGTAGGAAACACAGTGGAATGAGATGGACATCATTACTGTAAGTACTTGTATGAAGACATGAATGGTGTGACTCCACTTTGTGTACAACCAAAATTATGCTGCATATGTGTAATATGAATTGCAATCCATTCTGCTGTCATATATAAAATAAAACAATTAAAAATATATGAAAAATAGAAAGATTGCCTTTTTGATATTATTTCTTAACAGCACTCCTTCAAACACTTCAAGTATTTTCTATTTTCTTCTTTTTCTTTTGACTCTTCTTTCTCCTCTACCTTTTTCTTCTTGTCTCTTTTTCTTTTCCTTTTACCCTCCACTTTATCTTCTTTCTCCCTCTTTTCAGAAAAAGAGTAATTCTAATATATAATAGAAAATGCGAAATTTAAGAAAGAAAAGATACTTTGAATCTAGATGGTTAGAAAGGGAAGAAGTAGCTTTTTGAGGTGGGCATTAAAGCTTGAGTTGCATTTGGATTCATGGAAAAGTTCATGGAGATCAATCCAGACAGAGGAAGTGAGGAAATCCACACATCATACAGCATATAATGTGGGCTTGTGAGGTTAGCATTTTGTTTGGTTGAAATGAAGATTGACTGATGGATATATTAGGAGGTAGATTTTGGATAATCAAAAGTGGCTAGGTAGAAGGAGCCTAGGAGTTCAATGTGAGGATTTTGAACCCTAAGTCATGGAAAACCATGAGATGTGAGCATTGCAGTTTCCTTACCAGAGACCTGTTTTTTGCTCTGTTTTATTTTTTAAAGAAAAATGATCTTTGGGCAGACTATTAAATAAAGTAGAGCTGGGTGCAGTGGTGCACAACTGTAATCCCAGTGTTTTAGGAGTCTGAGGCAGGAGGATCACAAGTTTGAGGCCAGCCTCAGCAATTGAGGCAGGCCATAAGTAACTTAGTGAGACCCTGCCTTAAAAAGAACTGGGGATGTAGCTCAGTGGAATAGCACTTCTACATTCAATCCCTTATACCAAAAAAAAAAAAAAAAAAAAAAAGGCAAAAACGTAGAAAAAGGAGTCTAAAAGTAAAATGATAGTTTGGTTATTGTTCCAAACCTTTGTTTCTGCCACAACTCAACTGAAAGATGACATTCTCATCCAAGCAAGAACAGTAATGTATTGATGGAAATATTCAACCTCATAGTAGCTGTAATTTCTCTCATTTCTCTAATGCCTACATATAGGGAGTCAATGAGTTTGAATTCTACTCTGACAGGATAAACTTAAATTTTCTCTAATTTACTTCTTTTTTTTTTTTCTTTCTCTACCCCTCCCCACCGGATTAAACTCACAGGTACTCTACCACTGAGCCACATCCCCAGCCCTATTTTTACTTATTTAAAAACAGGGTCTCACTGAGTTGCTTAGTGTCTCCCTAAGCTGTTGAGGCTAGCTTCAACCTCAAGATCCTCCTGCCTCAGCCTCCTGAGCTGCTGGGATTACAGGCATGTACCACTGTGCCCAGACTCTAATTTATTTTTAAACTAATTTATGTCGACGTTTTGCTTTTATTAATAGTAACAAATTTCTGTAAATCCATCTCATTAGTGTTTACATCATTCCAGAAAGTCAAACCTCATAGATAAAAGCCACTGGTCTTCATTAGGGTTATGGTCGTGGAGAAATAGAAGTCAAGAAGATGGATGTGAGTGTAATTAGAGGATCAGAATTGAAAAGCTGGGAGATTATTATGTTTGGAACAAGAAAGAATGCTTAATTAAAGCTTTTGGGGATTCTAACTAGAGTAACTAGATAGATGGTAGTACTCACAGCAAAACTTAGGAAAACAAGAGTGGGAAATTTGGAAGTGAAGCTGCTAAGTCTAGTTTTGATAAAAGATATGATAAAGCAATCAGTTATCTACAGCATCTCATGTTATTTTTACAACAAAGAATAAGGATGGTGAGTATACATTGAGGATTTGAACAAACTTGTTCTTCATCACTAGAAGCAAGGAATGAAGTGTTAATGGGATTTATGAAAGAAACATTTTAAACAGGATGGTTTAAGAAGAAAAGTAGCTAATATTACTCAAAAAGCAAATAGTATGGAAATAAAGTTGCCTATGCCTAAAATGTAGAAGCAAAAAGAATCACCACTATCCTTGGGAACATAAAGAGTTCTTGGACAAAATAAAGATAATACTAACAAGAGAAAACACTACAGTGCAGTTTGTTTTATAGTATCATGAAATTTGAAATGTCTATCCTCTAAGTCTCAAACATGAGGTTATGTAGGATGGATCTGTGGTATAGAAGAAATAGGCAGAACAAATGAAATGAGCCTTCTCTGCAATTTATTAGACTTATAATTTTAGGTGAAGTTGGTAACATATTTCTGAGCCTTATGAACTTTTGCTGTTGTTGTTATTATTATTATTATTATTATTATTATTATTATTAAACATTTGAGCAATTATGGTGGGTGAGGTCTCATCTTCAGATATTCTAGTCACTGTAACTTACCTAGATACTCTTGAAAAAAGAAGGCCTATCTTTATGCCCTTGATGTTATTTAGTTTATTGAATCAATTGTATGAATATTAAACCTGTGTTGGGATATAAATGTATAGACTTTTTGCACCTCAGATAAAGTACAATGTTTGTTTGTTTTTCACCAATCTTCTCAGTGGTTTTGAATCATCCTTCTTGAATTATTTACCTCCTGAAGGAATCTAGTCTCTTTAAGATTCCTTGATGTGAAAGGCTTCTTTTAAACAGCCACCATTTCTTTGGATTCCAGTCCACTTGCTGGATCAAGGTCAGTTATGTAGTGATGGAGAAGTGGAGTAAGAATTCTTGTGAGGGTTATTGATTATGGGACATGAGGGGTGCTGGGCGTACAGGGAAGAACAATTCAAATAGGAAGCCATCCAAATTTCTGGGATAAAGGAGAGATTCTTCTGCTGGACAGTCCATAGCCTGGAAAATCTGTACCGTATAGCAAAGAGAGTAAAGAGTAACATGGTTCAGTTAGTATAGCAGTGCCCTGGCTGCAACCACAGCCATCAATTAAGACCTTCTATAACTCCAGCTACATCTGAGTTCATCTCTTCTCCATGTTACCCCACCTGAAAATCCTTCCCAGCTTCCAGGACTCTACCAGTAAAGTTGTAGTGTGCTTAGCTACCTTAGGAGGGTGCTTTATTCCTCTACATTTTCTTTCCAAAACTAGTGACAATAAGGCAGCTTGCTTTGTAATTCAGAAGACCAAGCTCTTGCTCTTTCTGTAATACTTGGGTTTCCTTTTGGTGTTTTGAAAGCCTAGAGCTAGAATCAGGAGACTGAAAGTTCTTTTCAGTTAAGTGAGAAAAACAGGCCATAAAAATTAAAGATAGTATTATTGTCAAGTCCAATATCAGAGGTCTGACTCCTGGGATTTCAACAAACCAAGTCAGGTAAGTCATCTCAAAAACCTAATAGAAAAGGTAACAATGAAAAAAACAAGAAAGGACTTTGATCAAATAGTAAAGGTAATGATCTGACTGTTTGTAATATAATCTCAGTTCTGGTTCTGCAAGGTGGTATTAGAGAAGTTTATTAAGTGAGGGGGAGAATCTCTATTTGCTGCTCAGGTTGTCTGTCAGACCTGTGATCCTGGAAAGGGTCAATTCATTTCCCATGAAATGACTGCTCCTGTTTAGGGACCCATAGTGGGTGATGTGCCTGCAATCCTCCACTGTCCTGGGAAGGAGCTCTCCCATGGGTCTGAAACAGGATGCTGTAAATGTCCTTGCAAATCTTGTCTCAGACTTGAAGGGGGATGAGACAGATTAGATAAATTTAGGGATAATAAACATTGTATTATCCATTTTTAGATCAACATTCCTTAAATATTTAGCATGCCTAAAGCAAAACTGAGCATATCTAAACTTTTAAGGTAGTAAAAGAGACACACAAAATGAAGGCAGAGATGCTAGGTTTTATCCTGCTTTTATCCTTACTTATTGGGCATCTGCAGGCCTGAGTCATGGCTTTTAGCAAAGACAGCCTATCTAAATCCTGGTTGAGTATTTCTTGATAATTATAACTTCTCAAATAATTCTTTATGATGCCATGCCAATCAAATTCATTTCAAATTTTGTCTCCCCAGCCACACCTTTCATCAATCACTTTTCTTCAGTGGAGTGAGATCTTCTTTCTGAAATATTTTAGGTACTTTTTGGCCTCCATGTTTGTTCATTTGGAATGAGTTTTGCTTTCCCCAATTGGTTCTTCCTCTAGATCTCTGCTGAAATCCTCCTATTTTTCAATGCATTAATGAAGCCTTTCTTCATTTTCCAAATGAGGTCCTTGGCTAGATCCCCATGGCTCTTCTTAACATTCTAGCCCAATCTCATAATGGTTATCTGCGTATTTCTCGTACCGTTCTTACTAACTTGTAAACTCCCTGTAGGCTAGAGGGATATCTTACTGTATATTCTAGAAATTATAGTATTTTTCATTGTACCTCTGTTTAGAAAAAGTCGAATTATCAAGATTTTAGAAAATATCTAAATCATTAAGTCATTCTGAAATGAGTAACATATTATTTTAGGAATTTGCTAATAAAAATTCATTATAATGCTTTCACCTGGTGACTGTCGGCTATATACCCAGAGAGAATCTCTGTTACTTTCTTCTTGTTGGGCCTATGATGCCAATAATGCTAATTCTCACACAATTATAATCACAGTGGGAAAAAATTTTCAAGCATTTTATTTGTGCCAAGCATTGGCTAAGTATTTTAAAGTAAATAATAATTTTATAAACACTGAGATTATGGTTTATCTTGAATTACTGGATGAGTTTAATTGCCATTGGAACACATGTATTTTAGAACAAAGTAAACAAATGATAAACTCTCTGGTGAACCCAGATCAAATTGCTATTGATTAGCCATTCAGTAAAATTTCCCAATCTTTCTCTTATGTTCTTTGGTTGCCTAAGCAACTAGGTAGATGGAATCAAGTATGATAGCTAAATATTTCTTTGGAAAACACAAACTCTCTATCTAGATTTCCCTATAACACTGTCTCCCATTTTGTGATTATTTGCTTTGGCCTTTTCTGGTCAGATTAAGAAGAATCTATATCCTCCACCTGAAGTACCTTATAATTTACACATCAGCTTTAACTTAGCAGGGAGGAGCCACATTATATGGCTATGTACTTGCCAAGAATTTTTTTTGGTAGTTATTATTTTTATTTTGGCTGTATTACGCCTTGTTAAAAGGGGTATTAATAGCTTTAAATTAGCAATTAATAGCTCTCAAACCATATAGGTAAACATTCTTAAATAACCTTGCAGATATAACTGGGTGCTGGAAATATTGATATTGGAAAATGAATATTTCCCCTTATACAGATTATATATATTATATTTTTCTCTACCTTTTTCACTTTTTTTTCTATTTAGTTTGTATTTTTTAAAGACTATAACAGAAAGCTGTTCTTAGATCACAATAGTATCAACTAACAAAACTGTTCTTAGATCACAATGATATCAACTAGAAATCATAGCTTAGAGGGAAATCAATAATCCTTAAGTAAAAAATACATTTTTATATAACACATGGGTGAAAGAAAAAGTAAAATAATTTCTGGAAATAAGTGAATACAGCAAGTTCACAAGGTACAAGGTAAATATAAAGAAGTCAATCACTTTCTAATATACGAGAAATAGAATTCGGAATTTTAAAAAGGACCCATGTACAATAGCATCCAAAATGAAATATTTAGGTATGAATCTAAGAAATGTGTATAGGACTTTTAATTGGAATGCTAGAAAACTCTGATGACAAAATTATGGACTATCTAAATAAGTGGAACAATATTCCATGTTCAAGCATTAGAAGATGCATAATTGCTTTATATACTTCTGGGGCTCTGTTATAAGGTATATATGTTTTTTATAATTCTTTTATATCCTAATGGGATGACCTTTCTGTCACTATGATTATTGTTTCCTTCCTTCCCTATTTTTTTTTAAAAAAATTTTGTTCTAATTAGTTACAAATGACAATATAATGCATTTTTGACACATCACACATTAAAGGAGTCCAACTTCTTCTTCTTGTTGTACATGATGTAGAATCATATTGATCGTGTAATCCTATATGCACACAGGATAATAATGTCCTATTAATTCTACCGTCCTTCCTATCCCTATTGCCCCTCCCCTCCCTTTCCTCCCCACTGCCTAATCCAAAGTACCTTCCATAGTCCCCACCCCCTTATTGTGAATTATCACCCACATTTTAGAGAAAACATTTGGACTTTGATTTTTGGGAATTGGCTTATTTCCCTTAGCATGATACTCTCAAACTCCATCCATTTACCTGCAAATACCATAATTTCATTCTTTTTTAAGGCTGGTGATATTCCATTGTGTATGTATGTGTATATATATATATATATATATATATATATATATATATATATATATATATATATAATCACAATTTCTTTATCCATTCATCTGTTGAAAGGCATCTAGGTTGGCTCCATAGTTTAGCTATTGTGAATTGAGCTTAGGGACTAGTGCATATCAAGTATCAAATAACGGTTGAGCTGTTGAGTAAGCTATTGAATGTATGCATGATTAAAAGTATGCTTTCCTCCATTATCTTGGGGCAGCTGGTTTTTTAAAGTCACTGATAATGACACCTATTAGTGGTAGAGATAGACATTACTCCAAGAACATTCACAGGACACTGTCCTGCCTTATCTCAAAGCACTTTTCACCTGCTTATCTGTCTCTGGGAGTGAAAACATTTACTTCAGGCAGTTTTTCACACCTATTTCCAATATAAGGCATTCATCTAGTTACTCATGCAGACATGTAAATAATTAACAAGGTGACTTATATCACCTTGCTATTTGGGGACTTAGTTTGTACTTCTAGGAAGAACCTATCAAAAAGCAGTATCATCAAAATCCCTTGGCCTCGGCAACCATATTTTAGAGGCTTCTAATTTTGGATGATTGGTTCAGGAGTGAGATATGAAACATCCTGGGTTGATTTTAGCCAACCCTAACTAAAACCCACTCACTCCTTTAAACCTTGTTTAGGAAGGGATGATCTAATGGATCGAGGGCTTCAAAATTTGAGCTATTCAAGCCTCTTAGAGGGTCTACTCACAGGTAATATTTGTATCACTCAATCCTTTATTGAGATCTAACTTTTATATAGGAATAAAGAAGGTATGGTATCCACTCAACTAATCTACCTAATGCTACCCTAAGCTGGCTTTCCACATTGCTTAGCCCTATTATCATTTGACAGGGTTATATGACTAGTACTGGCCAATGGAATATGGGGAAAGTAATATGTGTCTCCCCCGGGCCAAACCATGGAGAAGCCAGTATGGCTTTCCTTCAGCATTGTTCTTTTCTGACTCAAGGATCAAGGAGGCCTCGTGATCCAAAAGATGTTGCTACACAATCTGGAGCCAGTTAGTCTAAATCCTAAATTACGATGTACAACAGAGTGTCCATCTGACCTGCAATGATATAGCATGAGTGAGAAGAAACTTTGGTTTTATTAAGCTATTAAGATTTCAGGGTCACTATATTCTTATAACAAACCTAACCCATTCAGACTAACACAAAAGGAAAAAAAGGAAAAGATTAACATTTACTGAGTATCCACTATATATTCTGTGACACGTTTGGAACTTCACATGGTCTATTGCTTTTGCTGTTTTGTTTCTCACAAACTCAAGTGGAGAATACCAGANCTTTCTCTCTCTCTGTTTTTTGCAGTGCTGATGATTGAAGCTAGGGCTTCAAGCATGCTAGGCAAGTACTCTACCTTTGAGCTACATCCCCAGCCCTCACATAGGTATATTCTTTCTTTAGACCAATTAATGTACTCAACTAGGTAGAATCTAGGTCTTGCTGACCTGAAAATTCTCTTTGAGATGATGATTTACATAGCTAGATCTATTACTTCTTGTTCTTCTCCTCTTACTCCTTCTATTTTTTCTGTTGTTGTTGGTAGAGTAATGAGATTAAACCCAGGGCCTCATGCATTCTAAGTGCACACTCTTAACACTGAGCTACACTCCAACCTCTAGATCTATTTAATCTTGAATTTATAACTTGACCATGTGGATAATATTATTTTTCTTATTTTGAAGTTTAAAGGTACCCAACAATTCTAACCACCTGCCAGACTCCTAGTGTACTGCCTCTGAATTAAAAAAGTTTTTTTTTGTATAATTCATAATTATGTAATTGTATAAGACTATTAGAAGTTAGTTATGTATACCTGTGGAATATCATGTACTCTTCTTGCTCAATGAGTGTTTTCTTGTACTTCTAATTATGTCAGAATGCCTGTGCAGAAAGTAATTTCAGCCTCCTCAGTTGTTCAGAATGAGTAGCATTCTGCTCATAGAGACTAGGGTTAATTGTAATTTAACTATAGCATGCCGACCCCCTACTTAAAGTATTCTTTAATGAATAGTGACCTGTAAATTAGCAAAAATTGTTCTATTTGTCCCTGGATCCCACGAGGTAAATTTGGTGACTTTTAAATTAAACACTCTTTTGTGTCTGCATGAGTTTATATTTTCTGTCTTAACCATGGAATAGTTCTGCATTTGACAACTATAGTCAACATTTTTCTTGTCTACTAAAATATTTTAGCAAATGGTATCCTGAAATCAGAAAACCAATTTGCTCAATTTTTTCTTACCCATTGTTCATTCATTCCATTATTCTTCATTCATTAATATATTCAAAACAATTTTGAATAATTGCAATCCTTAAAACCATAAATTTTGGGAATTGGATAAGGAATAAGATATTTACCTTCAAAGGACTTCATTCTGGGGAAAGATGGAAAAACATAGGCCCTCATGTTATGGTTTGGATATGAGTCAGTCCCCCAAAAGCTTATGTGTGAGATATGCAAGAAGTTTGTTCAAAGGAGAAATAATTGGGTTGCTAATCCCTGGTAGCATTTAACTGGGTGGTAATTTAAGTGGTAAGGTGTGGCTGGAAGAGGTGGGTATTAGTTTGTGGCTTTGGAGTATATATTTATATCTGGCAAGTAGAGACTTTATGTCTCTCTCTTTCTCTATCTCTTTCTCCTTTCTGTTCATCATGTGAGCTGCTTCCTTCTGTCATACTTTTTTGCCATGATATTCAGCCTCACCTTCAGCTCTGAGGAATGCAGTCTGCTGTCTATAGATTCAGACCTCTGAGATTATGAGCCCCCAATAAACTTTTCCTTCTCTATGCTTGTCCTGGTTGGGTACTTTTAGTCACAGCAACAAAAAAGCTAGATTGAAACAGAAATTGGTACCAAGAAGTGGAGTCGTTGCTGTGACTAACCTGACCATGTTGTTCAGAAGATTTTTGAACTTTTTGGATTTGGTGAGAGGAATTTTGAATTGCTTAGCAATGCAAACTGGAAATGATTTAGATTGTTGTAAACCAAGTTTAGAGTTTATCAGATGATTCTGGTGGGAGTTCAGAATATCAGGATGCCAATAGGACTGTGAATCATGAAGACAGGGCTCAAGAGGAAAAGGAGGACACTATTGGAATTTGGAACAGAGACCATTCATGTTATGTTCTGGCTGAGAAGTTGTCTGCATTTTGTCCATGTCCAGAGACTTTCTGTGGGCTGATTTTAAAAGCAATAGAATTCCTAATCTGGTGGAAGAACTTTCTACACAGCATAGCATTCAGGTGGTGGCATGGATATTGTTGGTAGTTTTTAGCCAAATTTATTGTGACAATCAAGAACAGAAAGCAGATCAGAAATATTTGAAAAACAGACTGGAAAGGTGGGAATAAAACTGGGGTTAAGGAAATTGCAGTTAAAGACATGACCACCATACAGTTGTTCTTGTTGGGTCCTTTTAGTTACAGTGGCGAAAAAGCTGATTCAAACACTCCATAATAAATAACAAATAAAAGCAAGCATTGGGGAGAATATTATATATGTGCTTAATTTTGGTACTATTCAACTTCAGGACTTTGAAATACTTAAGCATCCTATTAGATTTACAAAACACTTTCTCACTGATGATCTCATGTAATCCTCTCAAACAGTTCTATGTGATGTCATGTTACCCCCTTTGTGGATAAACCACTACAAGCTTACTGAAATTAGTCATTTCGTATAATGCTTCACTATTATTAACTGACATAATCCACATTTTTAAAAATGTTCACATGCTACAGGCTAAATCTTACACCTGTAACCTATTTGATCATGGATCCTCACTAGTACTTTTGCCTGAATCCTTTAACACCATGAGTTTTAAGAATGCCCAGATGTTATAATTTAGTGAATGCTCATTTATATCAGGCTATATTATTGGAATAAGTATCAAATACTTGTATGTCAAGATGCTGCTTTTGTGCTTATTTTCTTTGTTTATTTAGCTTTTTAAAAAAAGGATAAGGTGTTTGTTTCAATTCACTTTTTAGAATAAGAAGACGGCTTTTATCAACTACAGAAATGTATTTGTTCACATTTCAATGCTCAGATTATAGAGAAAATGTTGGAAGAATGCTGAAATGTATTTCATTACAAGGAAAGAAACAGAAAAAAGAAACAACTTAATGTGATGTAATGGAAAAGTTTAATTGAGTCAAAGAGGCTAACATATAGATATCAGAGAAAGAGGTAAAAATAAATAAATAAATAAAACTTTAAGGATAGACCTAAAAGAGTTTACTAAAGTTTCTGTCTGAAAATAATATGGAAAAAAGAAGTTCCTGTTTGATCCTGAGTTTTATAAGAATAATTCAATAAACTACATTTAGTGTTCATGTTAATTCATACTGGGTTAGACAAGAACTTACAAAATGCATGGTATTGGCTCTCAAAGATGTTGAAATTTCATGGAGGAAACAGAACATAAGCAATTACAATAGAAAGTGAAAATGCTATGCTTGAACTATAGGGTATTTTGGGAGCAGAGGTCACAGAGCTAGAGCTAGAGCTGGTGTTAAAAGAGTAGAATGAGGTTTAGGGATGGGTTTGAGAACAAGAGAACCCTTTTTACAGGAAGCTATATCTGAACTAACTTTGAAAGACAGACTAGGAGTTAGGCAGCAAAGAGAAGAGAAATGCCATAATAGGTAAAAAAAAAAAATAAGTTTACTGTTTTCAACTGGGTCAAATTTATGCATGGTCCTACTCATGGTCTTTTTCCTGAAATAGCTCATGCAATTCTCTCCACTGCTCTATGAAATGGAAAATATTATTTCCCCATTTTACAGATGACAGTGCAAAGCAAGACTGGAGGGAAGCTAGTGTGATTTACCTCAGATAGCCAGAGAACTCCAGGCAAGAGGCTCCTAGTTTAATAAGACCCAACAGAATAGGTAAAATGGTACAGAGTTAGAAAATAATTAGGCAAGTTATGATATAGTATGTGGGAATAAATAAAGTTAAGGAAATAAATCAGAAAAGAAACAAAAGTGAAGTTAGCAACCATAGGAATAGTAAAAATCTAATTGATAGATAAAAAAATTAATAACAACAGATACTGTTCATTGAGTGCTAGCCATAACCCAGGCCTTGTATTATATGTTTTCATGTATAATCTCTTTTAATCCTAAAAATAATCCCATAAGGGAATCATCCTCATTACTAATTATATTTGAAGATACTCATGGAACTACAAAGATAAGGTCCATGTTTCAGTTTCACAGTAAGAAGCAGAGCTGAGTTTTGAACCAATATACAGACTCTGGAGCCCTGGCACTTAATCACTATCCTCCTCAACCTCTTGGATACCAGCAATGGGATTAGCACTGTTTGCAGCTTTCTTTTGTAAAATTTATATTTCAGTTATATCTTTCTAGGACTAGATCCTATTTTCTATGAAAGAATTATAGCCAGGCCCTGCTCTTCTTATCTGATTTAGGAAGCATATTTTTCTGTAAATCAAGATGGCTAATCTCATCCACTGCCTGTTTCACTGATGTGACTCTCAGAGAGTAAACAGCCTTATCCCCAACTCATGGGGGATTATCTCGGCTCCTTATATAAGGACAACTTTCACCAGCTGTAGAGCAAAAGTCACTAACTTTTTCCTTTGTATATAGGACACAACAGTGTAATGATCCTGAAGAGTCATGGGTACAGGAGACAATTTAAAGACTTTACGGTTTTCATGATTTTTAAAAGAAATTAAAATCATAGATTTTTATATAGCTATAAAGTTGCTAAGAAGTGTAATGAAGGCCCATTTAAAATTATTTTTATTCTGTGTTGGGTGCCCATAAAATAATACCTAAGATGGGAAGATTGTAAGCAAAACATTTCTTAAGAGTTCAAGTTCTTCATGAAATATACATACTTAAGAAACAAGGGAAATGAAATTTTGAGCTCCTTCCAAAGAAATGAGAAAAGGAGGAAACATAACACCAAAATAATGTTTGCTATTTTTGTCCCTTAAGTGACAGTAGTTTTGCTTTTCCCTAAGATAAATAATCGTTTCTCTTTATAGCAATTATTGTGCAGAAGTTTCATTGGATTATATATTTTAGTAACTTGAGTGGTTATAATGTAGATACATTTAAACTGTGCATTCCTATTATATTGAAGTCCCATAGTAAATTTTAAATTTGCTTTTAACAATTAAAAATATTCTTTTCCTAACAACTCTCTTTGGTTAACATATGTTCCCACGTGTTCCTTTTGTATGTTTCATTTTTCTACCATAACATATAGAACCTAATTTAAGCCTAGTTTGAATTTCTAAAGATTTATATTTCAGAAAAATTAAAGGATAAATTATTCATCTGTTATACTAAGAATTTCTCATAGGAAATAAATTTATTGTGTTCAAGTTTAATTTTCAAACATAGTTGGCCCTGAAAATATGTATCAAAGGAAGAAGGGAATTAGAAGATTGGAAATAAATGTTTTCTTGAATCAAATTTTATCTAAAAGGAATGAGATAAAATATCAGGAAAAGAGAGTCCTCCCCTTAGGAAAGATAAGTCAGACCCTTCATGTCACCATCTAAGGACTCAGATTGCCGTTTCCACTCAAACCTACCAGAAGTAGTTTGTTCCAATTAAGGATATTTACTTAATTTTTATAGTAAAAAACAATCTTTTCCAGAAATGAAGGAATTATTTATGAGAACAATCTCAAGATTTTATGTTACTAAAATATTGATGAAAGGCAAAGAGCATACTGTGGTAATGGGTGATTGGGTGATAATTCAGAGTTTAAAAATATGTAAATCATTATTAAAGAAAACACTTTTTCCTCTGTTACAAGCAACAAATAGACTTGAGAGTTTCTGAAGATTATTTTTTTATGAACCATGATTCTTGTTTCTTAGAATTACATAAGAGTAGTAGTGTTCTCCCAGGTTGCAAAGAATACAATACTCTTGCCTGCGAAAGCTTTTCATTTACATTTGCCAAGGCACCTAAACAAGTTATTCAGAATTTATTATTATACAAAATGATACTTTTTGTAAGTCACCTTTTCTAAGTCAAACAGCCAATTTTGGAATTAAGCAGATCTAGTTCAAATCCAGCCTGGCCTTTTGCTACCTGACAGATCTTTATCCTTCTTGAGACTTTGCATGGGGAAAAATATGTGTGCATATAAATTATATATATATATATTAATTGTGATTATAATATGATATATATTATTTAATTGTGATTTTACAATTTATTCTAATTATGGTGGTATCCCTATTAAGATTTTAAAGAGATCATTTAACTCCTTTGTTTTTCTTCTCCATTTTCATGAACTAAATTGTTATTTTCTAATCCATCAGTTCCATTTTTAGAGATTTATCCTGAATTAAACTATGCATATATTTATGCATAAAATGTTCACATAGAATTTTATTTATGCTAGAAAAATTTAACACACCTATCTAACAATTGGTTTAATTTTTTGCAGTCATGCATTAGAATTATATACTGCCAATAAAAATAATAGCTGCATTTTAATTAATACAGATGTGGGAAAGAAGGTTAGAAAAATGTGTAACATAATTTTAGGTTTTAAAATAAATGTATCTGAGTAATATGAATAGAAAAATAATTGTTAATTATGTACTACATTCCAAATACTATTATGAATGCTTTGAATGTATTTCATTTTGTTTATGTTATGTTAGGTATGATATTAATATCATTTTAGATAAAAGTTAAACCACTGAGTTGTTATATATCTTGCCCAAAGACACATAGTTAATGGTTGCAGTATTTGAAACTAAACCTACATTCTTTACCTCTGTGCCATGCTGCCTCCTAAAAAATCTATAAGGAGGAATTAACTATTGACAGTGTTCATCTATTAACTTCTTTTATTGAGCACATGGATATTTAAATATGGTATATTACTCAAGAACATCAGCCCTGACCCCATTTCTACCACTTGCTAGCTCTGTGATTTTTAAAGTTTCTTGCCTTTTCTGGGTCTCAGTTCCTTTAACTGAAAGACAGGATTAACAGTGGTTTATAGCTTCTATGAGGATTAGATGAACAGACATGAAACACTTAAATGGTGCTTGAACCATAAAAGATATTTTTAAAATGTTAACTGCTACTGATACTGCCACCTGGCTAAACAAGGGTGGAATCAGAATGTGAAACTTGGTTTAACTCCAATTCATATTTTTTTCATCTATTTTCAGATTCTTCTAGGTCAATATTCCTATCTAAAATATTCATATTCTCCAAAGATTACAAATGAGTTAATTTGCTTTAGGTTCTCCCCACTTGAAGGGTGAGAAAATATTGTTTGAATAGGCTCTCATGTGGAATAAAACAAGCAAAACAAAACAGCTTTATGTATTTGCACTCTAATCCCTAGAGATTTTACAGTACTTTGCTCTAAGTTATTTGCACAACTTTCTTGTCCTAAGAGTACTGTTCTGAATGATTTGGGAGAGGGAGTTGCCATTATTTAGAAGGGAAGGACAAAAAGAAAGTTATTTGCCATTAAAAGTTATAGTCCTCTTCAGACTATAATTAGAAGCCTACATTATTTTTATGTTAGGATTTTTTTTAATTTATTCAAAAATATTTATTGAGTGTTCACTATATTTTAGGTCTGTCAGATAGTGCTTCCTGCTGTCTGGCCCAAATGTCTGTATTTGTTATATTCTCTGCATAGCAAATTACACAAAATCTTACCTGCTTAAAACAATGATCATCTATTATCTCTCATGTTTTTTTGTGGCCAGCATTTAGATGAGAATGTGTCTACACTCCATGTTTGTGGCCTCATTGGGAACACACAGTGACTGGAGCTGTCTGGTGCCTCATTCACTCAAATATTTGGCTGTTGGTGCTGGCCATCTGCTGATTGCCTTAGTGGGGCTATAGTCTAGAACAGCTGCATGTCCCTTCTCATATGGCCTGGACTTTTCATGACACAGAGGTTGACATCTACAGACAAGCATCCCAGGAGAAAGAATCAGGCAGAAGTCACACCCTTTTTATGACTATCAGAAATCAGATAATATCACTTTTGCTTAGTTTTTCTTACACAAGGCAACATATGTGTAAACTATAAATTCCTGTACACATGTTACTTGTTACTGATGTTCAGTATGGTTGGATTCAAGACTTTTCAATATTTGTAGATGATTCTCAACTCAGACCTTGAGTTTTCTTCTCTGTAAAATGGGGTAGTGTGATAGTAAGTACAGCATGGAAACACTATAATTTTCAGGGATCATTTCTATAGTTCATAAGTATATCATGGAGTTAAAATGATGATTAACAGAGAAAAACTATGAGACCTGTGTTTTTTAAAATGCAATGTATTTTATAAGAGTTTGTCTTCTGTCATAGGTATAAAAATTTTCCTTAGCACCCAAGCTTTAGAAAAATAGTTCCCATATATGCCAAGTGATGGTTAGCACACAGTCATTGTGGGGGGAGATCTTACAGTTATATAGTTGTAAATTGGATTGCTGCTAATAATTTATTAGGTATATGATTTTGAGTAAGCTTCCTAACTTCTTTTAACTATATGATAGTCATCTATAATTTAAAAAAAATCTTTTTCTCAAGTTTAGGTAATAGTAACCAGTCCATAATTCCAGTTCTTATTATTTGAAGTAGAGGGTACATAAAGAGCAATATGATTGATCTGAACTGTACTTAAAACACTAGGATAGTAAACTGGGGAGCATGAGTTTAGGGACAAACACAATCTGACTTAAACAAAACCACTAATCGCCCAGAGAACATCTTATTATTTTTTTGTAAACTGGAAAGCTGTGACCTTCCAGAGGAAGTTACATCATCATTCCCTCAAGGCACACAGTTTGGGCATCAGGGTGTGAACTGGATTTTTTAGTCCTCACTTACTCATAAGTGAATTCCTTAGGCAAAGAATAATTTTCAACCATACACACTGTAGCCCAATGCCTTCCTATTTCAAGACAATTTTTGCTTGTTCTTTGTGGTAGATTTTCATATAACCAAAGTTAAATGCAGTAGTGTGCTAGTAATATATTGTCAAAAAGGGGCGGGGGATGCTCTGATTTGTAGCTTGTAGTGTTTGCTAATAGCCATAGTGTAAATACTCCCACAGGGCTGATTTCAAATTCCAACATTTTAACAGCTGGCTTGCAAAATGACTGTTTCTCACTTGCTGGTAGGAGCTGCTTTAGCACACCCTGATGACAGAGAGAAATTCATAGAAGTGCCAGAATATAGTTCTGGGACCCCATAACTTCCCCTAGACACAAAGCATACTAAGACATGTCCCCATGGTAAAACAGCCTTCCAGGGCTGTGGACAGTTTCATTGTATATTTTTGCTTTTTTTTTTTTTTCTTAAATTATCTTTATTTGCCTGAGATAAAAATAGCACTTCCCTTCTAACTGTTACTGATACTTTAGGGAAGAAAAGTAGAGATATTTTAGAAGATCACATTTTAAAAAAGAAGCACACTAAAATCATTTTTTAAAAATGAAATACACTTCTACAAGCTGGTTTGGGAGAAGGGGAGACAGAAGATGATGTCATATGTCTTGGCTTGGAAAGAAGCCAAGATGTGCCAGCCAAGAACAACATAACCTATTGGTTACAACTTGTTAAAACTCAATGTGTGATATCTGTTCATACTTCCATATTTTGGGTCACATCCACCAGATTTTATGGTTTCAGCAAATGGCATTTTTAAATTTCTCATTAGAAATGAAGAGTAATTATAACAAAGGACTTGGTTGTTACATTTCTGATTTTGGTTTTGTTAATCTGTATCCTGCCACAAAGGAGGTAGAGGGATTAAAACAAAGGCATTTTTTCTATACCATTTCTGTATTTATCCTAAAGAATTAAGGTCATAGTGACACATGCACAGCCATGTTTATAGTAATACAATAGCCAAACTATGGAACCAGCTTAGGTATATAGATAGTTGAATGGAGAAAGAAAACATGGTGTGTATGCATGTGTGTGTGTGTGTGTGTGTGTGTGTGTGTGTGTATGAGTTTAGGGACAAACACAATCTGACTTAAACAGAACAATGAAGTTTTTTCATCATAAAAAATAATGAAAGAAATTATATCATTTTTTAGGAAAATGGATGGAACTTGAAAGTTAAGTGAAATAACCTAAATGCAGAAGGTCAAAGGTCATGTGTTTCATCCCATATGTGGAAGATAGGAAAAAGAAAAAGAAAGACTGGAGTGGGGTCTCATGAAAATAGAAGGGAAACCAGTAGAGGAATACCACAAACAGGAGGAAGGGAGGGAAGTAAAAGTAAAGGAGAAATACTGAGAAACAATACTGAGCAAATTATATTGCTATATCATGTTTATGTATGAAATATAACAATGAAGCCCACGGTGTTTTTTTAGATATTCAATGTTATGTATAATTGCAATGTACCAATAAAAATATGGAAAAAATAAGATTAAAAAAAAGGACAGGCATTTTTCCAATAGGGGATATTTGTTTGTTAGCAATTTATTGTGACCTCCCTTGATTCAATTATAGTCACTTGAATTTAAAAAAATACAAATAAGTCATGGTTGCATTTCTCAGAAAGATTGTGGTTGAGGAATTGGACTCAGACAGTTTAATATGACATAAGATGACCGTAGAAATTTAATAGTACTACTACTACTACCAGTAACAGCAACACTAGCAGCTAGTGGAAGACCTGCATTTGTATTCAGAATCTGTTGCCTACTGGATATATGAATTTGATTAAAGTTACTTGATACCTCTGAGGCTTTGGTCTTATATATAGAATGAAAATACTACCTCACAAGACAAAGAGGGATATATGTCAAATTCTCAGCACACTAAGTGACAGAGACTAGGAGTGAAATAAATGGTATCTATAGTTATCATCAAATCATTGTTAGGATTGAGTTAGATAGCTTCCTCTAATAGCAAAATTATTAAATAAAAACCTACCTTTGTGTTGAGTGCATTTATTCACTGAGTCACATATTGATTGCAACAGTAAAGGGACATATATATGTTGCCCCTTTCTCCCAAACACTGGCACTCCCTTATGGTGAGCAAAGGGCTATAATGCAGCCATGCCAGTCTCTGGGGACTCAGAGCATGTGGAGATGCCACTTGATGGAGACGATCAGAACTGGATAGTGAGAATGGTGAAATTAGAGAAGCACTGGAGAATGGCAGAGGACATATTCAGACTCACTCCCCATTGTGAAAGCTCTGAATTGCATAAATGCGTGTCCCTTGCCATAGGATATCATGAACATGAAGATGAATTACTTCTAACACTGCTCTGAGACACCACTGGAATTTCATAGCCCAGCAAGAACAGATAAAGTCAATGAGTTTTGCCTATATATAGTTTGATCAGCACTTTGATCAAACTTTGAAAAAATAATCACTTTTTAAGATATGAATATGGGGATGATTGAAAAAACAACCAATTTTTCTTAAAAAATATTTGTTTTTTTAGATATTCATGAGAGTAGAGTATATTTTGACACATTTATACAAACATGCACTATATCTTACTCTAATTAGAATCTTAGTTGAGGTTGTACATGATGTGGAGATTCATTCTGGTATATTCATATAATATATATATATATATTATGTCAGGAAAATTATGTCAGATTCATTCCACTGTCTTTCTTATTCCTATCCCCCATCCTTTCCTTTCATTTCCCCTTTTCTAATCCACTGAACTTGTATTCTATCCCATCCCCTTCCATTGTGTGTTAGCATCCACGTATCAGAGAGCACATTCAACTTTTGTGTTTTGGAGATTGGCTTATTTCATTAGCATGATAGTCTCTAGATCCATTAATTTACCGGCAAATGTCATAAAGTCATTCTTCTTTATGGCTGAGTAATATTCCGTTGTGTATATATACATTATTTTCTTTATCTATTCATCTGTTTAAGGGCACCAAATATGGGCCCATAGAAGATCAACAGATTTTAAGCACTGTGTGACCCAACATTTTCAGGTATCAACATATTTTTCCTTTTACCTTGACTTAAAGTTTATAGTACCATTTCTATAAAAAGTAAAAGAAACAGGAAAACTACTTAGTTTTCAGTGTTTGTTTTGCAAAGATTTTTTCAAAGACTGTCTGGTTGGATATGCTCACTAGATATTTTTCAATTGCCCCTGGAGAAAATGACTTTAGAATGCTTCTTTTTAAAAATTTTTTAATTTTTTTTATTTGTTCTTTTTAGTTATATATGACCCTAGAGTTTATTTCAACATATTTATACAAAAAATCCTAATTAGGATTTCAGTCTTCTGGATGTACATGATGTTGAGATTCACTATGGTGTATTCATATGTATACATAGGAATATATGTCAGATTAATTCTGATGAAGCTTATTCTCAAGGTTTTTTTTGGCCTGTTTGATGTTACCTAATAAGAGTGATACATCACACTACTGTCTCTTTCAATGACATCAACTTAGTTTTGCAGAGCATGCTTCCTGCCTTGGTTAGGATAATCTGCCTTTCCCAGGCTTAATGTCTTATGAAAGAAGGACAACAGTACAGTTCCCTCGAGGAAGCTTTGTGCCCATTTCCCAGAACTCCGAGGAAATGGAAATACTGTAAGATTGACTTAGGCTGTTTGTATGTGGGTGAGATATTGGTGGTCTCAACAAAAGGGCTCTGTAATGCAATCCTAATGAACAGAATGCATCAGAATTGCTTCCTAAAACCAAGACCAAAACCAACAATTTCTTCATTGAAGGAATTAGCTGACTATGGAAGAATAAGATTCACCTGAGAGTCAAAAGATAAAATATAAAGCTTTGATGCTGCCCAAAACTTAGTTCTGTAAATTTTAGATGAGTCAGATGATAACTCTGAATATATCTCTCTTCATTTGTAAAGTAGGGAGCTTAGACTAGATAAACTCTAAAGTTCTTTTAGCTCTGGCAATACTCAATACTGTCACTGAAGATCTGGAACATCTTCTTGTTTGCTTGAGATACTTTATGTATTATGAAGTTAAATCTTAGGTGGAAGAGATAAGGTTTTGTGATATGTGATTGTCTATCCTTAATGACAAGTAGTGTCATTTGTGACAAAATTGAGTGATGGTCTTACAAGTTAGCAGGGATTTGAAGATAAATGAGAAATATCAGAAAATGTATATTTTTAGTTTTTCAGTTGCTAGTACAATTATCTTCCCTCTACCTGACCTTGATTCAGTATTCACCAAACATCTTGACAACACCTATTTTTCTGAGTACTTCTGAGCTGAATATCTGACACTTAAATCTACACAAAAGGATAAAAATGGAAGGTGCTAAGAATGTCCCATCCTTATTCTAACACTGCATATATTAACAGATTCTCAATTGTCTGATTGTCCCTTTTGAGAACTTTGCTTACCCATTACCTACAGAATAAAGTAAAAAATTATCAATATACCATAAAAATTCTTTCTAACCTACCCTCTGCCAAATAGCCCATCTGCCTTTTCTACTAACCCTGTGCACACACTCCAGACATTGTGAATGTTTATCATGCAGTCTGCAGGCATTTACTTCTGCGTGTATCACTTCTCCCAGGGAGTATGGCCATTACCATTTATGCAAATATATGTCTTACCTATAAGCATTGCATATTTACTCTTATCTTTGTGTATTTAGATTTGACAATGTTTGCCAACACCGTGCTTCACATATTTCATTTCATTTATTTTCATTAGACCATATTTTCTATATACTTTGTATGTTTGCATAGACTTCTACCCATGTGGTTGTTCAATAAAGCTGCAAAAATTTCAATATAAATGTTATTTGTTGTGTGCTCATGCCTCTTTATGTTCATATGATTTATTTTGTCTATAATTAGATAGCAAGATACATTAAAAATCATTTTCTACAGCAACCTAGTCCTGGATTAATATTTAATGATGGTAATGTTGATTCACTACAATATACAGAATGAGAATAAAGCAGTTTCCACCATCATGCAATGTAAATCCCCACTGCAAAGATTTGTTGCTAGTGAAATAATTTCTGTATGGCGTCTTGCATTTTGTTGAGGTTTTAAAGGTGTAAATGATTTCCTGAATACCAAAGTATGATACCAAAGTATGATAAATATTATAAGGACGGAAACATTAGTCATTCAAGAAATATTTAATGAGTCCTTACCTGTTGCCTTCTATTATGCTAAGTACTGAGGAAGACTGATTTGACCCCCGCCTGGGTGTTTGGGTAGATTCACAAAAGAAGTGTCACTTCAACTGGTGCTTGAAGGTGAGTTAGGAATTCATCGTTCAACTCAAATTTCCTAATAATTCTGTATGTTTGACATTGTGTTTCTCTCTTGTCTACAGCAAAATGGAATAGTTCTGGAAGGCTAAATGACAAGGATTAAAATTTTAAGGCAAAACATAATGACAAAGGAAAAACTGGAATTTGATTTAATATATGAAACGTCTAGGTTGTACATATTTTATAAATATTTTAGCACCCACATGGTAAATTAGAACTTTTTTGATGTGAGTAAATATGGGAAATGGTATTTTAAAGAAAGACCTAGGCTGCTAAAGCATGTCTTGCTTTAATCCAAGGATAAGAGAGCCCAGTTATAAACAAAATTGAAGGTGTTGAAAGGACACTTATGTTAAAATCTAGCAGCCGTTTTGGCTGCAATGGGAGTTAAAGGCAAAGATATAAGAATATGGTAATTAGAGTCTTTGGTTGGTATGTCAAATCAGTGTACAGGCATGTGTGCTAGAAACTTGGTCTGTGAGGGGACGTGCTCAGGGAGGATTATTGTTATTCTTCACTTGGCTGGGTTTAAATGGAAGGGCCAGAACAGACAGTGGGAAAATCAGAATTCATCTCTTCCTTTGGGAAATTCAGAGCTAGCCAACAAGATCCAATTAACTCACATGGAAGTCAAGGGACCATTTTATGATAATTTAACCTACTTATTCACATTTGTACTAAACCCAAAGTTGTCCACTTAATCCAATAAGGCATCCCCAATTTCCTCCATATGTTAATTGGTTTCTGTGTTATAAAATGCAGTATAATAGAGGAAGATAGTAAAGTAGCATTTATTGAGAATCTGTTTACTACCAAGAATTATGTACTTTATTTTAAATACTGATTTATGTTTAACCCTATAAGAAACCTTCACAGAAGTTATTCTTTTAAATTTTTATTTTTCCAGCATTGTACCAAAGTAATTTTTAAACTCAGTGGAATGTTGACAGAATAATACAATGAATATCCATATTTCCTGAATTCAATAATTATTGTTATGCCAAATATGTGTTCTTGTTTAATCTATTGCATTGCCAATCTCTTGATATATCTATTCTCATCTAAACCAGACAGATTTATTTTCACAGAACTATCTGAAAGTAAGTTGTGAATGTAGTGATATAAATTTGTCTTTAAAGTCATAACAACAATAACACACACAAGACAATTACCAATTACTTCCTAATATTATTTAATATCTTGTCCATATTCAAATTCCCCACTTATCCTCCTAAATTGTTTATAGTAATTTTTTTCCCAAATCAAGATACAGTTATGGGGTATGGATTACATTTGTTTCTTACTTCTTTAGTATATTTTATCTCCAAGAGTCTTCCTAATATTTTGCCATGACACTGAAAGTTTCTCTCGACTTTTATTTTGATTAATAGATAGCTAACAGAAAATCTGAAGGAATAGTAAGCTAACACCGTTATACACTATACACTTCACCTTATTCACCAATTATTAACATTTTATTGCATTTTCTCTCTCCAGCTTGCTTAGCCTAATGCTGTCACTCCTTTCTACATGGCATTTTTATGTAAAGAAGTTTTCATTCATTACCCTAATATGTTACTTCAATGACTTAATGCTTTTCCTTTGTTTACCAAATTTTGGCAGAAGGAGTTGGTGCAAAAATTAACATGATGGCAAATGATTTTCAGTTTTTAAAAATGAATCACCATTGAGACAGGTACTACCGGGAGTTGAACCATGGGTGCTCTACAACCGAGCTATAGCCCTTTGCAATTTGATTTTGAGACAGGATCCCACTAAATTGCTGAGGCTGCCTCTGAATCTCTAATCCTCTAGCCAAAGCTTCTTGAGTTACTGGGATTACAGGTATATGCCACCACACCCACCTAGCTCATCCTTCTTTTTGATGATCAAATTTTTACCAGATTTGGCCTGGAGGACCTCTTCAAGCATGTTCTGGAATTTTCCATGTCCCAGATATAGAATCCAATTCTCCAAGGAGCCCCAGATCCTTTCAGTAGACAATGATAAGTAGAAGTCAAGATCTTTGTACTAGTTATGCTTATAATTACTAGAGTGCCATTGATTCCTAGGACCTTTCAGTGAACAAACTAGGGAATATATATAGATATATAGATATTCCAATTTAAATTTAATATTACATAGTATCTCCTTAAAATTTATTTGTTTTATATTTATAACTCTTTTCTGTATTTTAATGTTTTTTAATTTAATTTTTTTCTTCTCAATAGCAGTTTCACTTAACTTGCATAATTCTACATTTTACATCTACATTCTGAATTTTTGTGTTTTCTCTCTTGGTTTTAGTTACCAATTTGATACACAGTTACATTAGTTTGTTTGCATTTCTACATTGGTTATTTCTTCCATTTCTGCCCTGTGTCCTCTAATCTCCTATAGGAACAGTCCCATATAATTGATTGTTCAATTAGGATACTTTGAGAATATGAGGGTGTCACTTAAAATACTTAAAGATCATTATTTGCAATAGTTACATATTGAATAAAATTGATTTTATCATGTGGAGAGTTCTGTAAAATAATTTCACACAAATTTACAGAATATCCTTATATGTTAAAAACAACACATATACACACATAATACAGTAGATTTAGAAATAAAAGGGCCAATCATGGAAAAATGGTTTTCACATCCATTTACATAGTTATCCCTTTTTTATTGTTTTCTGATTTACCAATTAATGTTTATTTCTACAAATTTTAAAAAAGTACATATAAATCACATATTATATATATAGTCATCTATATGTATATGCTAAAACTCTTTATTTTCCTTCTTTCCATATACCAAAGTTAAGCATATTTTTACTTGGCTTTTTAAAATATATGAAACATCCATAGCAGTTTCTAGAGATCTCCATTCTTCTATGTAAGCACATAGTATTCTATTAGATGGATGACCAATGGCTTCATTTAAACAGTTCCCAACTGGATGTATATTTGAGTTCCTTCTATATTTTGCCATTATATGTAATACTGTTACAAATAGCAATGTAGATATGTTGTTTTGTATTTATGAAGGTCTGACTACAGGTTCCAAAAAAATGGGATTTCTGAATTAAAAGGGACACACATAATGTACTTTTGTTAGATATTGTCAGATGTACTCTCTGGGGGCGGGGGGCGGGGGCGGTTGTGGTACTTTGTAATCCCTCTAGCAGTGCAGGAGAATGCTGGCTCCTTCTTGCCAACAGAGTGTGCTATTAAACATTAGAATTTCTGCCCATCTGATAGCATGAAAGGGTATCTCTCTGGAACTTTGTTTCTCTCATAAGTGATGTCATACATTTTTCCTATGTCAGAGGGTCATGTGTCTTTCTTTTTTATTTTTATTTTTTTTAAATTTATTTTTGCATTACAGTTCTTAATACACTATTATACCATAATTTATCATATCTCTGATTATTATATGTTGACACCAAATTCACATCTTCATACTCTTTTTTAAATGTGTAGTCTGTTTATGTCTTTTCAATGTTCTCTTTGGAGTTTTTCTATTTTCTTCCAGATTTCTAGAAACTCTTTTATACTAAAGTGATTATATCTCTGTGCCTTACAGTATGTTGCAAATACATTTTTATTGGTATCATCTTTAAAATATACATGTGCACACTTTTTTTTTATTGTTCCTGCATTTTGAGTCACGGTTACAAAACCTTTCTTCTCTCTTAACTTATAGAGGAATTAATCATGATTTCCTGTCTTCTTCTAGCACTCATATTTTTCTTTCCTTTTAAAATATACTACTATTGATATATTTGGAGATTATCATTTTTTAAATCTTTTTGAGTGACTATTCAATTCTCATTATTTATTTAAAAATCCATCTTTTTCTCACTGACATGTGACTTTTATCATGTACTAAATTCCACATTTTGTCTTCCTTCAACCGTATATTTGTATTTAATTTGAGTGATATGTTAATATTATACAGATTTTTTTATTATACCAACAGCCTTTAGCCTTTTCTAAAAACCAAATGAGGAAGTGAAACTTTAGAGAAATAAATGGTTTGCCCAAGGTAAATTTATTAATAAAATGTCAAACCCAGGTTTTCTCCACGACCATCCTGTGTTGGAAAGACAGACTTTTATGTAGAATATTTGTCTCAATTACACAAGTACAATTGTGTAGATTTTTATATCAGAGGTGCACTCTAAATAAGTGTAATATCGAGCTGTTGTAAATTTCAGAAATCACAAGCACAAAGTGCTTTTCGTAATGCAAAATGATTATTTATTAAAAGCCTTCTGAACCCCTTCCCAATGTATGTATGAGCCTGTATACTACAATTTAAAAACTCTTGGAGAACCCTTTAATTACAGAAGTGGAACTTCACATTAATATATACAAGTAGAGTATAGATGGCCAATTTTGAACTAATTTGAATCATAATGGAACTTGGGCATGGCGGAAGAGATTCTCTATCATTGTCTCTTATGGCTCATATTCTAATGTCTACCCAAGGTGAGAATTCCTATGATGAGTATATTCTTTTACAAACATGAAGGAGAACCACTAGTAAATAGATATAAGGCAAATAAATGCCACTTTCCTAATGTTGGGCAGTTTAAAACAAAAACAAAAACCCACTGGCAGAAGCCATCTGTTCCTGGCAACTTTCCCGGTTAAACACTTTTAATTGCTTCTGTGATCTTGGTGGGTTGGCATGCCATGGTTTCCAGGGATTTGGGAGAATTGACCTTTATGAAGTAATCACAGTTTGTTGTACAAAAGAACTCTGAGTTATCAAAGCAGGCAGCGTGTCCTGCTGTGAAGCCATGGCAATGAAAAAGTATCATATATGTGATGATTTCCTATTTGAATTAACTTCCTTATGATACACTCCTGCTAGGGGCATCCTAACAGCTAACAACATTCAACCTAGAATGTTCTGTAAGTTTTGGCAGGGACTCATAAATCTGGTATGGTCTGTAAATGAGATCTGTTTGTTTATTGTTAGAACCACTCTGCTGACTCCAGGGTTCCTTTGCTATGCATCATCTTGAGATGTTTTAGTTACTGTTTGGGAAAAGATATTTCTTGATACAGGATGGTCCTTATCTATTTATGTTGAACTTAATTATGAAGATTTGCTAACGTTTATTATAACCTACTCTCTCATTTTAAATTTATAATATTGATAACAATGGCCACATTTATTGAGCAATTACTATGTTCCAGGAATTATGAAAATTTCATTATATTCTTGGTTCATTTAGTCTGCACAGTGCTGTAATATGTGGGTATGCTTATAATGTTTACTGATGAACAAGCTGAAGGTCTAGACTAATGAAAAATTTTGCCTAAGGTAAAGCAATAAATAACAAGAATTTAAGCCAGGTCTGTCTGATGCCAAAGCCCATATCTCAACCATCATAGAAGAGTTTCAGACACAGGGATATTGATTTTTTCTACCCTCTATCACATAACTAGATCATTACAAAGCTAGGGATAGAACTCATGTTAACTGTGTCTCAAACCACTACACTGATAAGTCATTGGTAACTGGGTGAGAAGTTAAACCTGAGCCGTAATGTATCCAGAACTATTCGTTACCTTCTGTCTGCTTCTGTAGTTTTGTTGTTCATAACCTCTGCTATGGCATTCATCATTCTACATATTATTCTCTGTTGACATGTTTGTCAGTCTGACAACAGTGTGCAGAACTTAATGTCCAGATCCTATATTATTTATTTATGCACAAAAGGCCTTAAATACATAGTAAGTTCTTAAAAATGTCTGTTGAATAAATGAATTTGATTCCTAATGCAAATGAGCCTATTGCAAGGGTAACAGTTTCTAAACACCTTGGAAAATCACATTGAAACTTGACATATTTGATGAATGTTGCTGTATACATAATGGCCAATTCCATTTACCAAAGGTAAGTTTCCCTTTATATCTGAAGTAGAGGGTAGGAGGACTTGGATTGCATTTCCTGCTCCCAATTTTTATCTCTGGGTCTGGCATGTTAGGCCTAGGGAAGTAGCAGAGCAAAGCTTGGGAGCTGTTTTTGCTCTTTGGTGTGACCTTGAGGAAGTAGGACCTCCCTGAGATCCAGTTCTTTCTTCCCTTAGGCAAGCTTGGTTCCTGGCTCTGGGACCTGGCTTTGTAACCAATAGACTTGGGATTTTATATAACTAAGACTTACCCTTATTTCTATGTCTGACAGTGCCAAAGCTAGCCCTTGCATTCCTACGAACTTGGTAGAACTCAAAATTCTTTCTTCATTGTAACAAGATCAGATGAGTGATGTTTATGGGTGACCTGCTAAACTCTGTGCAGGTTCTGTGACTTTGTCTAAAAAGGTCAGGGCCTGTTGTTAAGTAGGCCACTAATAATTCTGCTCAGCTGACGTCTAAAGTTAGATGCTTTATTGAATTTTTGTATTTCCCACTGCTAGTGGTGATGATACAGTTATTTTCCCATTCAGCTTTGCTTTAAAAATGAGTAATAGAGTGGATCGCGGAGGGGCAGAGCTGCCAACCACTCCTGCAAGGTAGGCGGGCCTGCGACCCACCGGCAGAACAGGAGCAGCGGCCTGCTGAGAGGCAGAGCCGCCCCCTCCCCCCGCGCCTGCAAGGTAGATGGAACTGTGACCACTCACAGAACAGGCCCAGCGGCCTGCTGAGGGGCAGAGCCGTCCCCCCCACCCCCCGCGCACCTGCAAGGTAGGCGGAACTGTGACCACCAACAGAACAGGCCAGACCTGCAACCGACAGACAGAACAGGCCCAGCGGCCTGCGGAAGGGTAGAGCGCCCCCCCCCCCGTGCCTGCAAGGTAGGCAGACCTACGACCCACCGAAGAACAAGGCAGAACAGCCACAGAGGCCTGCAGAGGGGCAGTGCCGCTGCCAGCGCCTGCAAAGTAGGCAGAACTGCGACCACTGACAGAACAAGCCTAG